>NC_135627.1:9123181-9426212 GCF_053574225.1 Canis aureus
ATTCCCAGCTTTCAGGAAATGCTGAGGTTATAGAAATAATTTAGACAACTATCAAGGGAAAAAAATTAGACAAATCCAGAAGGTAGAACATCCTACAAGACATCTGGCCAAGTCTCTTTAAGAAGTCAATCTCCTAGAATTAAAAACAAAAACAGTGAGGAGAGTGAGGTAGAGACCATTCTAGATTAAGAGAGATGTATAGGCCACAACAAGCAAACACAAGGTGTAGTTAACGGTTGGGTCCCACTATGAACAATCAGGCATGAAGATACTTCAGAAAAATTCGGGAAATCTAAATTTAGCCTGGGAATCAGATACTATGGAAATAGCTAATTTTATTAAGTATGACAATGGTATTGTGTGGTTAAGGAAAAAAGCCAACTTTTAGAGATTACCATCTTCTGAGATCTAATACTTTCCGCTGCTTAATATCTTCAAGAGGAGAATACTGAGGCCACTCCCTCTGATGTCTTCCTTTTTTATCTGAAGTTTTTTTCTTGGAAATTTGTTTCTTTACATTGCCTAGAATATAAGAATATAAAATAAGCAAAATGCTCAAGATGAAATAAACTGCCACGGCAAAACAACTAATTATGAAACAAAATTAAAAAGCCATGCCACTAGGGACACCTGGGTGGCTCAAAGGTTAAGAGTGCCTGCCTTCGGCTCAGGTCTTGATCCTGGGATCCAGGATCCGAGGGTGTTGGGCTCCCCTTGGGGAGCCTGCTTCTCCCTCTGCCTAGGTCTCTGCCTCTCTGTGTCTCTTGTGAATAAATAAATAAAGTCTTTTTAAAAACAAAAAAGGCAATACCACTAGCTCTCAAAATACTTGCAAATATATTAAAGAAATTTTTTTTCCAAAAGTACTCCCCTGGCTTGAAGAGAGAGAATAAAAACAACTTTAGGCAACCACGAGTGTTAGTTCCTATCAGATTCTTATATTCCAATTCCCAATCAAGTTGCTTAGATAGTAAAAGACTCAATCACAGAATTTTTGGTGTAGAAAATCAAATTACCAACAGGAAAATATTTAACTAGACCACTTTCCAGAAAATGAATCCTTTCTATAAAACAATAAAATCACATTAACCTAACTCTGTTAAGAAAGTAAAAGCACTAGATCCAATAATGCAATGATGTGATCTTTAAAAATATCTCCAAGCCTTACAGAGACCACAAAATGGATTAAGAATGATTCTCACATGCACATTATTAAAATGCAACTTTAGCACCAGGAACTAGAATAGAAAACAAAGTCTCCTTTCTGTGGGTGAGTCTGCGCTTATAGGTGAATGCACACAAACGTGCATTCACGCATACACACATACATCAATCTCTCTGAAAGACACATAAGGCAAATAATAGTAATTACCTAAGGGGGAGAGGAATTGGGAGCTCGATAAAAATAATCAGATTTTGCATTGTCTAATTTTAACACTTTTTTATTTCTGAATGCTGCTAATGGATTACTCAGGCAAAAGTTATTTAATTAAAATCTTAACTCTAGAGAACAAACTAATGATCACCAGAGGGGAGGTAGGTGGGGGGGATGGGTGAAATAGGTGATGAGGATTCAGGAGTGCACTTGTGATAAGCACTGGATAATATATGGAAGTACTAAATTACTATATTGTACACCTGAAACTAATATCACATTGTATGTTAATTAACTGGAATCTAAATAAAAACTTTTTAAAAAATATTTATTTATTCATGAGAGACACAGAGAGAGAGAGGCAGAGACACGGGCAGAGGGAGAAGCAGGCTCCATGCAGGGAGCCCAACGTGGGACTCGATCCCACATCTCCAGGATCACACCCTGAGCTGAGGGTGGCGTCAAAACACTGAGCCACCTGGGCTGCCCTAAATAAAAACTTTAAAATATGTATTAATAAATAACATCCCAGTTTCATATCACTAAAATACCATAAACATTTCAGAGAGTTATGCTCAAATACTTAATCATGTTCACACATACTACATTTTTAATGAAATCATCAAATCTGTTATAGAAACAAAAGCTAATATTTTATTCTTATGAGCTATTCAGAATTATAAAACATAGATTGTGTAGCTGTATGCCTAGAAAACAGACATGCAAAGGGGCTTGTTTCATTCATTCGGATGCTCTACAATAAAACCAAAGCCAGCTGGAACTCAGCACTCTTGTGACACAGGGGATTTCTCTGATTTTTATAAGATGTCATAATGACAAAAACTGTAATATCCAGAAACAAGATTTCCCCAATCCCTCTAGCTATTCTAAGTCTTCACAAAGAACACAAAATTTCTACAGAGCTGAAAAACCACTGGCAAACGTGAGTTAAATCTTATTCTGATAAGTTTCTTTCACCAATAAAATAAATCTTAGAGAGTAAAAAGATGGAAAAACTACTTTCCAACATTTCTTCCCATGTCTTCACCACCCAATAATACCTTAATGTCCTATGTAGCTTTCCTAGCCACTTAAAATCCTAATAGGTTAATGAAGTGTGGTAATCTGTGACCCCAACAGCCCCCAGAGTGGTCTGGATACTTTTTATCATTTTATCATGAAATATCCACATTCTTTTCCTCTAAGGCTTCCCTGAGCTTGTCCTCTGTCCCCTTCTGCTTTACTCCCATGTTCTCCCTGGGCTAAATAAGCATGTGCTCTAAATAAGCAGCCTTCATGAAATCCCTACATTGCCACAAAGACAGCTGGTCTCACAGACAAAATTCCATTCAATTCCAGAGAGGGGGGCAAACCAGGTGGTTTACCGCCGCCTTCAGCCCAGGGCATGATCCTGGAGACCCAGGATGGAATCCCACGTCGGGCTCCCTGCATGGAGCCTGCTTCTCCCTCTGCCTGTGTCTCTACCTCTCTCTCTCTCTCTCTCTCTCTGTGTGTGTGTGTGTTCTCATGAATAAATAAATAAAATATTAAATAAATAAATAAACAAACAAACAAACATTTAAAAAAAAATTCCAGAAAGGGAAGCTCTGGCAAAGTGGAAGGTAAGTCTGAGAGGGGAACATAACATACCAACACCTAAACACTCTTGTCTCTCCATCCCATCAACTCCAGGAACCTTTGTCTACCTTCCCTTGTCATTGTCATATTCCTTCATCCATTCCTCACCCTACCCATAACATACCCATATAGCCCCAACACCAAAGAAACATATGTACACTCCTACCTCTATTCACCACACTGGCTGTTAGAGAAAGATCTGAGGATAGCAAATATCTGCTGTCTTTTTTACTTGAGGGACAGAGTTTTGGACAATTATTGTCACTTGAAAGTGAACTGGGTGGGGACCCCAGAAATAAAAGAACCAGAAAAGAGGAGACTCAAATTTTGTGTACAAATTTGGACCAAATCTTAGGCTGATCCCCAAACCATGCATGCACCGAGCAGACCCCAAACAGCACAACTAAGGCTTAAAAAATTGGATGGAGATTTGAAATGTCCTCAAGACACAAAATTTACAGTTTCAGTCAAACCAAATTCACTACTGCTAAAATTAAAGACAAACAAATGAATGAACTTAAAACACTCTTTGGAGGAATATACCAGAATCCAAAATCACCACATTTCCAATACCTTAGATATGATCCAAAATTATTGAATATGTTAGGAAACTGAAAAATGTGACACCTTTTCATGAAAAAATATAAGACCAACTCTGAGATGGCCCAGATTTTTAAATTAGCAGATAAGAATTTTAAAGTGCATATTATAACTATGCTTTATGAGATAGATACAATATTCCAGTCACAAATGAAAAGATACCAAATCCAAGATAGGAAACAAAAACTATTTTAAAAATGTAAATTCCAGAACGCAAAGAAACAATACCTGAAACAAATAATTCACTGAATACTCTTAAAAGCTATCTTTAAGAGATGTGCTTTACTTTTTTTTCAGTTATAAGATTTTTATCAAGAGGAAGACGAATCATGTCTTTTCTTTTTCTTTTAAGTCTTTTCTTTTTTGAGTGGAGTTGACACACAATGGTACATTAGTTTCAGATGTACAACATAGTGATTCAATGATTTTAGAAGTTATGCTCATCTCAGAAGTGGCTATCATCTGTCACACTATTACAGAATCACTAGCTATATTCCCTGTGCTGTACCTTGTATTCCCATAGGTATTCATTCCATAACTGGAAGCCTGTATCTCTCACTCCCCTTCACCCACTTTGCCCATCCTCCAACCCCCCTAACCTTTGGCAACCATCAGTTTGTTCCCTGTATTTAAAGGTCTGAATCTGCGTTTTGTTGGTTTATTCATTAGTTTTGAGTTTTCGATTCCATGTTTAAGTGAAATCATATGGTATTTGTCTTTCCCAGTCTTATTTCACTTAGTATGATAGGTCCATCCATGTTGTGCCAAATGCCAAAATCCCATCCTTTTTTATGGCTGAGTAGAAGAGAGAGAGAGACTTTAAATATAAAAAGATACAAGTTGAAAATAAATGGATGAAAAAGGATATACCACACAAACACTGTTCAAAAGAAAGCTGGAGGGACACCCGGGTGGCTCAGCAGTTGGGCCTCTGCCTTTGGCTCCGGGTATGATCCGGGGGTGTGATCCCGGGGTTCTGGGATTGAGTCCCACATCAGGCTCCCTGTGCAGAGCCTGCTTCTCCCTCTGCCTATGTCTCTGCCTTCTCTCTGTGTCTCTCATGAATAAATAAATAAATAAATAAATAAATCTAAAAAAACACAAAAAAAAAACAAAAGAAAGCTGGAGTAGCTAGATCATATCAAAGTTGCTTTCAGAACAAGAGATATTACCAAGAATAATGAGGGACATTTCATGATAAAATGATAAAAAGGTCAATGCAACAAAAAGAAATAAAAAAACATAATTGTGTGTGCACCTAATAATAGAGTTTCAAATTACGTACAAGCAAAAATCAACAGAATTAAATGCAGAAAAGATGAAAATCATAGTTAATTCTTAACACCCCATTTTCAGCAACTGATAGAACAAGACAAAAATTAAGTAGCAACACAGAAGATGTGAACAACACTCTCAAGCACATTGACCCAGTAAGTATTCATAGAACACTACACCCAGCAACTACAGAATGAGCATTCTTTTCAAATGTATATGGTACATTCACCAACATGGACTGTATGTTGAGTCATAAAACATACATAAAACGTAAAAGTCTCAGCCCCTTCTGAAAGACCGAGATCATATGTCCTTTGTACACAATGCAATTAAATTAGAAATCAACTTTTAGCAAAAGCCCCAAAATATTTCAAAATTAAGCAGCACAGTTCTAAATAGTAATACCTATATCAAAAAAAAAATCACAAGGGAAATTAGAAAATACTTCACTTTAAATGATCATACAAATAAAGTGTATCAATAGTTGTGGGCTGTGGCTAAAACAGTACTCATAGTACAATTTAAAGCACTTCTACTAATGCTCATAGTTGAAAAGTCTTGAATCAAAAAGCTGGAAAATGAAAAACAAAGTAAACTAAACATGAGTAGAAGGAAGAAAAATAATAAAAAAAACAGAAATCAATAGAAAAACAAACAATTGAGAAAATTAACAAAGCTAAAAGCTTTATTTGAAAATGAACAAAACTGATAAAGCCCTAACCAGAAAAAAAAAAAGAGAGAGAACATAACATGATCAGTATCAGGAATGAAAGAGGAGTTATTACTAAAGACCCTGTAGGTATTAGATGGATAAAAAAGGACTATCAGAGATAACTTTACACCAATAAAATTGACAACTTAGATGAAATGGACAGGCTAAAATTCAACAGAATTAATGGGAAACAAGACAAGTTAATAATCACTATTCGAGATTTTTAATACCCCTCTGAAAACCCCTCAGAAAACAGGAAAGATCACTTCTAAACTTGTCTTAGGAGACCTGCATGGCCCTAATGCCAACATTTGAAAAAAGATATTACAAAAAATTTATAGACCAATCGCCCATAAAAATAGACACAAAGTGAAACCCACAAGACACCAAGAATTACAAATTAACATAATATTCTGTGAAACAAGTTGATTTGGCAAATGAACAAGAAGTGTGGAGGTTTTACAAAATGGTCAAAGAAGCCTAGAAGTAAAATATAAATCCCAGTTCTACCTCTTATTAGCTATCAACTTTCCACAAGCAACTTACCTCCTCTGAGCCTCAGTTTATCTACAAAATGAGGATAAGAGTACCTACCACATAAAAATCCTATATTACTGTGAGTTCAAAAGAAAGAAGTGAAAAGCAGTAGTTTCTACCAGAAGGCCACCACACCACAATTGCAAAGGCTGTGTACTGCACCCTAGGTGAATAGCACCCTCTTAAATTGTGCAGTACACAACCTACTCAGTGGTACCCGGAGACCTTTTTGGGTGCTCAAAAAATTTTAACATGAAAAAGCCACAATGTTATATCGTAGAAAAGAAAAGTAAGCATTTAATTGGGAAAGATGAATTCGTGTCTCTGCAAAACTACAAAATAGTACTATGTTATTCTAGCCACCCCATTAATCATTTCTGAGCTTCTGTACACTTATCTGCAATACCCGTATTTTACAGCCTTCTTAGGTTTTTCAAAGCTCTCAAAATGCTCAGGTTATGTGTAAAGTTTCCAGTAGTAACCCATTAATGAACTAAATGTCCTCTGCCCAAAGTTATTTTTTAACTAAAATGATGGACAACACGATAGCAATGTTCCTTGTTCAGCCTTATAAAAGGAAACCATGTTTAATGGCAAGCTTAAACAAGATATATTGTTTTTTTATTATTTTCACATGTAAAATTCAAGCCTCCTTCCTCACCTGATTTGTGTTTCAAATTTGTGGTCACTCCATCAAATTCAGATTTATCAATTTCCCATGCGAGAGGTAGCTTGCCCAAGCTATTGGATAAGTTTTCCAAGCTATTTTCTTCATTGTAGATGATTTCCGATGTACTTGTTGGGATACCAATGTATCTTGATGGATTATTTCCAGCAGATAAAGAGGTACTATCAGGGAGGCAAGAAGAGCGGGTTGAATTTGGAGTTTTATAGATTGAGGTTGCCTGGTTGAGGAAGGCATAGTCTGAACAGATGGCATAAATTTTCTCCCGAGTATGGGTCACTGGACAGCTCCACGGATAATGACCATCTCCTTTGGGACCCAAAGGTGTCCCCGAGGCACGAGTACAGAAAGACTGGACAGCACCTTGTAGATTCTCTTCGGGAGACTTTCTCTCAGATCTGTGCTCACCATTTCCAGAATCATTTGCCCTTTCTGCTTCTGCAACGTTAGGCATTGAACGCAACTATCAAAGTTCTATTATGAAGAAGAAGGTGCAATTCTTTCTATTACTTGAAAACCAGCTGTGAAAATTGTTTACAGCGTTCTACAGAAACTTGAGAGCTGCAAGATGGGCTCCTAAGAAAAGAGGGAGGAGAAACATCAACAATCCACTAGATACAATGAAAGCACTAAAAAATGTATCAAGTGTTTTCACATGGCTTCATTCAACAAATATTTATTTTATAACTACTATACACCTACAGCCACAATCACTGGCCATGTGTCTTATTAGAAATTTATTTTACAATAATGCTTTAGAAGAACAAAAAAGGAATTCAATTAAAAAACGGGCAAAATATCTGAAGAGTCACTTCTCCAAAGACAGTGTAGAAATGGTCAATAAACACATGAAAAGATGCTCAGCATCATTAGTCATCATGGAAAGGCAAATAAAAAACCACAAGAAAATATGTCATACCAAGCAGGCTCTAATCAAAAAGATAGATAATAATAAGGATTGTTGAGGATGTGGAGAAAATGGAACCCTCATACCATTCTGATAGCAATGCAAAATGGTCCAGTCACTTTGGGAAATAGTTCCTCAAACATTTATAGTTACCATATGATCAAGAAATTTCACTCCTAGGTATACATCTAAGAGCAATAAAGACATACGTCCACACAAATGTTCATAGGAGCATTACTGACAATAGCCAAAAAGGAGAAACAACCCAAATGCCCCTCAACTGCTGAATGGATAAATAAAATGTAGTAATATCCATGCAAAGGAATATTTTGGGGCAATAAAAATAAATGAAGCACTGACCCATACTACAACATGGATAAGCCTTGAAAGCATTATGCTAAATGAATGAAGCCAGTCATGAAAGAGCATAATCACATGATTCCACTTATATGAAATGTAAAATAGGCAAGTCTCTAGTGACAGAAGTTAGATTAGTGGGTTACCTTGGGCTGGGAGGGAGGAGGAGGCTGGGGATGATGGCGTTTCTTTTCAGTGTAATAATAATATTCTATAAATGACTCAGCTGATGAACTCACAATTTTGTGAATATGCGACAAGCTACTGAATTGAACATTTTAAACAGGTGAATTGTATAGTGTGTGAATTTCATCTCAATAAAGCTGTGCATTCCTCACCACAATCAATTATAATTAGTGGTCACTAACTTCTTTTTATTTATTTATTTATTTATGATAGTCACAGAGAGAGAGAGAGAGAGAGGCAGAGACACAGGCAGAGGAAGAAGCAGGCTCCATGCACCAGGAGCCCGACGTGGGATTCGATCCCGGTCTCCAGGATCGCGCCCTGGGCCAAAGGCAGGCACCAAACCGCTGCGCCACCCAGGGATCCCGTGGTCACTAACTTCTAATCAGTCAGGAAAAACCAATTTTTCAAATCTACACCAATTCCTTTGGGGAAGAAAACAGAGAACAGTTCAAATTGCAACCAAGGGCATTTGAGGAATCTGAAGATTTATACAAAAGCAAGCTCTTGATGAGTTAGACCACAGGTGGTAGAGGAGGTATTCGATGCAGGTGCCAGGCTGAGTATGCCCACAGCGGTAATCACTCAAGATATGCAACCCACCGCCAGGTGACCAGTTTGATGTTTACTAGTTAATATCTCTGCCTATTCACTTATTTAAAAATATTGGAAATGAGAATAATTCTCATAAGTTACAAAAAATGATTACATAAAACCTATCATAGAAATACTGAATGCCAAAAACCTCTAAGGCCATAAGAAATAACAGAAGAATGATTGCCACAAGAGCCATGGCCACTCTAAGTCTATGGAGAGAAAATAGTAAAGATGATTCCTGTCCTTCGTGGAATTTAAAGCAACAGAGCTCACTAAAAGGAGGACTCCACATAATCTAGAAAAGATTCCATTTTCTTTATTTTTCAGGAATGCTTTCCCACTATTCAAACCCTCAGGTAGCGAATTTTTTTTTTTTTTTTTTAGTAATTGGTGCAGAAAGTATAGTTCCTTGCAGGAAGGTTGGTTTGGCTGGAACTTCACTACCAAAGATAGAACCTCTAATGGTATCATTTTGGAAACTTTTTTCATGAAATCCTAGGGACGCTTATAACAGATCTCTAGACAGGAAGCTTTTATGCCTTTTGCTTCTTCCTCATCTTCTGGTATCATGGTGATGTTACAGGAAGATGCAAAGAGAAGGTCAGTTGCATAGACCAAACTGGGCTTTTCTGAGGAGTCTGTTTCTTTGGTTCTTACCAGATGACCTTACAGAGCATTTCCTACTGATCTGCTACCCTCATGCCTTTCTCTAAAAGCCAGCATGGTGGGCAGTGGTAGGTATTATTTGTGGCCTTGGGATTGTAAGGGTGGGTTGTAGGATGGGCAGGAAAGAGAGCAGAGGGTCCTGGTAAGTAAGGGGTGGTGACCCAAGGGTGTTGGAGTCAGTCTGGGGGTAGGGGCGGGGTGGGGAGAGGAGGGAGATAGAAATGTTGCAGGCACTACCCTTATCTCTTCATCTCAAGCTTAGCTTCTACTTTGCCAGAGCGTCCTTCCTCAGATTTAATGGAATTGTGCCCAGCTTCTATGATCCCAGCTACGGAAGACACTTAACAAAACATAGGCAAAAGGAAATTAGTGCCTTTTGAGCACAAAAAGTAGGGCCAAGCTTTCTGGAAGTTAAAGAACATAGCACTTGATTAACAAAATGTTTATCAGTCTGGTTTTGTTTGCTTGTGTTTGGGTTTGTCTGCTTTTTTATTGGGGGGGGTTGTCTGCTTTTAAACAATGCTCACTGAACAATAATGATCTCTTTGGTTGCATTTCTACAAAAAGAAAAAGTGAAGATCATCAACGTAAGGACACAGTTTGTATTGATTGTCAATAAAAACCAGTGGTCTGAAAACACTCTCACTTGAACCGCTGTTTTTGGAAATTTGAAAAACTGTGTAATTATTTCTAGATTTTTCTCATAGACGTAAAACAAAGGACAGGAAAACATTGCGAAATACCAAGATATTAACACAGAAAATGAAAATTATCCAAATCCCATGACCCGAATGCTACTGGAGTTTCTTTCCTTATTAGGTGTCAGATCCATGTCTGTTCTCCCCACGTGGCCAAGGGTGCTAGTTATTATTATCATGTACCCTGCTTTCCTACAAGTGAACTGAGCACAATTTATTACTGATAACAGAATGATTAGAGACAGCAATTATGGTATTATGTTGTAATTATAGCCTCAGGAAATACTGACGTACAGAGGAGCAGTTTGTCCCTCCACTAAATAGCCTACAGCTCCCCCCGTTTTGTCTTGTGTCTGTATCTCCTGTCGTTGCTATTTTTGTAAACCATTCCCAATTCCATCCTCATTCAGCACTGGCATCACCACCACCCCAGGGTTGAAATTTCTAATCTGGCCTGTGCAGAGATATTAGAAAGTAAAGCTTGGACACATATATGATCGTCTAACTCCCCTTCCTAAAACGTTCTGCTCTTAGAAAAAGCCGACTCCTTGTCTGGCCCCATAATCTATCTCTTTAGCTCCACCTCATCCTCTTCTCCCTTCCTCCTTCCAATGTTCCATTCTCTGGATGTGGTCTCCTCCTATTCACCCTCCTGTATTTGGTTAATCCCCATTTGTAGTGAACATATCCTTCGATGTCACTTTCTGGGGACTCTTTGCTCCCCAACTAGACTAGGTCACTCTGTACACACTCAGGACCTCTCGTTCACAGGCTTGCCAGGGATGGGCGTTTGTGAAAGTCTCCTCAACAAATAGTTACTTGTAAGTGCCTACATCATGCCAGGCATTATTTTAAACCCCGGATTGAGGGGCCTAATTCCCGGAGGATTTACTAGGAGAGGCCTTGGGAATCAGGAGCTGGATTTTCAGCCGAGAGGCCCCTTTTTATCTTCCCTGGTTCTCATCTGTGAGAACTAAATTTCCAGAGAGGCGTCGCTCTATTAAGATTTTACAAAGAATGACTGCAGGACCTACGGACCTACGGCTCAATTTAATGTTGAATTCCTGCGATCATGGCACAAGCAACAGATGTACTATTTAACTGTGAATGAACACAATTTTTTTTTTTTTTAATAAAACGCTCCGCTAGGGTAAGGATTTGTAAAAATCACTAGAACGAACTGTTCTGCAAAATAGACGTTCCACTGGTGAGGTCCACAGTCATCGCTTAGGCTACCTTCTTTTGGGGTTATATTTTCAATCCGTATTTTTAAATGTCCAGTTTGCTTAGGGAACGAAGATCTTAAGAAGTCTGTTCAGCAAAGCCTCCCCCATAGGACAACTATTGCGATCTATATCCCGTATCCAAGGCCACGGAGACGCAGGAGCCTGGAAGTGACTTACTAATGGTGAAACAGGCGCCCGACGGCTGGGTCAGACCCCCTAAGCCCCGGCGGGGCGGGTCTCCGTGCTTCTCCGCGGCGTCCTCCCCGCGCGCTGCGGGCGCCCTGCCGGGTCAGGATGCGCGGTGCCCCCGCGCGCCGCGGCCGCGTCCAGCCCAGGCCCGGGGCAGGCGAGCGGGGCTCCCAGCGCCCTGCTCTGCGCAGCTCGCGGCGCCGCCACGACCGGGCGACAGTGCTGCAGGCCGTCCTCGCTGCGCCGAGCCGCCCGCCCACCGGCCCACGAGGGCTGCCCCGGCCCCGGCCCCCGCCCCCGCCCCCGCCCCCACCCCGCAGCGAGGCCTCCAGGCCGCTCCGTCCGCCTCCCTCCGCCTCCCTCCGCCTCCCTCCCGGGCCGGAAGCCAGACTTGGCCGCCAGAGGGAGCCGGCAGTGGCCGGTGCAGGGACCGCCTCCGAGCAGCCGCGGGCTGCGGGAGGGCCCGGGCGCGCGAGGCCCAGGGCGGGTGGGACGCCGGCACCTGCTGCCCCCGGGCCAGCGGGAGGCATCCGAGGCCAGCTTTGAAGGCACCCGTTGGTATCAATGCTCAAGACAATTGCAAAAGCAAAAAAAAAAAAAGAAAGAAAGAAAAAGAAAACAGAAGAGCCCCGCTTGGGCCTCCACCCAGGCCGGGTTTGGCTGGCGGGGCCACCCGGCGCATCTGGGTTGTTTTTCCAGGGCAGCTGCAAGGATCCAGAGGGGGGGGGGTGCAGGGAGAGCAGGAGCTCTGGGTCACCCCTCCTGGTGGACCCCGGCCGCGGGGCGGCCACCGCTCGCTCCCGGCCAGGCCCTGCCGTGCGTGGCGCGTGGAGAGCGGCGCCCGGCAGGAGCCACCGGGCCCCACGCGGGCATCTCCAAACCAGGCTTTGTTCCCGAGAGCACTGGTCCCTGGTGTCCCGCACACTTCCCCCATCTTGCGGCCCAGCTCTTGAGCCCACTTTCTCCCGGGAGGAGAGCGGGCCCGGCTGCAGCGGCCTCCGCTCGGACGGCCCCCGGCCTCCAGGCAGCGCAGGCGGCGCGCGGAGCGGACCGGTGCCCCGCCACCTGCGCCCCGCCCGCAGCCCCGGGTACCTCTGCACTGTCCCGCGGGGTCGAGTCGCTGCGGCCGCCGCAGACCGGGCACGCGACCCGGATCACAGCTTCCCGCGCGCGGCGCGCCTCCGGCTACCCTGGGGCTGGCGTCTCTCGTCCCATTGGAGCGCGCGGGGACAGCGCCCTGGACGGCTGCGCCCGGCGGCCGGTTGTCAGATATCATGGACAACACCTTCCTTTCATCCTTTTATACCTGCCCTCTGCACGTGCGGAGGCTGTGGGGACGATTTGTTTTAAAAGATCCTAGCCGTGTCCCCGCACGCCACTCTGGGGGGCATCTAGTCTATGACTGTTCCCTGAAAGCGGTGGCCGCAAAGTCCATAAATAGGCGAGGGATGGTAAAGCCTGGCAGGATTTCCGCTGGTCCTGCGGCGAACTACACGTCCCAGGGAGCCCTGGAGCACGGACGCGGCGGCGCCGTCCACTTGGAGGAGGCCTTACTCAGCCCCGCAGACACGCGGGCCAATCCCCTCGCCCCGCACCTTCGGCTGGAACCTGAGTCCCATTTGCCCCCAATGATGCTCCAGCTGGACGAGCAACACCAGCTCATCTTTGTCCCGAAAAAGAGGAGCAGCGTGGTTCCTGCTGGTTTGAGCCAAACCACCGGCATCCTTCAGCTGGACAAGCCAGCGCTGCGCCCCTGATTTTCCGGGGGGAAAGCGGGGACCCGCGCGCGCCTGCACAGCGAGCCACCCCTCCCGAGGCGTGTTTGCTGCTGGGATCCGCCAACGCGCCCCTGCCCAAGCCGCGGCTGGTTGCGGCCACCTCTCACATTCCGTTTATCCGTGGATCATTTTGCGGGTCGGGCTTGTAAATGTTTAGCATTTTGCTGCTTTACTGCTTCTTTCTGGGGACAGCGCCAGCGCTTGCTGAGACTGGCGGAGAGAGGCCACTGAGTCCGGAGAAGAGCGAAATATGGGGACCCGGGCTAAAGGCGGCTGTCGTCCTACCCGCACGCTATTTCTACATTCAGGCGGTGGATACATCAGGAAATAAGTAAGTCCAGAAACAGCTCCCTAACTATTTTTGGAATGCAGTTAAAATGCATTGTTTCCCCCTTAATGTTTTATCCGCCCAAGAACTCTTTTTTTCTTTTTTCTTTTTTTTTTTTTCCACGGCGGTTTAAATTCCAGGATATTTGGATGCTATCCACATCTGGTTGTAACAGTCTTTCCCTTCGCGATCAATTTTAATCTGTAGCTTTAGAAATAATTCCGCATTAGCTCTTCTCCTGGCTGTTTGGATAGGGACTCCCACAGGACTGGAGAGACAAAGCCCCTTAGCTGGAAGTACTATTTCCACCTCCTTTTGCATAAGCTGTTATAAGGAATTTAAACCCGGTTGTTAAAAACTCGGTTGGTTCATCTTTCTCTGGCGCTGCCCTCTGTTTCAGGTAGACCTCTGCAGGTAAGCATGTTTGGAAACTCAAAAATGAAGCACTATTAGAAACTTTACAATTGAGAGGGACAGTATCAAAGTGTGAATCTCCTGCGTGTTTGTAACAAACATTAGTTAAGTCCACTGAATTCCGACAGTTAAAATGATAACTCAAAACTTAGTTTTGGGATTCACGTACTCCTGAAATGATTGTCTTTTTTTATTGGTGGATGCTGACTGTGTATATTTTATGAGAAAAAAAAAAAATCTTGGGTGTTCTAAGAAAATCTTCAAGAAGTTTTCCAAAGAAGAGGGGGAAAAAAGTTATCAATTTTGTCACTTGGCTATAACAATTGGGGGAACTAAATACCATCTTAACAATCTTAAGAGAGAGAGCACTCCCTTAAACAAACAAACAGATTTTTTTTTAATTTTTATTTATGATAGTCACACAGAGAGAGAGAGAGACAGGCAGAGACATAGGCAGAGGGAGGAGCAGGCTCCATGCACCGGGAGCCCGACGTGGGATTCGATCCCGGGTCTCCAGGATCACCCCTGGGCCAAAGGCAGGCGCCAAACCGCTGTTCCACCCAGGGATCCCCGAACAAGACTTTTATACAGTGTCACTTAGATGATACACGACCTACTAGCTTTTGCCCATGGCTAAACATGATTTATAATACTGATCTCTTAAAGAATCATTGAGAGAGACTTTTCAAAAGCTCATTATCTTCAGAGGCACCATTTGACCACAAATTTCCAGGTGCATGAAATAAAAGGGTTAATAAGAATATTTTTATATATTGGGGTGCCTGAGCAGTTCAGTCAGTTAAACATCTGTCTTCAGCTCAGATTGTGATTCCGGGGTCCTGGGATTGAGCCCCCATATGGGCTCACTGCTCAGTGGTAAGCCTGCTTCTCCCTCTCCCTCTGTCTGCCCCCCCACCCCACCCCCGCCGTTTATGCTCTCTAAGAATAAAATCCTTAATAAAAAATAAAATAAAATCCTTAATAAAAAATAAAAATAAGATTCTGTTGTTGAGTTCTATTTCATAAACAATAGGATTTTTTTAAAAAGAATATGTTTATATATAGAATGCGTAAGTGGGTTCTATGTTTATGTAAATATGTGGTCTTTACATACTCCCTTGCAATTTCCTAATATGTTTGTTATTGTGGCCGTTTGTCATCCTCTGCTGCTTTTTTTCAATCTCTGATCCATCACATTCTGATACTACAAGCGTTTGAGAGAAGCAGCAGGCATATATATGTTAGGGGAAGACTATGGAGGAAAATAGTAAGACTCACAGACTGGAGAGCATAATCGTCGTGCGTTTGTGCCTTGAAATAATCTTTGTAACTTGCTGTTCTTCCCATGACAGTTTCACATCTTCTCCAGGTGAAAAGGTGTTCCAGATTAAAATCTCAGCACCAGAAGAGCAATTCACCAGAGTTGGAGTCCAGGTTTTAGATCGAAAGGATGGGTCCTTCATAGTAAGATATAGAATGTATGCGAGCTACAAAAATCTGAAGGTAGAAGTTAAATTCCAAGGTCAACATGTTGCCAAATCTCCATATATTTTAAAAGGTGATTTGTAACCTAATTTTAAAACAACAGTATTTTTAAAGCCATATAATGGAATTTCTTACCTGTTTTGAATGCTGAGTGAAATATTTACTGTGATATTTTGTTACTTGTGTGTAATTAGGGCCGGTTTACCACGAAAACTGTGACTGCCCTTTGGAAGATAGTGCAGTCTGGTTACAGGAGATGAACTGCCCTGAAAACATTACTCAGATTCAGAGAGATCTGGCACATTTCCCTATTGTTGATCCAGAAAAGATTGCAGCAGAAATCCCAAAAAGATTTGGACAAAGACAAAGCTTATGTCATTATACCTTGAAGGATAACAAGGTATGATTTGTGATTAAGGTTTGCTTATTTCCCTTAGTGATTTTTTGCTTGTTTGTTTTGACCATTTGGCTCTAAGAAGCTACAGATTTTTATTAAAAATCATTCTGTGTCGGGGCACCCTAGTGGCTCAGTCGGTTAAGCGTCTGCCTTCTGTTCAGGTCATGATCCTGGGGTCCTGGGATCATCCCGCATCTGGCTCCTTGCTCAGCAGGGAGTCCGCTTCTCCCTCTCCCTCTACTGCTCCCCCTGCTTGTGCTTGTGCTCTGTCAGAAAAATAAAATCTTTTTTAAAAAAATCATTCTGAGGATCGTTGTGATAAGCTTTACCTCAATGAAATCTGTCAGTACTTTTAGATTAAAATAATAAACAAAATGGAAGTAAGGTTGATGGAAAATAAAGTTTCTAGGTTAACATAATAAATGTTCAATTCTCTTTTAGGTCTATATCAAGACTCATGGTGAACATGTAGGTTTTCGAATTTTCATGGATGCCATACTACTTTCTTTGACTAGAAAAGTAAGTATTTCTCTTCTCTTAGGTTTCAGCCCAGGTTTTACAATATAATTTTTAGTAGTCACAGCATCAGTGGTGTTCTATTCTGTAACTTTATTATAATACTATTCTGAAGCTTTATGTCATATAGGATACCTGTATTAATTTCCTTCGGGTTGGTGTCACAAAGTACTGCAAACTTGGTGGCATAAAACGGCAGAAATGTTTGTTCTCTCAAAGTCCTGGAGGCTAAAATGGGGAAGCAAAGTGTCAGTAGGGCCATGACCCCCAAATCCACCCCCACCCCCCTGAGACCTGTAGGGGAGGACCGTTCCTTCCTCTCCCTGTCTCTCATGGCCTACTGGCCATCCTTGGTGCTTCTTGGCTTGCAGCCACATAACTCCAGACTCTGCCCCTCATCACAGGGCTTCCCACATGTGTCTCTCCCTTCTCCTCTGGTGAGGACACTAGTCATATTGAATTAGGGCCCGCCCTGCTCCAGTATGATCTCAGCTTAACTAATTATATCTGCAACAACCATACTTCCAAATAAGGTCATTCTGAAATACTGGGGTTTGGGACTTCAGCTTATATTTTGGGGGGGACAGAATTCAACCCAGAACAATACCTTAAGGGAGAATGTCTTAGAATAAAATTGTTTTGGTACTAAACCTACTTTGAGCCCAAAGAAGGCTTACTTGTATGCTAAATCCTGTTCCTGGGTGTAATGTGCTTTTAGCAGGGTTCTAGTGGAGTATCTAACAGTCATAGTAAACTGGCTGATGGGAAAAGTATACCCACACTGTTGCCAGGTGCCTAGTAGCTATTTATTGGATAATCTGTGTCGGCGTCTTGATTGAATTACTCATGGAAAATCACAGTACCTTCTCTAGCTTGCAGAACATTTACAGTGAGTTTATTCTGAACATATTCTGAACATACAAAGCATCTATATTCCACTTCCTTTACCTAAACTAAGATGCTGGCAAGTTTTCCTTGCTCATCTGTGTTAATCCGTGGAAAAATAAGACTGCTCCTCAGGGCTCCAGTTTCTCAAGATGCTTCTCAGACTGACCAAAACTGTTCCTACTGTCTTATTTTTATATCTCAAACATTTACCGTGGTTTGACTAAAGAAAAAAAAAAAAAAAAACAGGTTCTTTTAACACATTTGTGCCGCCTGTCAGTAGAGGTGGTCTAGCTTGGAAATCACTAGTACTGGCTTTGGTGTTGGGCTTCCAGAATTCGGATTCTGGCCTCCCCCCACCCCCCCATTACTTGGGGGTAGGGTGTGGTATATTTTTTAAATGGGAACATCTAGCTCATTAACCAGGAACTAGGGTTAGAGTCCTAGTGCTTTGTGCTGTAACTGTTTTCCAGTAATTCCCTTTCTCTCTCTGATCATCCTAGAGTCTCTTGGCAGCATTAGAACTGAGATTACCTTTGTCATTTAATCTCTTTGTGAAGCCAGTCTGTTGGCCAATTTGGTTGTCACAGCAAGGAAATCTAGTGTGTGTGTGTGTGTGTGTGTGTGACAGTATTCTGAAAAATTACCCACCATTCAAATTGGGGTAATTGTCATCGCCTGAAGCTTGTGAATTTGGTTTTTCATTTGGTATGATTTCTAATGTTTATTGTGTTTCATTGCTCACTGGGTGGTCTGGCTGCACTGCAGGATAGAATATTAACCTGAATGTGGCCAAAGTGGAAAGGCAGGTAAATGCCACCCACCCAAGGAAGAAACCCGGGTGGGATTTGAGGTTGCTGAGAAAAGACAGCATGCACACCAGCCTCAAGGTGTGTAGCATTCACTTACGGCAGAGGACGGGGAGCGAGACCCAGCCCTTGCTGTGTGGTGGTCCCCCTGGGCCTGCAGATCTGTTCCCTCTGCCCTGCCCCTGTACCCACTCAGCACTGTGGCTGCAAGCATCTCACTTACCGCTGCGATGGAAGCTCCCTGACCCCTCCTTGCAGAGTCTGAAATATAGCAAGTTGGGCAGCCTAAGGGCCATGGACACCTGGCTAAATACTTAAGCAGAAAAAGAGTACATTCACTCATAAGGAGGGAGCACAGCCCAGACTTCGAGGGCTCTATCTCTTGGTAAGGAAGCCTTTCCCAGACCTGAGACCCATTCTTATGTGGCCAAGCAGGAGTGGAAAGACTGCAGCATGCATGAGGCTGCCTTTCCCAACACCTTGATCCATACATAGAAGGGATTATCCACTGCAACAAATGAAAATAAGCCATTTTCTTTTTCCAGGTGAAGATGCCAGATGTGGAGTTTTTTGTTAATTTGGGAGACTGGCCTTTGGAAAAAAAGAAATCCAACTCACAAATCCATCCAATCTTTTCCTGGTGTGGCTCCACAGATTCCAAGGATATCGTGATGCCTACCTACGACCTGACTGACTCTGTTCTAGAAACCATGGGCCGGTGAGAGACGGGTCTAAGATGACCCAGAGCCTTGGTTTTCTTTCCTTGCTGAGTTCTTTCCCAGCAGCCTTTGTGTTGTGATGGTTTGGGAGGAAAATCTATCACACTTTCTGTCTTCCAGAGTAAGTCTGGATATGATGTCTGTGCAAGCTAACACGGGTCCTCCCTGGGAAAGCAAGAACTCCACAGCTGTCTGGAGAGGGCGAGACAGCCGCAAAGAGAGACTGGAGCTGGTTAAGCTCAGCAGGAAACACCCGGAGCTCATAGATGCTGCCTTCACAAACTTCTTCTTCTTTAAACACGATGAAAGCCTATACGGTCCTATTGTAAAACACATTTCATTTTTTGATTTCTTCAAGGTATGACATCAATTGTGTCTAATCCTTTTTGTTTTTCTAAATGTCTTCATCTGGGGGAGGGAAACTGAGGCCTATAAACTATAGGGGTGAGAGATGTGAGCACCAAATTTAGTGAACATGAAGGCATGAGGCCCCAGGGACAGCTTTGGCAACATGGGTTGTACAAACTACCCAGACCTGACATTAAATATGCAGCAAGGGAGCATGGGGTCTGGGTAGAGCTAGAATTTTTTCCCCAAATGACCCTCAAGTTAAGTGCATTTCAAGTCCAAATCCTTTCTTATTATTAAATACGTGTATGTGATTTTACAAATACTTCTCCCCAGAGCATCATAACAGATCAAAGATGATATAAACCAGGTGTCTCTTATCAGACTTCCTGATGGGGAAATGTCTTGAAACCCATCCAGATGATTGCCTGGGAAGTCTGAGGATTAGGAGAACTTTCTGTATCTAAAATGTGGATTGCTCATGTTTCCTGGGGAGGGATCCATTTTCTAACCCCTTTTTCTAGGCAGTGGGGCACTGCCCGGTTCTCTAAACCACTAAATGGTTTTTAAAGACCCATGTCATGGAATTAAAGGTGGACAAAAGGTAGTCACCTGTCCTCTGTATGTGGAAAGGCAAGTGATTAACAAGCTCTATCCATGCTGCAGATGGCCAGGTTTTCATTTGATGGGTTACATGGCAACAGCTAGACTACATAATGCCATAAGTTGAATTGTCAAGTGTTTCCTCCATATGCATTTCATGGAGACTTTTGAAAGAAATGGTTGTATAACCAAAGAGAACTGTTATTAGCCATTCCTCATCAGAAGAAGTTCTATCATGCCATGGCTTTATTCCTACCTGTTGAATTTGCTACAGTGAAAGACTAATTGATTACCACAGCTCTACGAATATTTTTTTTTTAAGATTTTATTTATTTGTGAAAGAAAGAGAGAGAACACAAGCAGCAGGAGCAGCAACAGGAGAGGGAGAAGCAGACTCCCTGCTGAGCAGGAAGCCCAATATGGGACTCCATCTCAGGACCCCGGGATCACGACCTGAGCTGAAGGCAAACACTTAACCAACTAAGCCACCTACACGTCCCATATACAGATGTTTTTATTCATAGGTGCTCTTGCCCCAGAGCTTGTTAATTTCTTCAAGATTTGTGTGTAGCCATCTGATGTTTAAAAGGTATAGTTACCAGTATGGCATAGGCTGCCATCCTTAGGTGCTCACATGTGATCAGGAAAGTAGTAGAGAGATTAGAGAATCACAATAAATCTGTCTTTCCAGGCACCTGGGTGGCTCAGTGGTTGAATGTCTGCCTTTGACCCAGGTTGTGATCCTGGGGTCCTGGGATCGAGTCCCGCATTGGGCTCCCTGCCAGGAGTCTGCTTCTCCCTCTGCCTATGTCTCTGCCTCTCTCTCTGTGTGTCTCTCATGAATAAATAAACAAAATCCTTTAAAAAAAAAATCTGTTTTTCCTAGGACAGCACTCATTATTTTATTATCTGCTTTAACGTTGTCAGACTTGTGGCCCCTTTGTGAAATTTAGGAGAGCACTGCAAAAAGTTGTTAGCTCTAGGTCAGGTGTTATATGATAGCATTTACTCCATGGCAGAGGCAGAGGGCAACATCTGGCCTGTTTGTACCTGACAATGATGAGGCCAGAAGTGTGGGAAGAGGAGAATTAAAAGTGGGAAAAAGAAACTTAATGAGGCTTTTGTTTTACTGCTGACTTGCAGCACAAGTATCAAATAAATATTGATGGCACTGTCGCAGCATATCGTCTGCCATATCTCCTAGTCGGTGACAGTGTTGTGCTAAAGCAGGACTCCATCTACTATGAACACTTTTACAATGAGCTGCAGCCTTGGACACACTACATTCCAGTTAAAAGCAACCTGAGTGATCTCCTAGAAAAACTCAAATGGGCAAAAGATCACGATAAAGAGGTAAGGTCAGTCTTTTCTACCCTCAATATCAGAGGTTCATTTTAAATGTTTTGTACCTGAAAAGCATTTAGGATGCACAGATATAGACCCTTACCTGTAAATGGGAAGCCATCTCCCCATGGTAGCACATCAGTCCTCAGGGTGAACACAGGCATCAGATCTTGGATTAACTATATATACTCTGCACTCAAAACAAAAAGCTGAATATTGGCCTTGAGTATGCTCTCTCTTTTGGTCAGGTTGATCAGAGCCCCAAGCACTGCCTACCTCTACAGGCAATATGAAAATTAAGATGGCCAGACTGGCAGGAAGCAAAACTAACTGCTATAGATAAATATGCAGAATTGCATCAAGTAAACTTCAAACGAATTGCTGAAAATTGTCGAGGCAGTGTATTAAGCTTTGTCTTGCATTTACTTTACAAAGTCATTGTTACTTCATTTAATGTGTGCCCTCTCTCTGCAAGAAAGGCTTAATTCTAGAAGGTCCAGTATGATTCCTCACACCTGCAAGTCTAAAAAACCTCCCTTTAATTTGAGCATACCCTCTTAAGTGTTCCCTTTACTGCAGAAGACTCCCCTCAAAGATACTCTTCCTGCATTGTCCTACTATATGGGGACTCTGAAGATCAGTGTGCATACGTCTGCATGGGAGAGAAAAAAATGTGTTTCATTAAAGGCCTTTGTTGTCATTGTTCCCACAGGCAAAGAAAATAGCAAAAGCAGGACAGGAATTTGCAAGAAATAATCTCATGGGCGATGACATATTCTGTTACTATTTTAAGCTTTTTCAGGTCAGTATTTTCTAAAAGAACAGACATACAATTTGTAACTGGACATGTTAGCCGCAAATAATATTTCACTTAATAGTTTCTAAACTAATATAAGAGGATATATACAAGAGAAGTATGTATACTTCTCTGTGGGCAAAAACCAGAGACCAACATCAAATAGTGATAAAAATAGTACAAAACCAAAGATCAGCTGGAGGGAAATGCTACAGTATCATGGGAAAAGTGTTTATGTTGGCACTCTGTGCTATATGGTTAGGAAATTGGCCTCTGGTCCTGCAAAGTTGCTGCGTGTGGATGTGTGTTTTCTGTATGTACAATCTTGATGCTGCTTTACCAATTCTTTGTTTAAACAGTGCATGGTATCTTCAGACCTATAACACTGACCCCCATATGAGCCATGACATCTCTTGAAAAGTATTTTCATAGATCTAAGCATTTAGGGATTATAATCAAAGTATATCTGATAATTTAAAAGGCTGTTTTTTAAAAATACAGTAGTAAATAAGTAGTTTATCTCAGAATTGCAGGTCTTGAGCCCCAAATCTTAGACTCTGTTGCAGAACAAAGTTGGTCTGTTTCTGGTCTGCACTGACTCCTCCACCTTTTTCACCTTCCCAGGGGGATGTGCAGGGCTGGAGAGGATGAAGTGTATAAACTGAAGGATCAGGGGATTTACCATCTGAATTCCTAAAGATCCACAGGGTTGTGTTCCTTCATTCTAGTGCATCTACTAGAGCATAACCACCCAGCCCAGAGCTTAACACAGAGCAAGCGCATTATGAACAAAGGTGGTGGCTGAGGCTCTGTGAGCCATGTTGGGAATACACTCTGTCCTCAAATTCCTAATCAAGAGGAGATCCTGTGCACAGTTATTGTCACTACAAGGCAGATGGTGGCAAAATCAAACCCAATAAGTTGTATAAATGAAGGAGAGGTCCATTTGCAATAGGCAGCTAGTGTCCAAAAGGCAGCCACCTCTCAGAATCTCTGTTGTTGGGTGTTTAAAGGGAGCATGAAGAATTGTGTGTATCACAGTTTGTTAGATATGAGTTAAAAAGGACCATATTTTAGCAAATTCCAGTGCATCTAATTTGGTGAATGTACTTCAAATTACATACGGAACACTTTTGAATTGTTGCTTACACAGGAATATGCCAGTCTGCAAGTGAGTGAGCCCCAAATCCGAGAGGGCATGAAGAGGGTAGAACCACAGACGGAGGACGACCTTTTTCCTTGCACGTGCCATAGGAAAAAGGTAACCAGAGTTAGCCAACCTCACAGTAAGACATAGTGCGGTTCTAAGTCCTCGCTCATTCCTGTATCATTCAGCCAGGCAGCAAGTATTTGAGCTCCTCTGGGAGCCCTCATGCAGTTCAGTCTGCCGGAGAGGTGGATGTCACGGACAATGGCCAAGCCCAAGAAAGGGCACTGACATGCAGATAAGAGAGAAGACACGGAGTCCCCCCAGCAAAGTGGAGGAGAGCCTTTTTCGAACACGAGAATTCAGATTATGTGGCATTCAAATAGATGCTTACATGTGAAAACTATTTTCACATGTATCATGGGAGATTGGTTTGACAAAGTTCATTATCTCAATTTAGAGATGAAAAAAAGATATAACCGTGATCATCCATTTCATCAGATTATTCATGTAAGAGCCATCTCTGTTGATACCAGCGTATACTGATTTGATTTATAAAAGACAGATTCATAGAGACTTGTAAGGCTAAAAAGGACCTTCAGGGTCATCCAGTAAGTGCCTTCATTTTATGGTTAACAAAATGAGCCTGAAGAAGAATTTAGTTCAGAATCATCTAGCTGGATAGCGAAGCTAGGACCAAAAAACATTCTCCATCATCAGATTGTGTGCCTGCTTGTGTGTAAAGACATGACGTAGGAGAGGAGAGTTGTTTTGATTGCAGTTAGTTTTTGTATAAAATTGTAGTATAGACCATACATATATATCTTAGATATATATAGATACATATACAAGCTTAACAGTATTCTTTTTTTTTTTTTTAAGATTTTACTTATTTATTCATGAGAATACACAGAGAGGGGAGAGAAAGAGAGACAGGCAGAGGGAGAAGCAGGCTCCATGCAGGGAGCCCGACGTGGGACTCGATCCCGGGTCTCCAGTATCACGCCCTGGGCTGAAGGCGGCGCTAAACCGCTGAGCCACCGGGGCAGCCCCAGCTTGACAGTATTCTAAGCAATGTCCTCATATCACTAAACGGACAAACTCAAAACTGTGGTATTGTGACCAAAGATAAGAAGGCAGATTTGGCAATTATTATGCCTATCTCACAAGGAGCTTTAACAGGCATGGTTAGGGGACACCGGCCTTCCCCGCAGGGAACCTGCTTCTCCCTCTGCCTATGTCTACTTCTCTGTGCCTCTCATGAATAAATAAATAAAGTTTTAAATAAAAATAAAAGAAATAGTTGCCACTCTCCCCAGTGGTGTGACAGAACCAGTTTATACAAGGCCACTGACTGTGACATATTCAGGAATTTTGCATACTGGTTAATTTCTGGTAGCTTGGAATATGCCTGGTGGGAGAGTCACCATGACAACAACAGGTGCTACAAATCAGAGTTTTGGTTATTTTGTTTTTATTTTTGGGGGAGGAGTACTGACTGGCCACTAAGTAACTAACCGTCCCTCCCACCAAAAGTGGTACTAAATCCATTTTAACCCCTGTCAGTGCTGGAAGTTCATAAAATGAGTTAAAGCCATTGACCAAACAAAAATTGCCAGAATCAGGAGCACCTAGCGGGTTCAGTCAGTAGAGCATGTGACGCTTGATCTCAGGGTCATAAATTCGAGCCCCACATCGGGTGTAAAGATTACTTAAAATCTTTACAAACAAAATGCCAGAATTGAAATGTACACCCTCATAAGATTTGTGATTTGGTATCATAACACTTGCCTCCAGATGAAACTGGGCAGCTTCTTTCTCCAGTCCTCTTTTTTTTTTTTTTTTCCCCTCTTCATCTAAGTGATTTTGAGGAGTGCCAAATCAGTATCTTCACTGACTGGTGGCCTAGAGGCTCTGTTAATTTCTTCTTCATTGTCTGCATTCACCCTTCACTGACGTGATTCACAGCACAAGGCCCTTTACAGGAATGCAGACACACATGTTTGTGTTGCCCATCAGTAGTCTGATAGAACACAACGTGACTTTCCCCAGGGGTGATTCCAAGCATAGTCCTAGACCCTATGAGCTTCCAGCACCAACTTGTCTGTTTTCCTCTTCCCATTGTTTTTTTTTTTTAAGATTTTATTTACTTATTCATGAGAGACACAGAGTGAGGCAGAGACACAGGCAGAGGGAGAAGCAGGCTTCCCACAGGGAGCCTCATGCAGAACTTGATCCCAGGACCCTGGGATCATGCCCTGAGCGGAAGGCAGACACTCAACCACTGAGCCACCCAGGCACCCCTCCTCCTCCCATCTTGAGAGGAAAATAGTTAACATAAGTTTTCTTGACTCATGTAAGACTTCTTGATGACACTAAATATTTTGCTTCTTAATTGCAGACCAAAGATGAACTCTGATATACAAAATACCTTCCTTTCAAATAATGGTGCTCTGAAGACTCTTCTTAACTGAAAAGAAGAATATTTTTAAAATATTAATTCCATGGACAATATAAAATCTGCTACGTGATTGTCTGGATTATAAACATGTTTCTTCTTATTACACAGTATTCCCATGACGATCCTTCAAGGCACAGTTTTAAAATTTTATAATAAAACCACTTTTATTTTAAAGGCCTATGTTGTTCTGATTATTGGCCGTGTTTGGACTATAGAGTGGTGCACAGAGGAGTCTGGCCTCGGTGTGGAGCATCACAGCAGCCACCACCCACCCGGACACATGGTTTATATGACAAAGCAATGAACTGCGGTCTTTATGCCACGTTACTTTGGAGATTCAGTCTCATGGCCAAACATAATTCTAACACCTATACCTTACAAGGCCTTTCATGACCGGCCCCTGCCTGCAACCTTAATCCAGTTTCTCACCACTTCCTAATATGTACCCTGTGGTCCAATAATACCAGCCCCTTACCATTCTGTCGACGCCTTGTTTCTTACAAGGTTATGCTTTCTCTTTGTCTGGAATGCCAGGACTCTCTTCTTCTGGCTTGGATACCCTCCAATGCACATCTCAGAAACGCCTCTTCTAAATCTGCTCATCTGCATACTTGTATCACTGTAGTTACCCTGAGGTGTGGTAATGATCTCATCATCACCAAAGCTGAAGCAATTTGACTGTAGAGACCATGATATTCCATATAATCTAATAGGGTGCAGGTGCCTGCAACCAGAAAGGCTCAACGAATATCAGATATGTGAATACTGAAAACCACTTTGAAATGGGGTTAAGAGAATTAAAAAGAAGCTAGAAAGCCTAACACAAACCATAACAATGTCCTACAAATCATTTTTTTTAAGATTTTATTTATTAATCATGAGAGACACACAGAGAGAGGCAGACATACAGGCAGAGGGAGAAGCAGGCCCCATGCAGGGAGCCCAATGTGGGACTCGATCCAGGGACTCCAGGATCAGGCCCTGGGCCAAAGGCAGATGCTCAACCACTGAGCCACCCAGAATCTCCCTACAAATTCTATTTATTTATTTATGTATGTATGTATTTATTTATTTATTTATTTATTTATGATAGTCACACACACAGAGAGAGAGAGAGAGGCAGAGACACAGGCAGAGGGAGAAGCAGGCTCCATGCACCGGGAGCCCGACGTGGGATTCGATCCCGGGTCTCCAGGATCGCGCCCTGGGCCAAAGGCAGGCGCCAAACCGCTGCACCACCCAGGGATCCTCCCCTACAAATTCTTTTACCCAATAGTTTCCCTTCTATCTAGCTTTCGATTAAATATTGCAAATTTTTTAAATTGTGGGATGTATCCTATACACAGAAGAATATAAAAGAATATATCTGCATTTTGCAAATAATTATAAGAAAACAGCCACGTAATTACTAACAAAGATACTTTGCTTGACGAAGCTTTAGTCAAGCTCCTGAACTTTCAAGGGCTATCTGCATTTCTTCGTAAAATCTGGTTTGGGCAAAATCTCTGCTAAGTTGATTTAGAATCTTCATTCTCCATATCTGATCACTCTTGTTGTCTAATGGGGTTCCTGGTCCTCCACCATCCCCCAAGTGATTGATTATGCTGGCATAGTCTCAGCAAGAACCCTGTTGGGTCAGATTTGCCAGAATCTACACCCTCCCCCCCATCCCCCCATAACCCTGATGATTCCCAGTAATTTTCTATCCACTGACCTCTACCCTGCCCCTTGGCTGTAAATCCCCACTTGCCTGTGCTGTATTAGGAATTAAGCTGGTTCTATACTGAGATCTCTTTTCCCCTTTATTGCAATAATCCTGAGTAACTTTTTTTTTTTTTTACCACTTTACTGTCTAGCTCTGATTTTACTTTGATATTACCAACACAGGTTGAGAAATGAAAAAACTGTTTCCTTAGAAGTGCCCTCCTGTTGCTCACCCTATTATCCCCTGCTCTTCTGTTCCCACTTGACCACTGTTGTGATGGTTGGGATCATCTTTCCCTTGCACTAATTTACAGTGTTACCACCTACATATACTTCCTTAAGCAATGTAGTTGAATTTTGCCTATTTTTAAATTGATATAAATGGAATCACACTGAACATATTTTTGCTGTTACTTGCCTGTTGATGTATATAGTGACAGTCCATTTGATAGAGGAGAGCTAGATTCTTGTCTCACAGAGTCAAAGAATGAATTTCTCAGACCACAGAGAGTGAGCAAAGTGATAGAAGTTTAAGCAGAGATACAGAGAAAGCTCTCAGAAGTGAGAGGGGTCCCAACAGCGTTGCCACTGGGGTCTTTTAGGGCAGACTTTTATTAAAGCCTAGCCAGGGAGCCTACAGCCTTGAGATTCTTGTGCAGCCTTGGTTTGAGCAGGGACCATTGATAACACCTTAATGACATTTCTTTGTGGCCTGGTGTGTTTCTGTGATTAGTAACCATCAAAAGGAGATACTCCCTAACATTTTGGAGCTAGGGAGCCAGGTTTTTTTTTTTTTTTTCTGTTTTTACTGTCTTATTGCTGTTTTCCTGGAATGGGTAGGAGCCTGACTTTGGGCAATTCCCTTAGCTTTCTCTGCCTAGCCCCATCTGCCCTGAACTCATTCCTACATCACATTCACTTATACATGTAGACAGGATTTCATTGTATGAATAGGATCGCCCTTTTATACATTCTGTTATAGCTGGACATTTGGGTTGTTCTTATTTTTTGGCAATTCCAATGAAAGCTACTATGAGCATTCTTACTCATGTTTCCTGGCTCCATTTGCTTAGGAATAACATTACTGGTTTATAGAGTATGTACGTCTGCAATTTTACTAGATGATGTCAAACAACGTTCCAATTTGATTGTCCCAATTTACATTCCCAGCAGAGTCAAGGATTTCCAGTTGCTTTACCTCCTTGCTAACACTTGAAATTATCAGACTTTGAAAATTGTTTTGCTAATCTAGGGTAAAATGATAATATTATGTTTTAAATTCTCATGTCTCTAGTTACTAATGAGGCTGACCATCTTTTCATATGGTAACAAGCCTTTGTGTTGCATTTCTTATACAATTTTTATTTGTTTATTTACTGTCTTTTTTTTAAAGATTTTGTTTATTTATTCATGAGAGACACACAAAGAGAGAGAGGCAAAGACACAGGCAGAGGCAGAAGCAGGCTCCATGCAGGGAGCCCTACGTGGGACTCAATCCCAGGTCTCCAGGATCACGCCCTGGGCCTAAGGCAGGTGCTAAACCGCTGAGCCACCAGGGCTGCCCTTTATTTACTGTCTTTACTTCATTTCTCTACTAAGTTGTTTGACTTCCTGGTAGATTCATAGAATTATATTTTAGAACTAGTACTTTGTTGATTGAACCCGCCACATACCTTCTTCAATTCTTATTGCAATGTCTTAGATTCTTATTGCAATGTCTTTTAATGTTCAAAAGATGATGATTTCTTTCTTTCATAAATTTTTTTATCTTTTTTTAAAACTTTATTTATTTATTCATGAGAAACACACAGAGAGGCAGAGACACAGGCAGAGGGAGAAGCAGGCTCCATGCAGGAGCCTGACGTGGGACTCGATCCAGAGTCCCCAGGATCATACCCTGGGCACTAAGCCGCTGAGCTACCAGAGCTGCCCTTTCTTTCATAATTTTTTATGGGTTGTTCTGAGGATCGGTACAGACATTTCGATTTGCACACAATTCTTAACGTACATACCAAAAATTTTATTAAAAAATCATGTAGTTGTGATTCTTTTTAAAAAGTGACTCCAGTGACTTTCCAGCTTAAAATTTGGAGGCAAGTTTTCCTTAATAGTATATCAAGCACTAATATCTTCCAATGTTGATATGCTGTTTTATTAACAGCATTAAATGCCTGACTATTAAATGCACGACTGATTCTCAATTGCCATTTATATGCTTTGTATTATAGGATATAAAAACTACCCCATTTATGGAATGCTGAGCTAACACCCAAGACAATCAAAGCCTCTCATATTCACTATCCCACTATTTTCTGGTTGCAGCAAAAACATAAACCAGCAAATAATTTCACTTCTTAAAAGAAAGAAAAGTATTTACACTTAAGAAATGGGATGAGTTGGAATTCCTTCTATTGTTTCTAGAGCTACTAGAAAAAAATTGCATTTACAAAACAGTTGATAAAAATACTCTGGATTGTACAAGAAAGAAGACAAGGACCACTGCTAAGGCATGATGTTAATTAGACTTGGCTTCTTTCTCTTGCTTCATCAGAAGCTGAACTCTCTTCATTCTAGTTTCTCCATTTTCTCCAGGTTTTATTTCTTGGTTAGCCACTTCAGCCTGGTTTCCCTTTGTTCTCCTTTTCCCTTTGGTTTGCACTTTTTTTGTCTGGAGATTTATCCTTTTCTGCTGCCTATTTTGGCTTTATTTCTACTTTTGCAGGAACAGGTTTGGCCAACAACCTCCCCCAGCCCTGCATGGAGCTGACCTTCGTGTTGGGCATGTGGATAGCAGGGTCAGCACACAGAGAGTCTTCTCAAAACCTGGCTGCCTGGCCACTGCCACTCCTACTGCCCCAAAAGATGGTAGCACAGGAGCAGGGGGAAGGGGCAGAGGGAGAAGCAGACTCCCTGCTGAGCAGGGCACCCAATGCGGGACTCTATCCCAGGACCCTGAGATCATAACTTGAGCAGAAGGCAGATGCTTGACCTACAGAGCCACCCAGGTGCCCCATCAATATTTCCTTTTATGGCTAGTGCTTTTTGTAACTTGTTTAAGAAATCCTTCCCCTACCAACACCCCCCATCACTGAGCCAGTTTCCTATGTGTAAGTTGCCTTCTGTGTAAATTTCCAGAGCTGCCTCAGCAAATTATTACAACTTGGTGACTTAAAACAGTAAAAATTTATTCTCTCAGGGCCCTGGAGGCCAGAAGTCTGAAATTAAGGTGTAGGCAGCATTGGCTCCTTTCAGAAGCTCCTCCTTTCATGCCTCTCTTCTAGCTTCTGGTGGCGTCTAGCAATTCTTGGTGCTTCTTAGCTCTTAGACACATCACTCCAATCTCTTCCTGGGTCTTCACAGTGATTTCCCCCTCTGTGTGTCTCTGTATTGTCTTCTTCTCTGTCTCTTATAAAGACACTAGTCATTAGACTTAGGGCCCACCCTAAAACCAGGATGATCTCTGTTGAAAGCTTTAATTATATGTGCAAAGACTTTATTTCTAAGTAAGTACATTTCACAGGTAGGCATGTTAGGACTTGGACATATCTTTTTTGGGCCACCATTCTACCCACTACATCTTCTAAAAACATTCCTTTTGAAATTAGGAGCAGCACGAGGATTCCCACATCACACACTACTTACTGTTCAATATACTGCTGGAAGCCTGAGCTAGCACAGGAAATCTAAAAAACAAAGTAGAAAGTAGGGTTGAAAAATAACCAATAAAATTGTCATTAAAAGCAGATTACCAGGCACCTGGGTGGCTCAATGATTGAGAGTCTTCCTTTGGCTCAGGGAGTGATCCTGGGGTCCTGGGATAGAGTCCCAGATTGGGCTCCCCAAGGGAGCCTGCTTCTCCCTCTGCCTGTGTCTCTGCCTCTCTCTCTCTCTGTCATGAATACATAAATAAAATCTTAAAAAAAAAAAAAGATAGCACACCTGGGTGCCTCAGCAGTTGAGTATCTGCCTTCGGCTCAGGGCATGATCCTGGAGTCCTGGGATCAAGTTCCACATCGGGCTCCTTTCGTGGAGCCTGCTTCTCCCTTTGCCTATGTCTTTGCCTCTCTCTCTATGTCTCTCATGAATAAATAAATAAAATCTTTAAAAAAAAAAAAGAAATTAAAACAAATAAAAGCAGATAACCAGCCTCAGTATACAGAAAACCCAAAAGAATCTACAGATAAATTGTTGTAATTTACAAGAGAATTTTGCATTTGCTAAATATAAGACCAACATAAAAAGTTCAATTGCATTTCAACATACCAATTAGTAACAGAAAATGAAATAAAAATGTTTAAGATGGCACTTACAATAGCTTTGAAGACTCTGAAGTACATATTTAAGGAACTGACTCTAACAAAAATGGACAAGACCTTCACAGAGAAAATTACGAAAACCTAAAAAGAACTAATGAAATTGAAAAATATTACATGTTCATGGATTGGCTAAATCGATGTGAAAGATGTTATTTCTCCCCACATGGTATATAGAGTCAAAGTAATATCAACCAAAATATGCCCTGCCTCTTATTATGTGGAACTTAGTGAACTTCTTCTTTAAAAATGTACAGGCCCAGGGGCACCTGGGTGGCTCAGTTAGATAAGTGTCTGTCTGCCTTCAGCTCAGGTCATGATCTCAGGGTCCTGGGATCAAGCCCCACACAGGGCTCCCTGCTCAGCGGGGAGCCTGCTTCTGCCTCTACCTCTGCTGCTCCTCTGGCTTGTGCACTCTTTCTCTGTCTCTCTCTCTCAAATAAATAAATAAAATTTAAAATAAAATAAAAATGTACAGGCCTGTAAAGTACAAGAAAAATTAAACTCTCTAGAGGAAGGATGAATTGGGAGAAGTTTCCCTACTATGAAGCAAGACTTTTTATAATCCTATAATATTTAAGACCATGATATTAGTGCAGGGATACAAAATATAAAACAATAACAGAATAGTGCTGCATAAACAGACGCAGAGCTGTGCATATGTGGAAAATCAGTCTACACTCAGAACTACAGGAAGGTTTGGAGAAAGGTTGCACAGTGCGGTGCAAGGAGTTGGGTTTAATGATTCTGGTTCCAATTCCAATGTGTGTGTGGGGGGCGGGGGGGGGGGGGCGGCGTTCCCTACACTACCAAGCAATTCTCAGACACCAGCAGCGTATCCTAGAATTCAACTCCATTCTGACACTGTCTACATGGAGATGGCATCAGATTCCACAGGTTATGAGCTGAGCCCCATGAGACTGCCATCTACTTCAGACTGCAATCCCAAATCCAGGTTGTTCAGACCAACTGGCTATAAATCATAGATTACTATGACCCCTTCTTTGGTTTCAATTAATTTGCTACAATGGTTCACAGAAACCAGGAAATCATTTTACTTGCTAGATTACTGGTTTGTTACAAAGGATATCAAAGGGTATGAATCAACAGCCAGATAAAGAAATACTCAGAATGAGGTCTTCAACTAAGGAGCTTTTGTTTTGGGGCCCAGTGGCACATGGTTCTGGCTCACCACCCTGGAAACTCTCTGAGCCCCATCCTTTTGGGGTTTTATGGATGTTTTATCATAGAGACATGACTGATGGAATCATTGGCCATAAGTGATTGACTCAACCTCAAACCCCTCTCACCTCCTAGGGTAACCCACTAGCCACCTGGCTGGTTCCCTTGGTAACCATCTCCCATTCCTAGCTACTTTACAAGTCATCTCATTGCCATGACAAAAGACGCATTTATCACTCTCAGGAAATTCTAAGGGTTTTATGAGGTAGGTGCCAGAAATGGGGATAAAGACCAAAAATATATTCCTTATTATAAATCACAATATCACAGGTATCCATATATGGAAGAAAAGCAATTCAATCCCTAGTACACAGTATATCTAAAGATCAATTCCAGGAGGATTAGACAAAAATGCAAAACATACTATTTTTAAGCACCAAAGAGGCTGTCTCTATCTTATGCTAGTAGTAAAAACTTCAGCAGCTGAAATGGCTGAAGAACTATTATTTCCTTTACTCCGTGGCTCTGATAAAGTCCTAGGAGTTACTACCAAAACCTCTAGAAGTTTCCAGAACATGTGTTCCTCATTGCACAAGTCTTTTTTCGCCTCAGCCTGAGAAGGTTGCCATTTCAATCTATCACAATGGCATTGCCACTGACGGCCTGTGCATGTTCCCTGGGCCTCAAATGACCTGCTAGCATAGCAGGAATTCCTTTTCTGAACACCATGTCTACTAGTAAATATAGGTGAAAAGTAGGTGCTGACAGGATGGCATTCATAATACATCTCTGCTTGTCTTATAAATCTTTTGTTTAAGTGTAAATGAGGAGAATTGAAGATTCCAATGAGGAATTCAGGAGGACTGACTTTGTTGAGTGTAGAATGTGTAACCTGTTGATGGATGGTAACCTTGGCACGTCTCATGGGTCAGCGTCCTTCAAAGTCTGGTTTGGAGAGCCAGATTTTCAGTTTGAACATTTGAGCTGGGTTTGAGAAGTTGAATTGAAAGCTTCGTATGCTCATATAAAAGTACCTAAATTTTTTTCCCTCTCCAAAAAATCATTTTTTTGCAACTTTTTCACTTTTCTGCAATTTTTTTACTCAACAATGCCTCAAAGATCATGGGAAGATATGCCTGCAGTTGTAATGCTTCTTGTGGTGTGAGAAATCTGGCATGTCCCCAGATTTCCCCTACCCATCAAGGGTTCATAGTAAAATAGTCCTGCTGTTGACATTACAAAAAAAGAAAAACAATAACAGACAAATAAGAAAACCACAATACATCATGGATCTGTTTCTGAAAGAGGATTTTTGCTACTTCCATTTGGAATGAAAACTTTCTAATTGATCAAATTCTTCTTTCCAGCTTTCTCTTAAATTAGGAAAAAGATTCTGGGAACAAAGCATTCCCTGAATGGAACCAAAACCACACCCGTCGGGCAATAAGAACTTCTCTGAACCAACAAGACCCCATGTGATTCACTCAAGACCACGATCTGGCACTTTGGAGATGGTCTTTGAGACACTAGTCTATTGCCTTCTGGGTGTTGGCTTCACTGAAGTAAACTCCTTTCTTTTGTCACCACCACTCGTTTCTGCCTTTGGATTTTGTCAGTAGGAGCAGCTGAGCCTGGTCTGTTTGGGACCCCAGGGAGCCAGGTCCTCTCACACTCCTGGGCCCCAGCTACCTTTCCATAGTCTTACATTACATTTTTCTTAAGAAGAATATCTGGGATATGGAGAGAGGATATGGCTATAAAGAGTAGATTGAGGCATACTTGTGGTGATGGATTAGTACTGTGTCTTGATTACAGTGCTGGTTACCAGAATATACCATGTGATAAAACTATACAGAACCCATGCACACACACGCACATGCACACACACGCACATGCACACACGCACACAAATGAGTGACGAGAAACAGGGCAGTTACCACCTGCACTGGGCTTGGAGTAGATTTATTCATCTAAGAAATAGTGATTTGCCAGGCATGACTGCACACACAGGAGATTCGAGGTAAAACAATCACAACAAAACACTCTGCTTCATGGAGAGTTTACAGTTCAGTGAGGCAACACACATTCACAATATATTAGGGGACTAGGATAGAAGGATGGAAAGAGTGGGTGAGGTGATGAGGGAAGTCCACACTGAACAAATGACATGCAAGCAACGAGCCCAAGGAGATGCAGGGTGAGCCACTGGAGGAAGAAGACCCAGGACAAAAATCCTGTACTGGAGGCATGTCTGGTGGGTTCTGGTGTGAGGACAGCAAAGAGATCTGGGCGCTGAGAGCTGAAGGAGCCAGGGAAGGTGACCAATAGGAAATAGAAAGGTGAGAAGTGACAGGACTGATCATATTGTTAAAAAGAAAGCCACAGGCCCCCAATACAGTCACTTATATTAAGATCCCACATTAGCAAACCATGACTTAATACTAACTTAACTGTAGTTTTGATTCCCCCCACCAGCACCACCACCAATGTAACCTTTAACCAGTCAACATGGAATTTCCCAGTCAGCACCACAGTACTAGGAAATTTACTGATAGACCCTTCCGTTCCCCTCAGGAGAAGGACCTTGCCTAAGACAATCCATTACTTGTTAATAATTTCCTTTCCCCATAAGCCCCCACCTTTAAAAACCTTTCTTCTTCCACAGTTTGATGGAGCTCCCTTTTATTTGCTAGATGGGATGCTGCCCAATTCATGAATTATTCAATAAAGCCAATTTGATCTTGTAAGGGCCAAGGGCAGCTGCCTCAAAATGTGTCACTTTGGCATATTGATTATTTTAAATAAGAATTACTTAAGAGACAACCCGTGCAAGGACACTCAGACCCTCTTCTGTCCCTCTGAAAGCAGGAAATGAATCTCCCATCAGAAAGGTACCCTCCCTGTACCAGGAGGTAAAGAGTCATCCTTACCATCAGAGATGGAAAATGTAGAGCTGAAAAAGCTGTATAAACAACCTTTGTTACTTTTTACTAATTTGTTCCCACAGCGAAGTTCTGTTTAGAATTCCTCACAGATTGAAGCCCCCAGAGTTTTCTTTGTCCTGTCAATTCTTCACAGATTTATTGTCTCTGTCTAAAAAGTATAAAAACTGCCTGTCTTGATCATTTCTTTAGGTCTCAATTTTGTAATTGGGCCTCTGTGCACACCTAATAAAACTGTGGGGTTTTTCTCCTGTTAATCTGTATCATGTAAATTTAAGTCTTAGCCCACCTGGAAGATCTCGAAAGAGAATTTTCTCTTCTCTCCGATCTGTTAAATTGGTCATTTGAGTTTTTATTGTTTAACAATATAAAACTGAGGAGCTAAGATGGTAGGAGTAGTAGAAGGACCCTAGGCTTGCCTCCTCCCTGGAACACAGGTAGACAAATATCAAATCATTCTGAATACCTGAGAAATCCATCTAAGGACCGACAGAACAAACTGCACAACTATAGGGAGAGAAGAGGACACGTTGTAGAAGGTAGGAGACATGATATGGGGGAGAAATGGATCACGGGTGCTGCAGAGGGCGGAGGGGGGTTGGTGTCCCGGTCACAGAGAGAGATGAGAGACAGAGGGGCACACAGGGGATCACATAAAGAAAACACTTCCCCGGGACACCTGTGTGGCTCAGTGGTTGGATGTCTGCCTTTGGTTCAGGGCATGATCCCATCTGGGGATCGAGTTCTCCGCCCCACTGCCTTGGAAAGAGTTTATTTATTTATTCATAAGAGACACAGAAAGAGAAGCAGAGACACAGGCAGGGGGAGAAGCAGGCCCCCTGCAGGGAGGCTGATGTGGGACTCGATACCGGGAATCTGGAATCAGGCCCTGAGCCAAAGGCAGATGGTCAACTGCTGAGCCACCTAGGTGTCCCAAAAAGAATCTTTAAAAAGAAAAAAATGAAGAAAACACTTCCCCCAAAGCCACTGACTGGGAAAACAAGATGGGCTGAGTTTTGTGAGTTTTTACAACCAGCGGGGTTCAAGTCTGGAGTTGTAGGGGTCTGTGGCATGGCTGGTGTGGAGGCCTGGGGCACTGCGGTGCTCCTGTGGAGGAGGAGGGCAGGTAGCCCGGAAGTAGGCTGACAAAGCTGAGGATCCCATGGGATGCACTAGGAGAGATAGCTCCCCCCTCTTGGAGCGCATCTGAGAGAGGTGGCATTGCCTCTCTAGGACAAAGGAGTTGGCAAGTACCATTACCCACCCCTGCCCCTCAGCATAAACACAGAGACACCTGCTGAGACCTGCTAACCTGGATACTGGCTCCTTCCTGAACTTTACTCCAGACTCCATGCCCCTGTGCCTTGGTACAACTGCCCTTCTAGGACCAAGTGGCACCAATCCTAGCAGCTCAGGAGAACCTCCACCAGAGGATCAGTGTGGGTCTGTACCGTGCCAGGTCCCTAAGTTTGAAGTTTTATTTTATTTTATTTTATTTATTCGTGAGAGAGAGAAAGAGAGAAAGAGAGAGGCAGAGACACAGGCAAAGGAAGAAGCAGGCTCCATGCAGCGAACCCAATGCTGGGCCCGATCCAGATCCCGATCCCGATCCCAGGTCTCCAGGATCACGCCCTGGGCCGAAGGTGGTGCTAAACCACTGAGCCACCCAGGCTGCCTCAAGTTTGAAGTTTTAAAACTCAGCCAGCCTGCCAGGCATATGACACAGGTGCACTGGGCTGCCAGGTGGGCAGGTGGCCCACCAGACAGGGTGAAGACAGGGATCTGAGGGACACGCGGGACACACAGGGGAAAGGGATCTGAGGGACACGCGGGACACACAGGGGAAGACTGTTCACTCTTCTGAGAGAGCTTCCCCAACAATGGTGGGTGGGAACTCCCCTCTCCAGGTACAATGAAGAGGGCTGCTGCTATTTCTCTCCCCTGCCCCCAGGGTAAACTAACTTCAATAAGCTTCATAATGCCAACAAACTGGGGGCCTAAGCTGCTTATACCAAGCCCTGCTCCCCTGCATTCTGTAGATGATGCTTTTCTCAGGCAAACCTGCAGTGGGGGCCCTCTTCCAGAAAATCAGCACCCCTGCAACATGTATCATGTCTACAGACCATAGAGAGAAGCCAAACTTCAGCTCTAAAGGAAATAGCATCAGGTCTCTTCTAACAAGCAGACCAGGGCACACCTAGTTAAAACTTGTCACACTCTGGCCAAGGTCCTATCACTCCCCACTGCAGGCAAGGAGAAACTCTGCAAAAGACTGACCTAAGGGAAACAGCAGCCAAAACACAGCAGCAGCCAGCACATAACACATACCACATACCAGAGACACTTCCTAAAGCACTAGGCCCTGGGCAATATATGACCTCTTATTTATAAAGCCTTTGCTCTCAGGAGCAGGAAACATAACAGGCTTTCCTAACACAGAAAAAGACAGAATGCCAAGGTGGAGGAATTCATCTCAAAAGGAAGAAAAAGAAAAGGTAACAGCCAGGGACCTAATTGAAACAGATATAAGTAATATGCCTGATCCTGAATTTAAAGCAACAATCACAAGGATACTAGCTGTGCTTGAGAAAATCACAGAAGACACCAGGGAGTCCCTTACCACAGAGGTGAAATGCCTGAAAACTAGTCACACTGAAATGAAAAATGCAATAACCAAGATTTGAAACTAACTGGATGTAATGACCACAAGGATGGAAGAAGTAGAGGAATGAGTACATGAGATAGAAGAAAAAAGTCTGGAAAACAATGAAGCTGAAAAGAAGAGGGAAAGAAAAACATTCACAAATGTAGACTTAGGGAATTCAGTGCCTCCTTAAAGCATAATAACATTTGTATCATAGGAGTCCCAGAAGAAAAGGAGAGTAAAAGAAGGTAGTAGGTTTATTTGAGGAAATTATAGCTGAAAACTTCCCTAATCTGGGAGAAGGAAACAGACATCCAAACCTAGGAGGCACAGAGAACTCCCATCAAAATCAACAAAAGCCAGCCCACACCAAGACGTATCATAGTCAAATTTCCAAAATATAAAGAAAAACTCCTAAAGGAACCAAGACAAAATAAGCCCCTAACTTACAAGGGAAGACAAATAAGATTAGCAGCAGATCTTCCCACAGAAACTTGATAGGCAAGAAGCAGTGGCATGCTATATTCAATGTGCTGAATGGAGAAAAATATGCAGCCAAGAATACTCTATCTAACAAGGCTATCATTCAGAATAGAAGGAGAGAGAAAGAGTTTCCCAGCTATATTACAAAGCTGTAGTGATCAAGACAGTATTGTACCGGCACAAAAAAAGACAGATCATGAGAACAGAACAGAAAACCCAGAAATGGACCCGTAACTATATGGCCAACTAATCTTTGACAAAGCAGGAAAGAATATCCAATGGAAAAAAGTCTCTTCAACAAATGGTATTGGGGAAAGTGGACAGCAACATGCAAAAGAATAAAACTGGACCACTTTCTTACACCATACACAAAAACAAATTCAAAATGGATGAAAGACCTAAATGTGAGATAAGAAAACACCAAAATCCTAGAGGAGAACATGGGTAGCAGCCTCTTTGACATCAGCTATACCAATTTCTTAATTTGATAGGTCTCTAGAGGAAGGGAAACAAAAGCAAAACTGAACTATTGGGACTTCATCAAGACTAAAAGGCAACCTACAGAATGAGAGAAGATATTTGCAATGACATACCTGATAAAGGATTAGAATCCAAAATCTATAAAGAACTTATTAAAGTCAACACCCAAAAAACAAATCATCCTGTTAAGAAATGGGCAGAAGACCTGAATAGACATTTTTCCAAAGAAGACATCCAGATGGCTAACAAACACAAAAAGATGGTCAACATCACTCATCACGGAAATACCTACCAAAACTACAAAGAGATACCACCTCACACCTGCGGAATGGCTAAAATGAACAACTCAGGAAACAACAGATGTTGGCCAGGATGTAGAGAAAGGGGAACCCTCTTGCACTGTTGGTGGGAATGCAAACTGGTGCAGCCACTGTGGAAAACAGTATGGAGGTTCCTCAAAAAGTTAAAAATAGAACTCCCCTAGATTCAACAATTGCATTACTAGGTATTTGCCCAAACAACAACAACAACAACAACAACAAAAATACTGATTGGAAGGGATACCTGCACCCCAGTGTTTATAGCAGCATTACCAGTATTAGCCAAATTACAGAAAGAGCCAAAATGTCCAACAGCTGATGAATGGATAAAGATGTGGTAGATGCCAACAATGGAATATCACTCATTCTGTTTGCAATGGTGTGGATGGAGCTAGAGTGTATGATGCTAGGTGAAATAAGTCAAAGAGAAATACCATATGAGTTCACTCATGTGGGATTTAAGAAACAATACAAATAAACATAGGGACAAAAAAAAGAGAGGTAAACAATAAAACAGATTCTTTTTTTCTTTTTTTAATAAAACAGATTCTTAACTGTACAGAACAAACTGAGGGTTGCTGGGGGGGGGGGTTGGCTTAAATGAGTGATAGGTATTCAGGAGGGCACTGGAGAGGAGCGCTGGATGGTAAGCCTAAGAGCTGAATCACTAAATTCTACACCTGAAAGTAATATTACACGGTATGTCAACTAACTGGAGTTTATTATTTATTTATTGGAGTTTAAATAAAAACTCGGGGATCCCTGGGTGGCGCAGCGGTTTGGCGCCTGCCTTTGGCCCAGGGCGCGATCCTGGAGACCCGGGATCGAATCCCACGTCGGGCTCCAGGCATGGAGCCTGCTTCTCCCTCTGCCTATGTCTCTGCCTCTCTCTCTCTCTCTCTCTCTCTCTGTGACTATCATAAATAAATAAATAAATAAATAAATAAATAAATAAATAAATAAAAACTCGAAATTGAACTGGAGTTTGTTTGTTTACTTACTTATTTATTGGAGTTTAAATAAAAACTCGAAATTGAAACAAAACCAACAGCAAAAACCAAATATAAAGCCTTGGTGGTCATTGCAAGGGCTTTGGCTTCGTTGTGAGAGATCCGGGAAGCCTCTGGGTTTACATTTCAATCAGGTGCAGTTTGTCGCTGTGCTGATCAAGTAGCAAACACGTGGGGGCAAAAGTGGGATACGAGAGGGCATTTGGTATTTCAATAATCCAGGCAGAGTTGAAGGGGGTGCTCCCACCCGTCTGGTAGACGCAGGAGAAGGGTTGGGTTTTGCATATACTTGGACACAGAGTCCGCAGGATTGACAGCCTGGGGGCGGGAGAGATGTATCAGCGTCGACCTCCTCCTGTTCACGGCCTTGCGCCTCCGTGAAGGGCGCCGCTGGGAAGGGGAAGGAGCCAGCGTGGAGCACGCGGGGAGCGAGGCAGCGCCTGGAGATGCTCTCGAGCCCCCCGACCGCGGCTGGACACCTGCTGCCCCGCCCCCCCCCCACGAACGGGCTGGAAAACTCCGGCTCCCAGCGTGCCCCGCGCGCCGGCCCGCGCGCCCAAGGGGCGGAGCCTGCGCGCGCGTGCGCCGAGGCGGAGAGGGCTGGCGGGTGAGGCGAGGCGGTCCCTTCGAGCGCGGTAGTTTGTCCCGTGAAAGGAGCCGGGACGGTTGGGCGCTCTCGGCCGCCTCTTCCCCGGTAAGTGCGGCGGCGGCGGCGGCGGCGGCGGCGGTGGCGGTGGCGGTTGGCGCCGCCAGGTGAGGGGCGGCCTCCGGAGGAAGGTGCCGGCGCGCCTGGCGACCCCGTCTTAGACGTTTGGGGCTCGCGGCCGTCGCCCCTCGGGGGCTGCTTGTCGCCTCCGGGAGGCGGTCGGTGTGAGCTCGGTGCCCGCGGGCCCGGCCGCCGGGGTTTCGCCCGCCTGGCGGGTGGGGAGGCCTGAGGGGAGGGAAGGGGCGGGCGGGGAGAGCCGAGCCGCCGGGAGCCGTGAGGCGTCTCGCGGGGCCCCGCGCACGCGCGCCAGTGGAGCGGACGAGGGCGGTTTGAGGTGCCTCCGAACCCCACAGCCCTGCTGAGGGGGCCTCGCTCGGCTTCTGTCGTGGACCCGGCCGGCGTATCGACCCCGCCGCTCGCCCGGAAGACTTGAACTCTTGACGGTTTTGTGTGCCCGCGACGTGCGGGACCGCTACCGTCGCTGCAATAGAGCATGCCCGGGCGGCTTCCCGGTGGTGGCGTTTCGGCCGCGGGGCGTGAGGGGCGATGGCGTGCGGAGCCTGGAGCCTGAGGAGAAGTCCCGCGGGTCCCGCTGGCATGCCCGCGACGTGGGGACACTGCCAAGTACCGAGACCACCGGCTCCTCGTCACGGCGACTCTGTAGCTCCCGGGCTTACCCTGCCCGGTGCGAATCCCAGACCAGAGGCTGTAGCCGGGACTGTGGAGCCCAGGTCGCCGTGGCATCCTGCCGTTGATGGTGGTGAAGAAGATGTGCGCCAGCCGAGAAGCACGGGTGGTTTGTTCATCGGGAAATCCGGAAGGGATGAGAGTTTCTCTGGAAAACGAACACAAAACCCAAGTTGTTGAGGAGCAGTAGAGCATTCTAGGCAAAGAGGGTGGGTTGAATACGTGTATCTAATATTACTCCCTCCTGGAATCTCACCGAGGTGACAGTAAAAAAGGGTTTTTCTTTTTTCTTTTTTTTAATTTTTATTTATTTATGATAGTCACACAGAGAGAAAGAGAGAGAGAGAGAGAGGCAGAGACACAGGCAGAGGGAGAAGCAGGCTCCATGCAGGGAGCCCGACGTGGGATTCGATCCCAGGTCTCCAGGATCGCGCCCTGGGCCAAAGGCAGGCGCCAAACCGCTGCGCCACCCAGGGATCCCTGTTTTTTTTTTTTTTTTTTTTAAAGACATAAATCCAAATGATGGAGAGAATGGGAAAGGAAACAATAGCAGCGAAATATTGGGGTCTGGAAAGCAAATGTACTTAGCAAACCCCCAGCTTAATTCTGAACCTGCAGCACGGAATGACTGGAACAGGCCTGTACAAGCCCCACGGAAAGTGGCAGCACCGGCCACCCTGGGAACTGCCAATGAAGCAAATGGTGTGGGGGTGGAGGTGGAGGGCTTAGATAAACCTAAGTTCCGTGAAATCTTTTGAAGAAGCGATTAGATATCTACATCCCCTTTCCTAGTTCACATTTTTGGGTGACTGCCTTTCTCCCGTTAGAAGGCAGGAGGCTATTCTCTTGAGAACATAAAACAGGGTCTTTGAACCAGGGCACCCAGGCACAGTTAATTATGGGGGCTACATTTATAAAAGGGACACTGAAGGCTGGAGTCCCTTGTCGTCCTTCTCCCATTCAAGATCCCAGAATTTTTCTTGCCAGACTAATTCCCCTCAAGCTCAAATAAGAATTTTTCTACACACACACACACACACACACACACATCCACATATGTGTGTGGAAGGACAGACAGTAAGTTGGTCACAGTGGTTGCTTCTGGGAAAGGGAAGGGACTAGGTAGCTGGAGGAAAAGGACTTAATAACTATTTACATTTTTGTGGGGTTTTTTTTGAAATTTTGCGCCATATGCATATATTATCTATTCAGAAATAAAATATGTTCCTTAAAAAATATAATTTCAAATTATACCCTTAGGTAAGGCAATTCCTCTCCCACAAGTTTATTATATAGCTTTGTCTACACAGGAGAAAATGTAAGGATGTGTCATTCATTGCAATATTTTAGTAAAAGATTAGAGACAATCTCAGTGTTCATTAATAGATGATAGTTGGTGAAGTAAATTTCGTACAACTCTTGGAAAATTCTGTAGCCATAAAATACAATGAAAGAAGCTCATTGTATAAAGAAAAGAGTAAACACAGCATGTATTTTAAGCGGTGGAGGATTTAGAAAAACACAAGTATATTAAAAGGAATATGTATATTTGTATAAGATATCTGGCAAGATCTATAAAAAGCAGGTAATGTTAGCTGAGTTTGGAGAAGGGATCTGAGTAACAAGGCAAAAGTGGAATGAGGGAGGCTTTTCACCATATGATTTTGATACTTTTTGAACTTTGAATCCTCTTATTGTCATGTATTCAATGAATGAATGGATAAATTTTAGCAAGAAAAAATAAATGAATAATGGAGATCCTGATGTTGGTAATACCCTGAACAATAAAAAGTCTCTTAAAATAGGGAAGAATTCTGCATAACAGTCCCCAAATCTCAGTGGCTTACATTTCATGCCCTTGGTTCTTCAGGCCAACATTTCTTGGTTGTGGCTTAGATCTTGGCTAGATTAGGCTGGGCTCCAGACTTCACTTTTGGGTTCATATCTGCAACATATATCTTCCTTCTGGGACCCAGGCTGAAAAAATAGAAATACCTAGAACATGCTTTTCTGATGGCTGAGGGTGGGAGTTGAAGGGGGCTTCTAGAAATTTGCCGTGTTTCAGTTCAAAGTGACTCATTGCAACTTTCACATATATTCCATTGTCACATAGGCAAGCCCCAAATCAGTAGGGTGGAGATGTATGTATACTCTGCCTGTTGGGAAGCTCTGCAAAGGCACCTAACAAAGGATGTGGATATATAATTCTGTTGCAGAGCAGAGGAGGAGGAGTTGGGAAAGATAATGAAAGAAATGAGTTCATAGATACTGTGAAATTAAATTGAAGATAGTTGTTTGAGAATAAAGATGCTTAGAAAAAAAGATATCCATATATGCCAAGATACAACATTTTACTTTGATATGAATTTTCTTAAGGTTTCCATGTCAAGGTATCACATTGGCTTTTCTTAATGTAACATTTGCCATCCCCACACCTGGCCCTGTAACCAATTCTGAGTGCCTGTGGCTTTAGGAAGCTTGAAAGTAATGAAATAATGCACCTATAAAGGCACTAGTTCTTAGAGAAGTATTTCTAAATATGTTTATTTCAGCTACTGAATGTGTTCACTCATAGTTCTTATGTCATATCCATGTCTGCCAACCCATCTTTCACAACAGAATCTTCTTTTCAGGGAGATGTCCTTTGCTTCTCAGATGTAATGCACTTTAAGTTTGTTATTCAACAGTGAAAATGAGTCATACAGAGGTAATACATATTTTCATATGTTCTGAATCTTCAGGGTTCGTTCTTTATTTCTTTTTTCTTTTTTTCTTTCTTTTCTTTTTTAAAGTCATGTGGCTCCAGAGTAATTTTCTTATTTTCAACTTGTACTGTAAGAGACAGTATAGCATTAATGGTTAGAAGGAAGGACTTTTGGAGCAAACTGCCTTGAGTTTGAATCCTAGCTAGTGGTTCTATAACCTTGGGCATGTTACTTAACTTGCTGTGCCTCTGCTTTCTCGTCTATAAAATGGAGGTAATAATAGTACTTGTTTCATAGAAGTATTAGGAAGGTTAACTAAGTACAAATAAAGCACTTATACTGCCTGACACACAATAAGTACTTAAATATTAGCTATTGGTAATATTGCTTCTTATTTAGAGGCCATGTGTATCATGGGTCTCACAGAATAAACATATTGTTATTTAGTTGTCTGAATAGGCAAGGAAGTAATTTTTGATCCCTTTATTCTCTTGAATTCCAGGTTAAATTAAAAATACCTTTTGGAAATAAATTACTAGATGCTGTTTGTTTGGTACCTAACAAGAGCTTAACATATGGAATAATTCTTACACATGGAGCGTCAGGAGATATGAACCTTCCTCATTTGATGTCACTGGCATCCCATCTTGCATCTCATGGTTTTTTTTGCCTGAGATTTACCTGTAAAGGCCTTAATATTGTACATAGAATTAAGGCATATAAATCAGTTTTGGTAAGAAAATTTCTTTATATTTACTTATAACAGAATTTTGTTTTAAAATTCTTAATACATTTAAGGCAAATTCTATTAGCAGTCATTTGGTTTATTTTAAAAAGCTTTTAATGACTATTCTTAGAAACTCAACAGTATATTAAGGCTGTATAGTAGTCAGATTTCTTTTTTTTTTTTGCTCTCAGTTTCCATGGAGATGAATGCTTACATCATAAATGTTCTCCATGGTACTGTCAAGGAAGCTATGTATGATGTAATTTTCTTACTAGAATTACATAACTTCAGAATATAGTTCTGGATATTTGCCTACTATACTCTGAATGTACAAATACAGCACAGTTTTGAAACTAAAATCCTAGGATAACAAATTTGAAATTTTTAAAATCCAGATTATTTCAAACTTGCTAAGTTTTTCAGGGCTTTAAATTAGATTTTAGTACTCTTAAATTCTGTATTAGTTGGAAGCTTTTACTGGCTGTTTTTTTTTTTTTAAATATAATTCTTTAAAAATATTTTAGTACTTTTAATTTTTTTAGACAGGTAAAGTGATTTTTTTTTCTCATTTATTCACCTGTATTTACCCAGCTATGATCTGATAGTGACAGCATGACCAGAAGAGCAAAGAACTGGTTACCTCTTTCAAGAAGAATCCCTTAAGATTTTATGGTTGTCTTTGCAAAGAGTTTCATACATTTCAGTAATGATAAGAAATATATGTTGGTTTTCCAGTGAAATATTTTATAGGAAAGGAACTGATAAGTTTTTGGTTGGTTTTTCTAGAATTACCTAAAGACCTCAGGAGAGTACAAACTGGCAGGTGTTTTCCTTGGCGGTGAGTTGCAATACTTGCTTTTAAATCTATTCATATTGATATAGGAACAGGTAATCAAGAATTAAAATTAATTGACGACAGGAAGCTAATTTAAGGATTTTCTTTGTTTTGTTTTGGTAAGTCACTTTCTTGTGTAACATCAAGGTACTTTATATATTTAAAGCAAATTTCAGCCTTATAAATATGTATTGTAACCCAAAGTTCACTCCTTTTATTTATATCCCTGAGCCACTATCTCTCAAATGATTCTTCACAAAGATTGTCTTTACCTCAAATATTCTTCAGGAAAAAAATTCCTTTTTTTTTTTTTTTTTTTTTTTAACTTAGGATCAATTATTAACTCTTCATAGATGTCCATTATGGGTATTACAGTTTGTTAATTGTCATCTTTTGGAGTTAAGTGATACAATCACGATGGATGAACAGTAAATGAAATCTAATATGCCATATTATCACCACTTATGTATATGAATGTTTGTATTTCAAACTGAACTTCATTTTAATTGATTTTAGGTCGCTCAATGGGCTCAAGAGCAGCTGCTTCTGTAATGTGCCATATTGAGCCAGATGATGCTGATGATTTTGTTCGAGGTCTCATTTGTATTTCTTACCCACTGCACCATCCAAAGCAGCAACATAAACTTAGGGATGAAGATCTCTATCGTATAAAAGATCCTGTGTTGTTTGTGTCAGGCTCAGCAGATGAAATGTGTGAAAAGGTGAATTATAACTTGATGTTTGTGTAAGTGAGAAAGTGAATGAAAGTATCTTGAGAACAAGATATTACCTGCAACTTTCAGTCTCTTTAAAAAGAACTGATTGGACTAATGTTAGTTTTGTGACTTAGTTGGAGAATTGAAAAATATAAGCATACTGACAGAATTAATCTCTGTGGAAAGAGTTGCTAAATGGATTGACTCTTATTTGGGAATGAAAGATTAAATCTGAAACTTCTGATTTTAGCATTTATACTAGACTGTACATTTGATTTATCATTCCAAAATTCAAGCAGATTCTTCAATTTGTTAAAATTGACTTGAGAAAAAGTAACTTGTACATGTTACTACATATTCTCAGGAATGAATGCTTGATTTATTCTGTGGTGTTGCTGTATTTGAGATGTAGACTGCCATTTCTGTGGACATTTCTTTAAATATTCCATTGCCTTGAAAGTTATCTGTAGAGTAGGTATTTAATCAATATTTAGTGAATGGATGCCAGTAAAGGAGGTGCAGGGGAGAGAGAGGATCTTTATTAAACCCTAAAAGAGCACTGGTCTAGCATCCTCTTCTTTTTTTCCTTTAGAACTTGTTGGAGAAAGTGGCACAGAAAATGCAAGCTCCCAATAAAATCCACTGGATTGAGAAGGCAAATCATTCCATGGCAGTGAAAGGACGGTCAACAAATGATGTTTTCAAAGAAATAAATACACAGATTTTGTTTTGGATCCAGGAAATCACTGAAATGGACAAGAAATAATTATATTTAGCTGAAAGCCCTGTTATTTTGAATACAAATACAGTTCATTTGATAAAGAACAGCATACCTCTCAGCATTATGAGATATTTCAAATGAATTTAATGTTCTTTAATGTTTCCCCCATTTTTAAAACCTGTTTTAATTGTGAAATTAATGTCCTTTATATAATATCTTTTAAAAGCACTGTTATAGTTGTATAAAGATGATGTACAAATATTGAAGGTGGTCTAAATATAATTTATTTTCATTAATATAGTTAAGTTTTGAAAAAAAATTAAACATTTGAATTTTGTTACAAGGGAACTTTTGTCTTATTTGCTGTCAACTGAGCAGGTACTCTAATTTTGCAGAGCAATGTCTTTAAAAAAAACCATTTACTGTGTAAATTTAGTTTTATAGAATGTGTACATTCATTCACCTAATCTTTTAATGTCAATTAGGGAATAGGAAGGAAGATATATTTTCAGATATGGGGACCTTGAACATTGTTTTTTGGAATGAAGTAACAACTTTCATTCAAAACATTTCTTGAAGGCCTGTTAATAGGCAAAGCCTGATTAGATTTGTGACAAGTAAGTACTTGGAGCTTAAATATAATGGAGGATGTCTAGACCTCTCTCTGATTAAGGGGAAAATGAAATAAGGATGAAGTAGTGGGACTAACATCTGTGCTGTGTCTAGGCAGAGTTAGTTAGGTCACTTAATTTTGGCTTGGAAAGTTCAGTTATTACCTGGACTGGACTTAACAGATATTGAGTTACATATTAAAAACAGTAGTGTCTATATTTCCTACAAAGGGCACAATATGTGATGGGGCTCATATACATTTGTAGTAAAGGATAGTTTTCTATAGTAAGATATTAACTCTTTCTTGGCTTCTCTACTACTATAATATTAGGCCTTTCAGACAGCCTTAGAGTGGGCTGAGAAGCCTGTAGATTTTTGAGGTCCCTCATTCTTCCTGTCCATGGATTTTAATTATTTGTTAATTTTTCTAAATAGTTCATAAAGAACAGAAATTTAGATAATGTCCAAATTGTTTATATTATAGAATGAAACTATGAAATCAAATTTTCTGTATCACTCAGTGTATAATACGTTTTGACTGAATTTCTTGAACAAGGCCTAAATTTTTAAAAATAGGATATATTTCATCACTAACATTCAACTGATGTCAAAATATTATAAACGTGTAAAAAACATCCATAGCTGACAAATATAATCCTGGCGTAGAAGTATAAATCATTTGGGAAATATTAATACTGTAAATCAGAAGTAAAACTAATGAGAAAATGAAAACTTATAGAGCAGACCATAATATAAAAATACAATGAAAAAATAGATTTTAAAGGTTACTAACCAGATTATATAGTTATAATACTCAAGTTTTCAGATTAAACTATAGGCATAATATAGATGACCAAAGATAGGGAAACGTAGAAGTCCCTTTAAAGTTGATTTTTTTTTAAGTTTGCCTGTAAGAAACTTTTTGATTGATGAAATGGCTTGTCATTTGAGAACTGTGTACCTAGTTAGGGGTGGGGAACATATAACTCCTAGATATGAGTGATCTGTGTAAGGCTGAAGTGAACATTTGTGAAAAGGTCCCAGCTGCTCTTCACAGATTTGCCACATCTTGTAGCAAAAATGTGCAGCCCCTTCAAGTTTGAGATTATGGTCACTTGTGGAGCCTCTGCTAGGCATCCCTGATTCATGGCACAACCACTACCTAGACCAATAGTTCTCAGCTAGTGATTTTTGCTGCCTGAGGGACATTTGACAGCGTCTGGAAACTTGGTTGTCACGATTGGGGTGGCGGTGCTGGCATCCGATAGGTAGAGGAAAGGGATGCTGCTGACAGTCTATAATGCACAGGACAGCCAGCCATAACTGAAGTATCTGATCCAAAATGTCAGTAGTGTCCAGGTTGAGAACCTTGTCTCAGACAAACCTTAGTTTTGGAGATATTTTGAAATCCTTTCTCCCTCACCCCTTTTCTACCCCTTCCAAACCCATTTGCTCCCTTTTAGTTGCCAAACCCTGGGTTTTCAGTCTCAAAGTCTGATTTTAACACTGCCATCATTCTAATTGAGGCCTTTATCAATTGTCATCTGTATAATTGCAATAACCTAATTGATTTTCCTATTTTGTGGCCTCCTCACTTCAACAAACCAATTCACACCCTCATCTCTAAAACTGTTGTTGGATCTCCAAAAGTGACTATTAAGGTTAAAGTCTTTAGTTCAAGGCTGTCTGCAATAGGCTCTACCAACATTTTAGCCCATTTCCCCCATACTCTGAAACTGTACAGCACAGTATTCCAGTTACAAAGTTTTATTTTTTATTTTTTTAATATATATTATTTATTTACTCATAAGAGACACAGAGAAAGAGAGAGGCAGAGACACAGGCAGAGGAAGAAGCAGGCTCCATGCAGGAAGCCTGATGCGGGACTTGATCCAGGGTCTCCAGAATTACGCCCTGGGCCGCAGGCGGGCACCAAACCACTGAGCCACCCAAGGATCCCCCAGTTACAAAGTTTTAGAGCAAAGTCTTCCTGCCTCCTTTTCTTGAAACTTTCTTGTAGTCTTTGCCTGTTACCAAATCCTCCTCATTCTTTAATACCCTTAAATTCTTTTTCCCTCTTTACAGCTTTTCCTCCTTGGAACCCATATAGTATCTTCCTCTCTCTTTATTGTTTTTCTAAAGATTTTTTATTTATTTATTCATGAGAGACACAGAAAGGAAGAGACACAGGCAGAGGGAGAAGCAGGCTCCAGGCAGGGAGCCGGATGCGGGACTCGATTCCAGGTCTCCAGGATCAGGCCCTGGACGGAAAGGCGGTGCTAAACTGCTGAGCTACCCGGGCTGCCTTCTCTCTTTGTTGTTAATCACACTTTGCCTTCTCAGTACATTTATTGGGATATTTGCCATACCACATATTAAATACTCCATGTCAGGGAATGACATGATCTTTGTATTCCATAGAGCACTTTTTATAGTTGTTTAGTGCCTTTCATACTCATTATTCAATATTTGTTGTATTGAACTAAGATATTTAGAGGGAGAATTTTTTTTTAAAGATTTATTTATTTATTTATGAGAGACACAGAGCAGCAGAGACACAGGCAGAGGGAGAAGCAGGCTCCATGCAGGGAGCCTGACATGGGACTCCATCCCTGGTCTCCAGGATCACGCCGCGGGCTGGAGGTGGCACTAAACCACTGAGCCCTAGAGGGAGAATTTTTTTAACCATTATGAGCAACCCCTGATTTTATATTGCTGCTTTATGCACCTGTTACTGGGGCTTTTTCCTGAAACATAAAAAAAAAAAAAAAGTTCACAATGTCTATAAATAGTGTAAAGAAGGTGACATTAGTACGTACAATAGATTTTTTTTAAAACTTCAACAATTTTTTGAAGTGTTCTCTTGTGTTCATATTACTGTTAGTGATGGGGTTTCTCTGGCGTTATTTTTCTATTGTCTTTGTAATTTTTAAAAACAAATCCAGCTAGCACTTTTTATTCAGCTTGAGATTGGCACGAGAAGAGGTTTCTGGTGTAAAGAACAGAAGTATCTATGTTGGAAACTATGTGATTGTACTTTTTTAGTGGGTAAGTACATAGGTAACAACCATGAGAAAGCCCTGAAGGAGGATGCTCTGTACCTCTGTGCACATTTCCCTATCAGCAGGAGTGGTACACAGAAGTTCCTTTTCAGTTCTGACAGAGCTGCTCTGTAGTGTACTAATTAGGGATTCAGTGCCACAAAGCTCTGAAAGATCTAAGGAACTGTAAAGTGTTAAAACATTGAATACTCTTTACAGTAGTTAGTGTTAAATGAATTAGAGAGTGCCGGCTATCAGGCAACTGAAATTGAGTATCTTGCCAACTGCAATAAATATTCTAGAAAAACCCAGCAGAATAAAATCACCTTGATTGTGTATGTGGGAGGGGTGTCAGAGAGGAGGGTGTATTTTATCCTAGAAAAATCCAGTGGAATTGCTGAAGTTTCTTCAAGAACTAATGAATGCCTGTCCTGCATTCCGGAAGGCTATTCCTTGCAAAGACAAACCCCAAGATCATAGTTAAACCTAAGTAAAGATTATAAATACCTGCAGACTATGGTTGAGTAGATTGGAAGACTATAAACTGATGCTTAGGATGTGTCACTGAGCTCATTATTTCCAATACTCCAGGAAGGTAAGAGCTCAATAAATCTTTCTTGCACTCCATTATACTTAATGTGACAGAAGAGACCTGAACAATTAACTCTAGTATAAAGAATATACTTCTTTCCTCAACTCACCTTGACTAAGTGAAAACAAAGGAAGGATTAATTACGTCTTTCAAAGAGAAAGTGCTCTGAACCCAAGGTCATGTTAACACTTTATTAATAGTCCAGACTATCTTGTATTTGCTTCACAAACTTATACACCTACTCTCCAGACTTTGAAGGAAAGTGAGTAGTACTTAAATCTGGCTCTGCTCCATGCTAATTCTGGCATCAAGAAGCCTCACAAATAGCTGTTCTTTGGAATCACCAGAGATAGGGCAAAAAAGGGAATTCATCAGGAGACCATTCAAAATCTCACTTTGGTTTTCATCATAACAGTAGATTTTTGAAGAGCATTGCTAACAGACCCTTCTAGCAAAAAGAAGAATAAAATGAGATGTTCTATTTAAAAAAAAAAAATCAGGCAGGCCCATAAGAGACAAACTATTCTATGTCCTACTTAGTGACAATGAGACATACTAAAAAATTATTCAGTATTTATATGAAACTCAAGCTGGGGCATTTAGTTTCTTTTTGTTTGTTTTGTTTTTTACTAAATCTGGTAACACTAAGAATTGTATATTCCTAATTAGGAATTGTATATTCCTAATCACAACCCTAAAATACAGTATTCCCAGTGGTTACGTCTAATTCAGATTTGTTCTGCATTTTTTGAATTACAGGGTGATAAATAATCCAACTGTGCTAAAGGATTGTTTATGGAATTGTGTTTTCTTTTTGTGAAATTAATAAAGGATGATTTAAAGTTTATAAACTGAAAAACTATTAAAGCAGTATACATGTTTTACCAGTGAACTTTCATCATTGCTAAAAGTAAGTTGACATGAGCTTAGATGAATACCCACTATGACACGTACCTCCCTCTACTCAGAACCAGAGCAGTCACTGCTGTACCTGATCAAGACACTGAGCAGCACTGGGAATTTTTTTTCTGGCAGAGCATTCCATGTGGTCATGAGATGGGCATATCACCTTTTTGTGTTTTGGGGCATCCAAAATTGAAGATTTCAGAATGAGACATCAATCTATGTCACATATTACATAAAAATGTCAAAGCAATTTTATTTCTTTAAAAAAGCAGCACGGAATAGACTGGAAGATAATACATTTTGGACATTGTGGGAACTTGTAGAGTCCTGGACTCAAAATGATTGGTTGGCAATCTTTTTTATAATTTTCCTAGGGATTATTTTTGAGATCATACTCATAAAGATTTGTACATCCTTTAATAAGAAGCCTGCACTTCCAGAAAAGGGTAGTTCAAGTGCTCAGGAGGTAACATGGTTGATTCTTTCTCTCCTATCTTTCAAAATCATATATAAGAATTACTTCTAAAATTGTAGAACTTTGATATTTGGACTACTCTAACATTTATTTATTGTCTTCTTGAAATAGAAGGAAAACAATTGCCTGAAAAGTGTGAAATTTGGTAAATATTATATAATTTCATGATTTAATATAAAAGTTGTTCAACCTGAGCCTCTCGTATTGGTGCTCTGACCTTTTTGTTGTTGTTATATTCCCACTTATCTCTAGATAACTGGCCAATTCCTTCATCTTCAGAAGAAAGGTAAGTGATCCATTTTAAAATTAAATGAAATAGATTGGTATTGTGCTATTCAAAATTGCATTTATATCTGAATTACAGAAAAGGGTTTTCCCAAATGTATAGAGCACCACAGCTACTTGACATCATAATTCAATCTAACATTGATTATCTTTTTTTAATTTAAATTCAATTAGCCAACATACAGTACATCATTAGTTTCAGATGTAGAGTTCAGTGAATCATCAGTTGTATCTAACATTGATGTTAATGGTTATGCTCTGTTCCAAGCTGTGTTAATAGCTTTTCATGTACTGTTGAAATTGTCCTTCCAAGTAGGTAGCATTATTACTGTTTATAAATGAGGAAAAAGAAAGTTTATAGAGGTTTAGTAAAACTTGCTTCCCTAACCGACCTCTCTGCAGTGCAAATGAATAAGTAGCAACACCAGTTCATATAACTCAATTAAAAAAAAAAAAAAACATTTAGCACCTACTGTGAACCAAGTAAACCCTGAGCTAGGTACTGCAAGGATGGTACTCTGTTTATACAGCCAGAATCCCTCAGCATCCCAAAGATATACCAGTGCTAGGATTAAATATGACATCACTACTCTTATTGTTGTTAATATTTTAATTGCTCTTATCAGGATCCATTGAACAATCATTAGATATCTGGTCTACAATGAACATTGTGTTTGATGCTGGGATACAAACAGTAAAATAGTTTCTGTTCCCTAGAAGCTTACATTCTCATGGAGGAGACATATACATAAAGGATGAGTAACTGTGATAGAATCATTAGGAAAACATTTAGGAGATACCTAAGCCAGCATAGGGTGTTGGGGATGGCTTCATGAAGACGTTATGCTGGAGCTGAATTTTAAAAGATGAGTGAAAATTAGAAAAAGACAGCAGGTTAGGAAGATAAGGAATAGTGTAGCAGGGTATGTGCAATAAATTATGACTACTGTTAGGAAAGAGATATGGCTCTCATGGTGGGCAGCATATTGTAGTGAAAAAACACAGATTTTGAATTTTTAAAAATCTAGGTTTATGTCATAGTTTTGCCTCTTAATGACGGTATAGCCTTGGGCTTAAACTCACGGAAACTCCATTTCCTTACTTTCAAAAAAGCAGTTAGAAGAATTACCTCTTAGGAAATCATGGAGATTAGTTAAAATGATATGTGTAACAAAGCAAAAATACTTTATACCGTGGCACCAGGATTATTTTTGAGGGCAGAACCATATTTGGGAGAGCATCTTATATTATTTTGAAATGAAACTACTTGAATATTGGTGGAAGCCCAAGCATCACATTCGTTAAAGTGCATCACATCAGAGACCAGATGAATTCTGCCTTGCTTATGAGGCGGGAGAGAAGAGAAAGGTGGAGGACTGAGCAGAGAGGAGGGAGGAGTAGGGAAGAAGATCTGAGGCTCAGGACTGAATGGTGTAAAGAACATCATGAGAACACTGCGGTATCTGGAATCAGGGAGACTCTTGCTGGCCAGGCCTAGTTCAGTGAGCAAAGCAAACTCTCATCTGAAGTTGATCCAGTTTTGGGGAATGGTTTGTTTCAGGGTTGACATCAGCCTTAGAAGTGTGTTCCTGGAGAGCCTGCCACCATTATATGACTCTCAAAGCTTGGAGCTGTCACTGACCAGTTGGTTTCAGAAGCGTATTTCCTGAAGGGTATTATCATTGATAAAAATAGTTTAAAAACAAAATTGGTATTTATTTGTTACCATGACCTTAGGATTGTACTATGACTGTATTGCATTGAGCAGCTTAATGGATTAACAACTACTTCTGGTATTTACTTTTTAGCATGGCTATAGAACTCTCAGTCTTCCAAGGAGTGTAGAGATTTCTTTTAAATTTTCCAAGGCCAGTTGAGATTGCTGGGGAGAGGCCAAAGGACATTGCAGAAATGGGAGACACGACTAATGTTTTAGTGGGTGTTATTTGTGTTGCTATAACCAACTCCCCTCCATTTCTGCCTTCAGTTCTGAGCCACTTTTATGAGTGGTTTGTGTATGTGCATTTCCCCCCTTCTGAACTAAAAGAAAGGGTTGGGTTGTATGTCTGGGTCAGCTTGTTATGGATAAGGGTTAGTAATCAGAATAGGGTAAAATAAGGTAGAAGAGTATTCCAGACAGGGGGACCAGCTAGAACAAAGGCCCTAAGGGGGAGCTTGCATAGTGTTTTAGGAACAGTAAGAAGGCCAGTGTGGCTTGTGCAGGGAGTGGGGGTGACATACAAAGGATGGGGTTCAAGAAGGAATCGGCGACCAGATCATGGTTGGGCCTCTTAGGCCATGTTAAAGACAATAGCTTTTACTCTTAAGTAACAACAGGGAATCATTGTAGAGTTTTGCACAGGGAAGTGATATGTTCTGTCTTGATATTTTAAAGGATTATTCTGCCTGCTGTGTTGAGACTAGACTGTATTTGGTCAAGGGTCTAAGGAGATGGCAGGCTATTGCAAGTAACCCAAAGTGAGAGATAAAGGTGAGTGACACCAGGGTGGTACCAGTGGAAGTGGTGAGACATTGTTGGTTTCAGGATGTACTTAGAAAAGCCAACAGAGGAGGCAAAGGTGACTCCCAAGAGTTTTGGCCTGAGCAAGTAGAAAGTGGAGTTGTCATCAATCCAGATAAAGAAAACTGTGGGTAGAGCAGGTTTTGATGGGGGAGATCAGGAATTTTGTTTCGTATTTGTTGAATTAGGGATATTGATTTGATATCTAATAGAGGTAGTGAATAAGTGGTTTGGAAAAGATGTCTGGTAGAAGTCATATGTTTGGGCGTTGTTGGCTTATAGACAATATTAAAAACTACAAGAGAAGATGAGATTTCAAAGGAACTGTAAGAAGAGAAAAGGAACAAGGACTGAGCCCTGAGACACTTCAAAGAGGTAGAATGAAGAGGAGGAGCCATTAAAGGAGACTGAGAAGGAGCTACCATGGAGTGAGGAAGAAAACCAGAATTATGATGGCCTAGAAGCTTGCCAGATGGATTGTATGTAGAGCTGGCATTTCAGATATCAGACCCATAACCCTTATAAGTATAGAAGCAAAATCCTTACATATATTTTTAAAAGACTTTATTTGAGAGAGAGACAGAGAGAGAGAGAGAGCATGGGCGGGGGACAGGGTGAGGGAGAAACAGGCTCCCCACTGAGCAGTGATCCTGATTCTGAGCTTGGTCCCATGACTCTGGGAGCATGACCACAACCAAAGGCAGACACTTAACCAACTGAGCCACCCAGAGCCCCTAGGAGCAAAATCCTTAACAAAATACTAGGACACCAAATCCAGCAGCATATTAGAAAGATTTTACACTATGACCCAGTGGGATTGTTCCTAGGAGTACATGGTTGGTTCAACATATGAAAATTATTGAGCATTGTTTTATTGTGTTTAAAAATACACTATTACATTGCTGAAATATCTGTGTTGCATTTCAACTTTCCTCTTTTTCCTGAAATGTGCAAGAATTAATTCTTTTTATGTATTACATTTTCACTATTCTACTTTTTCTTTTTTTTAAAGATATTATTTATTCATGAGAGACACAGAGAGAGAGGCAGAGACATAGAGGGAAAAGCAGGCTCTCACATGGAGCCCAATGTGGGACTCGATCCCCAGACCAGGATCATGCCCTGAGCTGAAGGCAGATGCTCAACCGCTGAGCCACCCAGGTGTCCCAATATTCTACTTTCTTAAGTGAATGATCATATTCTTATCCTGAAGAAATTTTATCCTAATTATGTTTGGACACTGTTATAACTCATTGGGGTCACTTGATTCCCCAGAATGCTTGTATATCCCTCCCTACCTGTATCAGTTAGGATATTTTAATTCTCACGTGACAGAAAACCATGATTCCAACTGCCATACTAAGAGAGGTGGGTAGAAAGGTGGCCACCAGAGTTTCAAAATCAGAATAGCAACATCCAGTAAGGAAGTAAGATGTCAATTTTTCCTGTGTCCTTCTTAAGAACAAGGCAACTTTTTCCACAGGTCCTTAAAAATCTTTGTCTTATGCTAGAATTAGTTCATGCCCACTCCTAAACTAGTCACTTGGAAATGAGATTACTGTTAGACTTAGCCTAATCATTGGGTGTAGAGTAATGGTGCAGAGTCCACTTGCATGATCATTATTCCAATCCAAAATTCTGCTGTGAAGCACTGCCCTAGAATATAGGCTTTTCTATTGATCAGAAATAAATAGCTGTTAAAATAATCTGGGTTTACTTGTAGAAAACTATTGCTTATGGTATTGGACATTCTTCTGTTCTATCTACTAAATATCCATAAGAATATTTTTATCTTTGCCAAAACTTTCATACAGAGAACAGAAACAAACATATTCTTTGTAAAAGCATATAATCTTAACCTGCGACTTTTTGTTTGCTTTTTTAAAAGTCACATTTATTCAGCATCATGATCAGACTATTACATTTAACAATCAACAGCATGGGTACAAAAAAAAAAAAAAATCTACATTAAAACCTTTTGTTGGGCAGCCCGGGTGGCTCAGCGATTTAGTGCCACCTTCAGCCCAGGGCCTGATCCTGGAGACCGGGATCGAGTCCCACGTCGGGTTCCCTGTGTGGAGCCTGCTTCTCCCTCTGCCTGTGTCTCTGCCTCTCTCTCTCTCTCTCTGTCTCTCAATAAATAAATAAAATATTTTAAAAAACAATAACAACAACAACAACAACAACAAAAAACCCTTTTGTTGGAATGCTTTATACTTTCCACAGAACAGAAACTAAAATAACTTGTTATACAATTAATCACAAATACAGTGCTTGAGTTTTTCACCCATACACATGAGTATTGTCTAAAACATGTCTTGTCTTCTTTGTGGCAGCAAGGCCCTGCCTCACTGTGCTTGGCTGAATTCACAAATCTGTTGTCACCTGTAGCTTCCCTGTCACTTCTCCTCTTCTGCTAAGCTTTGTTTCCTGGCAGTAATTTAAAAAACCTTTTGCCATTGCCATAGCTGCTGCTGCTGCTGCTGCTGCTGCTGCTGGAACCACCATAGCCACCTTGGTTTCATGGTTTGGCAAAGTACTGGCCTCTACCACTATAGGGGCAGAGCTCCTGCCTCCAGAATGTCCTCCTTTCACTGGGTCCAAAATTTGAGAACCGATTGTTGTAATTGCCAAAATCATGATAGCTTCTGCCACCTGCACAGTTGCTTCCATCTTTACCAAATCCATTCTAGCCATTTCCACTGCCACCATATCTACCACCACCTCGACTGCCACCAAGCCACCTCGCCCACTGAAGTTCCTTCCATGACCAAAGTTGTCATTCCCATGAAAACCACCTCCACGACCACCAACAAGTTTCCAGAACCACTTTGACCTGTTTAGCTGGATGAAGCACTAGCCATCTCTTGCTTTGATAGGACTTTCCTTACTTCACAGTTATGGCCATTTGCATTGTGGTATTTTTGAAGGAGTCTTGTTTACAGAGTCATGATCATCAGATGTTACAAAAGCAAAATGTCTCTTTTTGCCACCGCCTCAGTCAGTCATGATCTAAATCAGTTCAACTTTCCCATACTGTTCAAAAGAATCTCTTAGATGATATTCCTCAGTGTCTTCTGTAATGCCACCAACAAAACTCTTTTTTTTTTTTTTTCAAAACTCTTTTTCATAGTTAAGTGGGCACCAGGTCTTTGAGAATCTTCTCTTGAGGCAGTCTTCTTTGGTTCCACAACTCTTCCATCTACCATGTGTGGCCTTGCATTCATGGCTGTATCCACCTCCTCCACAGTAGCATACATGACAAACCCAAAGCCTCTGGAGCCTCATTATCACACAGTCTATAAGTCTTCCCCATTGTTCAAAATGGCTCCTCAGACTTTCATCGGTTGTTTCAAAGATCAAGCCTCCAATGAAGACCTTCCACAGCTATTCACACTCTTTGGAAGACTCTGACTTAAACATGATGATGGTGGTGGTGGTGGTGGTGGTGGTGGTGGTGGTGGTGGTGAGACTAATGATGCTTACTTGGCAGCATCCAAGGGCAGAAAGATTAACCTGCAACTTTCACTCATTGCTGTCAAAAAGTCTTTGAATAGGTTTTTGATGTAAAAAATCCCTTGTTCTCTGAAAAATGAAAACAATTTACCTCACCTTGTCAGTGGATTGATTTATGAAATAAATGAAACTAGGTTATGAGTTATTTTGTAATGTAGATAATAACTTTTCAATTTATCTTTATGTTGAGCTATGTTTTCATATACTATGTTGGGTTTCCTTAAATCTAGAAGAGACTTCTTGTATGAAATATGTCCTAAATGACAACTCATTTATATGTTTCCTTATATTCAGAGTTGATGACTTTTCAGAAAGAACAATTGCTTCATCACTTACTTCTGAAGAAAATGAAAGTAACTTTGAAGATAGAGTTCTACTGGCAGATGAAGTAATATGGTTGAGTACCAGTGAAAGTAAATATCAAGTAAGTCACTTTAGTGAAAGTCATATAACGTCTTCAAATGGGACTAGCTCATCTTTGTCACTGTTTCATTCAGAAGTAAAGGAATTTTTTCCAAGCCATGGAGGGTATCCAGAAAATGAACATGAAACAATACAATTTTCATCAAAGAAATTATTTTCAATATTGAAAACCAACAAAAATAAAAATTTGATATTTTCTTCCGACTTTAACTTTTCAAGAAATTCTAGAAGATCTATAGAAAGTGAAGATCTCAATGTGGCACCATGCCCTCCTGCCCACTTATTTCTTTCCAGAGACCAAGTCAGAATTCTGGAAGAAAATGTGAGAAATCAAGTTGCTTTAAAATCCAAAACTACATCAGAGAGTAAAACTACTTATCTGTGCTCAAGATTTCAAGAGTCCCCAATTCAGAATCAACATTCTGTTACAATGGATATTTCTGCCCAAGCACAAGATTTTCTTCCAGGACAAAATGCTATTCAGAATCAAGGTTTTTATGAAGCCAGATTTACTAGTCAAGTCCAACAATTTGTTAACAACCAAGAATCAGTCAATAGCCAGCCTGATATCATGGTCTTTGCTCTGCCTCGAGATCTGACAAGGAAGCCATTTTGTAGCAGCACACAAGAATCCTTCCAGACCCAAGAAAAGGACAGAAGCCAACATTTGGTGAATGTGTCATATTCTGTTGAGACTCAAGATTCAATCAAGGGCCTAGAGTCTGATAAAAACCAGTTCGATGAGGCCCAATATTCTTTTTGCTTTGAAGATTCAAACAAGAGTAAACATTTAATAGAGGGGCAAAATGCTATTTTTAAGAATTCCAGATGTCTAGTTTTAACTGTAAGTCCAAATGCACTTGCAGAAGGGATGCTACAAATAGAGAGTGTAAAACCAGAGGGCCAGAAACAAATCACTTCATCAGAATTAAATCAGTATTTTACATATGGCTCAGGGCCTCTTTCACGTACTCTTTTTAAAAGGCAGAAAAACAGGAGAAAAACATTACATAGTAAAAGTAAATTTAGTCTCATAGTTCTATCTCAAAAGTCAAAGAAAACGCAAGTTCCACTGGTATTTCAAATCACAGTATGTCACACTTCAAAACCCAGCAAGTTAGGATGCAAGTATAATGCTAAGAAAGAATTACATCAAAGGAAAAGTATACCAGATACAGCTTTGCATCTTACTTATGTTTCCAAGCCTGTCCCTCCTTATATTAAGAAGTATTCCAGAAAAGAACTAGTGAAAGTCATGCCAGGTGTAACAGGATGTAGACATTCTCTGTCACTTGATGCAGAGAATGTCAATGATGCTGGGTCTACAGAGAAAAGAAGAACCTCAGGCAGGACTGGAGATATAAAGCAGCATGGCAGAGAAAATGAAGGACAAAAAACCATTTCACCGAAAACCTCGCCTCAGCTAGAACAGTCTTTTAACAATATTTTTCAGCTAAAATCACCTTGTTTTTCACTAATAGAAATGAACTGGAAGAATAAAGAGTCTCTTAAAGGCCCAATTACACAAGCAAAGGGAATTGGTATTGCAGAGTTTCATGCCCCAAATAGTAAAAAAACATCTGACCTGCATATTCCAAAGCAGGAGGCACCTTTAGAAGACATTATATCAGAACCTTGGCAAAAATTTGTCTCCTCTCCTAAAGTGGAATCGAACAGGAGGATGAAAATACAGGAAGACCTCAGAAGTACAGAGAATTCCCATCTTCCACTTTTAGGTGGAAAGAAATTACCAACTAGTTCACCAGAAACGCGAAGGTACTTTCCAGATGGAAGTACACAAAAGCAAGAAGATTTTCTAGAAATTGTTCTGGAGACTTCAGAGGTTAATCTGTTCATTTCACTAGGAATCAAAGAGTATAAAGACAGTGAACAATTGGCAAGTATAAAAACTCAAAAGAGTACAGAAGATGTAATTATGAAGGAAAAGAAACCACCAGTAACACTTCATGCTACAGAAGGTGATAACCCAAGTGATAGCGAGGGACTGGAATACAACAGTAGAAGCAACGTAAAAAATATGCAAGGGGAAAGAATATTTGCTACATTTCTTGATGCCACTAACACCAACGTTTCTGAACCACTTGATATGAAAATGCATAGCAGATTAAAAGCCAAGACAGATAAAACAACAACAGGGTCTAGCCATTCAGTGGTAAAGCTGAAGAAATTACCAGATGAAAAGAAAATACGGGATGCAAAATACATCGAGAAGAGATGTATATTTAAAAAGCCACAAGAACGTATCAGAGAGGAAGAGGAACAAATTTTAGAAGAAGGAGTTCCACAGCTGCCACAAGATTTCAGGCTTAGCTTGCAACTAAAGCAGAAGCCCAAATATCTCAGGTTTGATATAAAACAGAGCAGTCCAGGAAGTGGGGAAACTCAAAATAAAGAGCAAGAAGTACAACCACAAACTCTTCCTACAGAAACAGTTTTGGTGACTAGTCCATGCCCCACAATGGATCCATTTCAAGTTGAGGTAAAGCAAAGCGCAGAGAGACTTACAGGCAGAGAAACTACAGATCCAGAGAATCCTCTTACAGTTCTAGAGAATTCACGAGTTGGTGAAGTTTTAATTGAAACAAGAGAATGTGGTATCCCATTTGGTGGAAGCCCCAGAAAGACAATGGATGATCATATTGCAGAAGAAAAGACAGACCTCAAAAGAGTTTTATCTGCAATTGCCTTGGGGTCTTTCATTATCCATATGCTTCCTTTATCATATTTTAAAAGGCAGAAAATAAGAAAAAAATTATCAGGAGCCAAAAGGCTACTCAGCCCCAAGTCTGTAATTAGGAAAGTAAAGAAGTCGACAAACTTACTGATGCTTAGTATCAATAGGCATGGTACTGCAAGTCTTAGGAAAAGATTGAGAGCCAATTTTAAAATCCTGATTAAACAGATGCTGCAAGATAAAATTGTGGCAGATGTGCTTGTGAATGTTACTTACACTCACATGTTTATTTTGTCTCATAGTAGAACACACAGCAGATTAAATGCAGAGAACTGCAGTCAGACTGAGCTAAAACAAGAGAAATCCAAAGATGAAAAGGAAAAAAAGTATTCTATTAATAAAAGCAGTTATTCTCGATACACACTAGAAGAAGTTAAATTGCAAGATGAAGTGAGAGGAGATGAAGCTCCACCAGAAGCAGTCCTTCATGACAGCTGGAACCTTAGAATGGATGCAAATCCAGAGAAGGAGCTCAAAATGGAAGAAGTACCTCAAACAATTACATCCAGAGAAAGCCTTATGGAGTCTGTTTCATATACACTTGATGGCACACAGAACAAGGGACTGCAATGCAGTTTTAAAATGAAGATGAAAAATCCACAGCAAAATAAAAACAGAGCAGATGCATTTCTCAATGTCATTCAGTCCAAGGTGTGTCTTTTGCCCAATGCCAAAGTGAGTAGTGAATTAAATGCAGAGACAGATATGCAGAGGATAACAAGACATGATCATATGCAGCCAGTACAAGGTAAATTGCTAAATGGAAGAAAAGTATGTTGTCTACTTGTGAGTACTTTATCTAACAGTGTAAGAGATAAGAAAGAGGAGGAAGGGAAACATGAAACTTTACCAGCTCCAGAGAATAGCCAACGCTTCATATTCAATGCATATCAGAATTGTGGCTTCATCAAGTCTGATGAAGAACTGAAAGAAACACAAAGTATAAATATTCAGGTACAACCACAAACACATGATAAACAAACTATCTTAGGTTCTACTTCATGCCCTGTATTGGATCAGTTTCAATTTGGAAATCTAGAGAGTTATGCTAGGTTTTCACCTCCAAAGTCAGGGGAAGGAAAGATTGATGAAATCATTTTTTCTACAAGAGAATACAGCGTCCCATCTGATTCAAATCATCAAAAGGAACAGGCTGGTGGTACTGAAAAGAAAGACACAGTGACTTTTAATTTCTGCATACCTGCTTTATCTACGCTCAAAAGGAAGAGAAATTTTAAAAAATATTCAGACACGAAAACTTTAGTGAATCTCAAATGTGGAATTTTAAAAGCAAAGAAACCACCAGTTTCATACATATTCAGTATCAAGGGTGGTGTTAGCCCAAACCATAGAAAAGAATTGGGGTGTAACTCTACAACCAAAATGGTAGAGGTGGATCAGAGTGAAAAGATGGAAGCTAAAACGTATTCTTCCGTGACTATTACTACACCTAACCTTAATATGTATAGCAAGATAGAAAGAGAAAAAGGTACGTTAGGAGAAACAAGTCTCAGTTCTAAACAAGTAAAGCAAGCAATACCACCAAATGAAGGAAAGATTATCTCAGATGACACCAAAAAGAACAGCCTTCAAGATGAAGAGAAAGTAAAAAAAAAACAGGAGACATTAAAAGTAATTCCACAGCACAGCCAACACTTCAAATTTCATTCAGGCCAAAGGAAGGAGCTTGACCTTCATCAATCAGAAGGCCAAGGAAGTGTTATTGAACAAGACATCTCACACCGAATGCAGCCTACAGATTCAATGCAGGGAGAGAAGCCAAAGAAAAGCCACCAGACACAAAATGGTGCAATATATACAGCAAGTTCAAAGCTTCCTCTTCTAAAATCAAAGGAATCACTAATTGGTGAAATTTTAATGGATACAATGATGGTTAGTGTCCTAACTGTTGGGAGCCACAAGGGGAAATTATACAGTCATGGTAAAGAGGAAAATGCAGGGTTAAAAAATCTACAAGCAACTGTTTTGGAGTCTTTGGATGTCTCCACACCTGATCTATCTGAATCTAAAAGGCAGAGAAAGACATTTACATGTAGAGCCTTAAAAAATAAAATGAATCCTAAATGTGTAGTTATGAAAGCAAAGAAGGCACCAATTTCACTGATATTTAATATCTCAGGGAATGGTTGTCTAAAAAAACTATGTCCAAAGATCCTGAAATCACAAGTTATTGACTTGTTAATTCATATAAAATGCTCTGGGGTCCTGGAAGATCTTATTGCAGAGAGAAAGGAAGGATTAGCACAAGAATTACCAGCAACAGTTCCGGAGTCTTTGGATTTATCCACATTTGCTTTACCTGCATTGAAAAGAAAGAGAAACAACTTAAAGTATATAGACAGAGATAAAATGAGTCTTGAATGGGTAACTTCAAAGGCAAAGAAGGCACCAATTTCCCAGACACTTACTATTTCAAAACGTGGAACACCAAGCCATAAAAAGCAATTCAAATATAACCTCAAAATCATGATGAAACAAGGGAAACCCACAGCAGACATGACCCTAAATGCCATCTCCTCTCCTGTTCCTGTTTTACTTGACGTGAAAATGTATAACAGAATAAAAGCAGAATCAGATGTGTCATGGAAGATGAGATTCAGTCATGAACTGCAACAGCGAGAACAATCACCAGATGGGGAGAAAGCCTGCTCTGCTGATTCCAGTGATAATAGGGGTCTTCCCTCCAGTAGCACAAAGGAAGTCAAAGACCAACATGAAGAAGCAGCCCTGAGAAATTCTCAGCACTCCAGTTTCATTGCTGGTAAAATGAAGGAGCCCCACTTTGTGAAGTCAGAACTAGAAGTGAAGAATTTAGCAAGGGAAAATGTCACAGAACCACTTAACACAGCCCAGGAGCTGCAGCAACAAACACTTTTTACAAAAAGTGTATTACATTGTGTTTCTTGCTCTATTTTGAATTCACTTCCACTTGAGAAGCTACCAAAAAGAACAAAAACACAAAAAGGCTTAAAATATGCAAAGAGTCCAAAGATTTTATATCCAGTCCTAGAGAAATCAATCCGTGAGTCTTTAATTGTTACAACACGGAGTGACATCCTGTCTGAAAGAGGCCCTAGGAAGGAACTTGCTAGTTCTATTCCAGAGGTAAAGTTGCAAAAGGATTTACAAGCAAGAACCCTAAAGTGCTTTGATTTCTCCACACCAGCTTCATCTGAGTTTGAAGGTCAGAGAAATGCAGCACAAATCCCCAAGTCTAGAAATGGGAAAGCTCAGGTGGCATCAGTTTTAAAGACAATCAACATCCCTAGGTCTGGTGCTCTTCGCCATGGGAAGGAACAGGACTTCATCTTGAAAAACACGGCCAAAGAAATATCTCAAGGTATGCCAGGTATATTTGTGAATATTTTCCCTTTACTAACACCTGGTTCACCTGCCATCAAAATGTATAAAAAAGTAAAAGCAAAGAAAGAGCCATTAAGAAATAAAAGCAATATTTTACAGCCACAACAACACGAAGGGGAAAGACTGGGTCCATATTCTCCTAAGAAATGGAGCAACTCGGGCAGTACGTCAGAATCAAGATGGCAAAATGAAAAAGAAAGAGAGGGCAATGGAGTTTTATTTGAAGCAGGTCTACAATTCCTGAATAATACAAGAAGGAGAAAAGATCAAAATATACTTATTACAGAGCAGAAATTGCAGCAACAAATGCTGGTTTCAAAAAATAAATTGGAATCTACTTGTTCTCCTCTGATTCCATTTCAAATTGAAGAGCTGAGCAAGAATATCCCATCACAAAAAGCCATACCACATAGAATAGGTCAAAAGATTCCATGTCCAAAATCAGGGAACCCAGCATTTGACTACTTTTCAATTGATGAAGCAGAGTGTAGCACTGTATCTGATGGGAGCCCTGCAAGGAAGCTGGATGTTCACACTGCAGTTTCCCTACTACCTGGAGAAGAAGAGGAAGACATAAAAACTCAGAAAATAATGAAACACAGATTGATTCAAAATATCTCATCTACCAAATCTGGGAACTCAGTACTTGGAGATCCAGGAAATAAAAGCTCTAGAAGGAAAATGGGTGGTCACATTGCCAAGAAATATAGGTTGTTGCAAAGAGATTTACTAACAATGTCCACAATGTCTGTTTTATTTGACTCTGAAAGTCAGGAGAAGATACTAAAATTTTCAGGAAGGAAAAATCGTTTGGGTCCCAAACGCATAACCATGAAAGCAAAGAAGCGTCTTTGTTCACAGATGCTTAATATCACTGAGCATGATAATGTCTGTTATAGAAAGGAACAGGATTACAACTTAAAATCTACAATAAATGACATGCAACAAAATAAAAGTATAGCAAATGCATTTTTGTTTCCCACACTTGTTTCAACTGATAATGATACAGATATTGAAATGCACAGCACATCAAAAGCAGAAATGGATCAACCAAGAGTAAAACTGTACAGCCATACCTCTGCAGAGCTAGGAAAATCACCAGGTGATGGGGAAGTGTGGAAGGCTGACTCAATTGATACACAAAACAGATCAAGCAACACAATAAAAAGGAATGTGCAACATAAAAAGGAAGAGGAAAATATCCAAAAAATGTTATCGGAATCAGTTCCAGACTATAACCAACACTTTAGTTTCAGTGCCTATCATATGAAAAATCCTGGTTCTTACCAATCTGAGTCTGAACTCAATAATAATTCAGAAGTCAGAAACTCTTGGAATTTGTCTTATACAGCACAAAAGATGAGGCAAGAAAAATGCTTTAGAGAAACTATTTTGGAGCCTGTTTCTAGACATGTAATGAATTTTCTTCAGGTTGAAACAGTGAAAAGTCATCATGCTCAAGAAGAAATTAAATGCATGGAAGGTGTAAAGACTCCATTTCCAAAAGTGAGGAAATCAAAGACTGGTTCAATACAATGTGGTGCTCGCTGGGATAGAAACCCTAGGAGAAAATGGGACAGTTCTATTTTTGAAAGAAAGGCATGGAATCAAAATGACTTGGTAAGAACGGTCTTAAAACCTTCCAATTTTTCCAGCTTTGATTCATCCGAACCTAAAAACCAGCGCTATACTTTAGAGTTTGAAGGCAATAAAACTATAATAAATCCCAAGTATGTAACTCTGAAGGCAAAGAAACAGCCAGTTTTACAGTTGCTTGATATCACAAGGTGTTTTACAGGAAGCCATAGAAAGACAATGGGGTGCAAATTCCAATACAAGATGAAAAAGAGGCAGTGGTTTGAAAGTGTGAGCGAGGCATCACTCCTTGCTGAAGGGACTGAGATTCCACCACCCAAGTTAGTGACTGATAAACACTCCTTCAGTGCAACAGCAAGGGACACTCTGTATAACAGACCACTTCACAGAAATTTGCATGGTCATATCACAAAGGAAAAGGCAGAGTTAAGGGAAAATTCAGCCACAACTTTCCAGGGGCCTTTAGATTTCTTTATGCCGATCTTATCAGATTCTGAAAGCCAGATAAACACAGTACAATTATTGGAAGAGAAAATCACACTGAATCTCAAGTGTTTAACTATGAAGGAAAGAGATCCAGTAAATTCACAAATGCTTAAAATCAGAGGGCGGTTTACCACAAAACGCAGAAAAAAACTTGGATCCAATTTAAAAGCCAAAATGCAACAGATGAGTCAAAGTAAAAATGTGGCTGATACATTTCCAAATACCGGTTACTTCACACCAGATACCTCTGACATTAAAAGGCAAAGCAGACTCAAAATAGGGATGGACAGAGTATCAAGGTTTAGTGGTGTACAACCAACACAAATGGAGTTGCCAGTTGAAGGGCTAGTGATTTCACAACCACTTAATACCACTGGTAATGCTGCTTTAAACATTAATGAGCAACAGGAAAAAAAGATAGAAAGAAAGAGAGAGAAAACTGTATTAAATGTGGACCTAAAATTTATGTATGATTCTATGCCTATTTTGTCACACAGAAAAATGGAGGAATCCCCTGGTACCTGGGGTATCTATGAAGAGTCTTCTGAAAAGAGAAATACCCTAAGCAAAGCAAATGCTAGTTCTGCTTATGCCTGCAGACCTATGCATCCCAAAATCATAAAACATAAAGCTAAGGTAAAGACAGCAGATGTGGAAAACACTTTGCATACCAGTCGGGTGACATTGAAGGCAAAGAGGCCACCTGTCTCCAAGCTGTTTGATTCTGTTACTACCAGATATGGAACCAGAAGGAACAAAATGGAACTGAGATGTTACATTAAGGCACAGAAGGAGTTCCAGCAATATAAAACTGTAACAGATTTATTTCTGAACACTATTTATGGCTCTGGATCTGTTTCATCTCAAATCAAACAATTTACAGAAGTAAAAGGGGAGAAAGACAGGTCAGGAAAGCCCATGTACATTACTCCACAGCTAGAACTGGAGAAATCACTAAACAAAAGAAAAATATCATCTTCAGGGTCCACTGATATTAAGAGTGCTATATCAAGAAATATCAAAATACTGAAACAATGCATTAGAGAGGAGAAAGAAAACTGCCAAACTGTCTTACGAGACATTCTCCCGCAATGTAGAGATCAGTTAGCGATTACCCAACAAGTGAAGAAGGAGCTTGATCATGTGAAAATAGGAGTTGCTTTGAAAAGAGAAGTGTACCCTGATCTAGCTTCCCCGAAGAGGGAAATCAGTTACACTAGGTTCAACATCCCAAGAATTAGAACACATACAGACTGTGAATTCTTTGTTGCACAAAGAGTAAAGCACAAAGATGCAGACATTGTCAAACATTCAGTTTCAATTCCATGGGAGAGAGGAGTATCGGAGAAAACCAATGTCTCATTAATTTCAAAAGGACATAATATATATCTTACAGAGTTGGATGCTTTTCGACAGAGGACTCACAAGGAGCAAGAATTGTGGAAACGAGAAAGTATTTCAAGGACAATTCGGGGATCTATTGTCTACCCCATTATGGAACCTTCTCATTTGAAAATGACAGGAAAGGTAGCTGAGGAAGATATGTACATTAACAAAAAAAATATTTCACATCTACTGAGAAGAGAAGATATAGAAGAAACCAATATCTTACAAGGTTCAAAAGGACACAAGTTTCTTTGTACTAATCTGGTGGTCCAGCAAAATATGTCTGCAGTGCAGAAAGGAGAGGCAAAGCCAGATGACATTCCTGAAAGTATTGTGGATTCTGTGTCTCACCCAAATAGGGAACATCTTCAGGTAACACAACCAGTACATACAAAGAAGGAAGATGTAAGCATTCCTATGAGGTTACCTGTAAATCCATGGAGAAAAGAGCAATCAAAGTTAACTGATATTCCATTAAGATTAAATAGACCGAAAATAATTTTTCCAGAAAAACTAAGGGTGAAGCAACCACATAGTTCTACCCAGGATAAAGGAGATATTCTGGAATCCATTTCTTCTTGCATATTGCATCAATTCCATAATGAAAAGCTAAAGGAAAAAGTATCAATGGAAAGAATGAGCTCAAAAGTTTTGAGTTCAGTGGTAGACAAAGCATCAAATGAAGCAGATACTCTAGGAGATCCACCTTATATTAACTTGTATAATAGAAAAAGAAAAGAACATCAAAAAGAAAGTACATGCAAGGTTCTTCCAATGTCTGTTTCTCATTCCTCAATGGATGTACTTCAGATTAAGTTGCCACGTGTAAAAAAAATATTAAAGCCTCCAGCATACCACACTTCAAATACAAAAGGAATTGGTTTGCTTGTTGAGGAAAAAGAGCATCCAGAATGTATACATCAGATTTCTCCAAAGTCTGCTCCTCACTCTTTGAGGGATGTATTTCAGAGTAAGATACCACGGGAAAAGAAGGCATCAGAAGTTGTTAGCATTGTGGATTACGTTCCAAGTACAGAAAAAATTGGCCCACCCATTACAGGAAAAGAAAGCAAGGTGCAGACAGGTAAAGGTAAATCAGGTATGAAACTGACAAGTTTGTGTACTTCCTTACCATCTCTGTCACACACTAATATGAATTCAAGAGCAAAAGTAGGACAAGATAAGTCAGGAATACTCAGGAGCTGCCTTCTACCACTAACGCTCCAGGTATCACCAAATGTCAGGAAAATATCATTTGCAGAGTCAATTAATAGAGACAGTTTAAGCAACATACAAGAATCAGAACATTTGCCACAGGAAAAAAAAGATGGAGAAAATGTAGTACATGTGAAAGACAGAATGGGCCTCCAGCGTGTCACTTTCAAAGGACAGAAAACAGCTTTTAAACACACACTGCATGGAAATGAACCACAATGGAACAACAAAGAACAGGAGAAAATGAGGCAGAAAGATAGTGATCTCGACATAGTCAAGAATAAACATTATGCTTCCATCCCTTCTCCACCTCACGTGGAATGGGACCCTGAGATAAAAGAGGTACTCATGCGAGGAATCACAGGATTTTGTCTTCCATCACTGACACTTCAAGAATTATCGAATGCAATGGGAATATGTGAGGAACCAACTGATGATATTTTAAGCAGTATAAAAAAGGCAAAGTATATGCCACAGAAAGGTAGAGTGGAAGTGGCTTTGGAAGAAATAAGGCACCCCAAAATAATAGTTCTGAAGGCAAAACAGACTCCAGTTGCACAGGAATTACAGTTGAACATCAAAGAAAAAGAGAAAAAGCTGCAAGAAAATAAAGATAAACAAGTTGGGATGTGGAGCGAATCTTCTGTTTCCATCTCCTTTCCACCTTACTCAGAAGTGGACACAAGAGTAAAAGGGGAAGAAGCCATGCTAATAAAAACAAGATCCTCTTTCCTACAAACAAAATTCCAGGAGTCATCAGATACAGGAAACATAGCATATAGACAGTCTATTAATGGTGATGCCTCAACCAGTATAAAAAAATCCAAGGAATATATAATACAGGAAGAAGAGGAAAGAGTAAAAATGGTACAAGTCGTACCTTTGAGGAAAAAGAAATCACCAATTTTACAGGAAACCCAGCTGGACAGCAAAGAGCAAGAAAAAAAGATACAAAAAATGAAAGGTGAGTCAAATATCTTTGTGACCAATACCAGTACTTGCACACCTGCTCCTTTTTATGTACAATTGGATACAAGAATAAAAAAAGCAGACTATGTGACTGAAGTTACAAGATACTCTCTTCCAGAACTATCACAGCAGAAATCATCAGATGCAATGAAAAAAGCAAGTAAAGAGGAGTCCACTGATGGTGATATCAGAAGTGATGTGCAAGAAGCAAAAGAATATGCACTGCAGAAAGAAGAGACTAATGTAGAGAAATCAGCCAAGAGAGACATGATGCAGCCAAAAGATGAAGATTTGGAAAGAAAGCAAGCAGTTTTACAGGACATACCATTGAATCTTAAAGAGCAGGTGATAGTGGATCCAAAAGGTGAAGATCAAGGGAAAATGGATGGTGGAGGTAAGGGTAAACAGGAAGTAGTTCTGTCCTCAAATTGGGCTTCTGAATCTTCTCTAACTTACCATGAATTGAACACAAGTATAGAAGGAGAAGAAGACATACAAGGAATAACAAAATCTGCTGTTTCACTACTACAGCTACAGAAATTAGTTGATGCAAGGAAAATAGTGTATACAAAGTCAGCTGGGGATGATACCCCAAATGATGTAAGAGGAGTACAAGAGTATGAGCCACAGAGAGAAGAAGATAGAAGAAAAACCATAAATATGAAATACATAATGTACCCCCAAAGCACTAAGGCAAAGGCATTACCACTTCCACATGTACTCTATACTTCTAGGAGTTGTGACCCCCAAATTAGAGAAGTACAGATGAGCATAAAAGAAAAAGTAAGATACACACAAGAAAGAAGTGAGCTAGGTAAGATTCTGACAAGACCCTCTCTGTCTCAAGTTAAATTAAACAAAGGTATAGAAGGCAAGGAAGAGAAACGAGTAACAGGACCCTTTCTTCCACCCTCATGGCACAGGGAATCATCAAATGCAGAGAAATTAAGATATACAGTACCACTTTTGGATGGTATTTCAAACTATTCAAAGAGAACAAAATGCATGACACAGAGAGAAGAGGATAAAGCAAATAATTTTGAGAAAGATATAATACATCCCAAGTACATAGGTTTGAAGGCAAAGAAATCACCCCTTCTCCTTATACTCAAAACAAAGAAATTGCAAGTGAACATGAAAGAACAAGAGAAAGTGGGACAAGAAGATAGCAAGGAAACCATTGTGCTTCTGAGCAAAATTCATCCTTGTGTCACTTCAACTCGTCTTAAGTGGAATGCTATAAAAGATAAGGAGGGTGAGCCAGGAATAATAAGAAATGATGCACCGTATATTGAGCCCCAAGAATCATTGCCTTCAATGGAAATTGCATCTACAGAGGTGCCCGATAGCTATGTGAAGAAAGGAGAACAACGTCCACAACAGGAAGAAAGGAATAGAGTACAAACCGAAGCCAGCTCAAGGCTGCTGAGGGATACAGATTTTAAGGCAAAGACATCATCACCTCCTCACACATGCAGTGTCACTGAGCACGGTGATTTGAACAAGAGAAAGGAACCCCAGTGGAGTATGAAGGAGGAAGAACAGGAGCAGCAGAGAACAGAAGACCCTGATGTGGCTCTGACAAAAACTCCTCCTTCCACACCTTCACCATCTTATCACAGATTGGACACAAGAACCAAAGTAGACAAAGACTTGCTTGCAGTTACAGGATTCTCTCCTTCACAATTGCTGTGCCCCAAGTCATCAGGTGCAGGAAAAATCAGATATGCAGACTCCAATAAAGGTATTAGCTCATGTAATGTAATAATAAAAGCTTATCAATGTATGCCATATACTAAGGTAAAGGACAGAAAAAAAATAAAATATGGAGAAGGCATAATATTCCCCCAAATAATCACCTTGCCAGCAGAGACATCCCCACTTCCACATCTACCCAGTAGAAAGAGACTACCTTTGAATATTAAAGAGCAAGGGAAAGGAGTGCCAAAAGGCAAAAGTGAACTGAAGGAAACCTATGCCTGCTTACCTTCTTCATCTTACCTGAAATGGGACACAAGAATGAATGAAAGGGAAGACACACTGAGGATGACACAATCCTGTTTTCCACCACCAAAGATTCAGGATCCATCCAATTCAGGCAAAAAAACATATACGAAGTCATTTGATGGTTATGTGTTAAAAGAGAAGGGTAGACTCAAAACTGATACTGAAAACAAAATGGCCCGAATACATATGGCTCTGAAGGCAAAGGAATTACCACTTTCACTTATGCTGAATACCAAAAAATTGCAGTGGAAAATTAGAGAGCAAGAGAGAAAGGTGCAGAAAGAGAAAAATGACACAGCTACAAATCTGGAAAACATTTGTACTTCTTTATTTACTTTACCACATCTTAAATTCAGCTCAACAGAAGGAGAAAGGTACATGATAAGAATTACAAAACTGCCTCTCCCACAACTACAGTCTAAGGAATCACCAGATGCAGTGAAAACAACATATGCAGAAACAACTGATACAGAACTTTCAAATGGTGTAAAACAATTAAAAGAACACACATTACAGGAAGAACCGAAGGATAGAGAGAAAAACATGGATGTAAATAGTCTAGTAGATCCCACTGATAGGTATTTAAAAGCAAAGAAATTACCTAATTTACTTAGATACAATCTAAATGACCTTCAGTGGAAAACTAAAGAGCAAGAGGGAACAGCTCAGGAAGTTCAGCATAAGCCATGTGGTGCAATGCTGACTAAGACTTGTATTTGCAGATCTCCCCTACTTCACTTCAGCACAAATACCAGAGACAAGGAAAAGAGAATGCCAATATTAGCGAGATCCTCTTTGTCCTCAGTCAGCTTCCAGGAATCATCAGATTCTGAGGACATGGAATATATAGAGCCGATCGCCAGTGATATTTTAATCATCCCACAAAAAGGAAAATATCATATGCCCCAGAACAAGGAAGAGAATGGAGTAGAAATAGTAAACCTCATGCTCCCCAAACATCAAGAAAAGAAGATGCAGGAAAGTGAAGATGAATCAGATGTGGTTGTGGCCAAGTCTTCCTCTCCATTACCATCTCTCCCTCGCCTGCAGTTGGATAAAGAAATACAGGTAGATGATGAAATTCTAGGACCTACAAGGTCTATTGGGCAGAGAGTATCCAATGTTGGGGAAATAGTGCATACAGAAGCAATCAATGATCATGTCATGAAAGACAGTGAAAACAGGAAACAACATGGGCCTCAGGAAGAGGAGCAGGACAGAGAAAAAACAATAGATAGATCTATGATGCACACCACAGATATAAGTTTGAAGTCCAGGAAATCACCTCCTTCCCTTATGCTCTACAGAACAGAATTGCATCTGAACATTGTAGGGCAAGAACAAAAGAAACATGAATGTCCAGGTAAACCACTCGGTACTGTGCTAAGAAAACTTTATGTTTCCAAACCTCCAGCTAAGCTTACATTGGAAGAAGGTACACAAGTAAATGAAGAAAGGCTTAGAATTAAAAGACCCTCTCGACTTCCACAAATATTTTCAGCAGTATCAGATACAGGGAAGAGAGCAGATACAGAAGCAATTTGTGACCTAAGAGAAAAAAAACAACATATGTCACAGAAAGAAAAAAAGCATGAAGTGAAAACAGTAGATATGAGGATCAGGATGGATCACAGAGAGGCCAGGATTTCATCAATTTCACATATCTTTGACACAAAGGAATTTGTGTTGAATATTAAAGAACTAAAGGAAAACATGTACAAAGGTAAAGATGTAGTTCTGACAAGGACTTTTCTTTCTGCCCCATCAGCTCCTCCCCTTTATCTAGACTCAAGGAGCAAAAGAGACAAAGATATATCAGGAGTTACAGGATCCTCTCCTCCACAGCAAAATTTCCAGGAATCATCAGATACCCAAAAAATGTCAATTACAGAGGTAGTTGCTGGTAATAGTGAAATCATCGTTAAAAAATCAGAACACTCTGTGCCGCAAGAAGAGACAGTGCAACAGTGGACCTCAAACTTCATGATCAGTGTACAGCGAAGGAATGAACCTCCACGAGTCAAATCAGAAGGAGATTTGAGTCAGTTAGTTTTAAATTCACAGCCTGAGGACGTTTATTTAACAGGATTTGGCACCATAAGAGGGAAAAGGTTGGAATATTTCTTTACAGGGCAAGAGGTTCAGCCAGATAAATATAAAACAGAAACTTTCACTACATTTCTTTCCTACCCCACAATGGATCCAGCTAAAATCAAGAATCTGAAGAAACAAACTGAAATAATGGATAGCTTAAACCACAAAATGAGTCCTAAGGTTTTAGTTTCGCCACCACAGAAAATATCTAAGGAAATATATGTCACGTTTGGTCCTCCTGCAAGTACAAATGGATTTTCTGTTTCAGAGCAAGGTGCCCACCAGCAAAAAACTTTATCAAAAGCATCTCCAGGATCTGCAGATTCATATAAATTTGGTAAGCCTGAGGGAGATGTACACGATAAAGATAAAATGAGCAAAATACCCTCCCCCAAAGTGTTAGCCCCACAGACAAAGGGATCACTTGAGAAAATGAATATCACAGGGTCAGATACCGCCCCAATTATAGAGGAACAAGAGATTGTCATGAAAAAGCAAGTGGTGCTACAGTCTGAAAGTGGACAGAAGACCTGGCTGGACTCCAGCTTTTCTCTTAAGTTCCCACTTCAAAATGAAAGGCAAAAGACACCATTGGAAATAGATGTACACAAACAAAGTACAGTGTACCCCAGAATACAAATACTACCAGGAATCCACATGGATATTACAGTGTTTGATACCATAGGAGGGGAAAAAAAGCAGACATTGCCAGTTCCAGAACAAGAGGAATGTATTCTAGAATCACTTCAAAAGTCTCTTTCTTCCCACTGGACTTTTCCACTTCAATCTGGAGGTCTAGAGGGAAAAAATAAAACTGATACAAGCACTACTATAAATCTGGAGCAAAAAACATTAGAGATGGAAGAAGGGGAATTAAAAATAGACAGAAACATAGCTATCTGTCTGGGAGAGGACAAAACAGAAATGCACAAGCACACCATGGTCAACCTGGAGGAGAATAAGAAAAGGGACACAAGCAATACCATAGACATGAACATTCCATCTCTAAAGGCACAGAAATCTCAAATTAACACTCAGATGATGACTCATACAGCAAGCAGCTACCCAATCAAGCAAAAGCATAAAAAGAAACTAGAAGTCTCTGGTGCAAAACAAAATATTCAGCCACAGAAATTGTTTCAAAAACATGTTCTGGATTCATTTTATGCCTATATTCCTCTTTCTCTCAAATTAGAAGGCTGGAAAGGCAGATTAACAGTAACGGATTTGAAAAGAGAATTGAGCCCCAAATATTTAACTATGAAAATCCCAAATCATCCAATTTCACAGATTCTTAACAACACAGGACGTGGCACCCCAAGCAATAGAAAGAAATTAGAATATGACTTTAAGAAACCAAAGAAGACAATTTTGTGCAGTAAAGATGCCTCAGGAACATTTATCAGAAATCTCTCTATTTCCACGATGAGTTCATCTCAGACTGAAGAAATAGCAGACTTTGAGACAAACCTAGAAAGAGAAAAGATATCCTGTCTTTCTGAATTCCAGAAGAAATCACCAAACAGTAAGAAAAAGAGCTCAAGCGCTGTAAAGGAAGGGAACCAGAATTTCATAAACACAGTTCCACCAGATTCCCAGCCTTTTTTGGTGTTGGACAAACAACAAATGCAAAAACTTCCCAGTGTCAAATCAGAAGCAAACCTCAGCTGTGAAACAAATGAAAAAATTTTAATTCCACAAACAAAAGAAGAAAGGGTTGTTCCAGGGCATGCTAGCTCAAGCATCATAAAAGAACCTGACTTGCTTATGACTGAGGAGGAAGAAAAGGCACCAAAACCCATTCTGACACCCACAGAGTATCCACTTATGTCTGACTATCCCAAGGACAATGTGGAAATCCATATGGAAAATCCCATAAGTATGAATATTTTCCCCCCAGGACTAGAAGAATCACAACATGGGACTCAGCCGTTCCATATAATGGAGTGTACCTCATCCCCTGACCAGGGGGAGAAGAGTGAACCCATCCAGGACACAACCACACAAAAGGTCCAGCAACAAAAGACTTTTCTAGGAACAGTGCCGATACCATCTCAAGTTAAAAGTAATGAAATAAAAGTAGTGGCACATAGTACAAGTGCAGAAAGTTCACTTCCCCTTTGTGAAGCAACTAAGAATATCTTTGAATCCCAGATAAAAAATATAATCCATGACAAAATTTGTGAGGATATACTGAAAAAAGTGAAAGACCATAAACCTAATGATTGGAAGTCACTGCCTTGTGCAGGGAGTCCAGAAACAACATCCACAATGATACCTCCCAAACTGCAGTCAAAACCCATTTTAGAACGTTTTACTCCCAAAGAGAATGGTAGGCTCACTAATCATTTAGAGTCAAAAGCATTTGAAATCAAACTGAATCTGATACCAGAGATGGCAAAACACTCCTTCCAAAGGTTCGACTTTTATCTAAAACAGTCTATTTCAGAAGATAACAGTTGGAGGCCATATCCAAGACATAAAAAAGTTTGCTTTTTGTCTCTAGAAGGGATTGATACTATAGAACTGAACTTCAAACAGAAATATGCCAAGGATTCACCTCCTGTCAGCTCTTTGAAGACATTGATTGTCAATGTTTCAAGTGACAGTGAAGAGATCATTACAAAGTTAAAGAGTACTGGTAAGCTAGAAGAAAGGGGAGTGTCTTCAGTGACTTCTGCTAAGCAGATGCTATTGCCACATGTTCTCCAAAACTACTCAGTAGAGGAAAAAGACAAACTGCTCATACACTTTTCTATGAAGACATTGGAGATTCGAATGAAAGCCTTTCCCAGAATTGTAAGAGAATCGTATGCAATGTCCAATCCTCAGAATATAAGGAAACCTTTATCTAAATGTATTCATTCTGGTATCAAAGTACCAAAGCGAAAAAACAGAGTTTTGTTAATTTTTGAGGAAAAATCTCTTCATCAAATAGATCTTGATTTACAATACAAATACCTTCGTTTTCTCCTGGGGCTTCCAGTCAAAAGTATATTCCCTAAACCAACTGCACTTCCCAAACATATTCTCAAGTTAAACACAGTTGCAATATGTGAAAACATAGATTACAGAGGAGAAAACAGTGATGATCTTTGCATTGACATGGAGCTGTTAGAACAGCACATCTCTTTCAAAAAGGAAAGTCCTCATGAAAACTCGTCATTGATGAGAAAATTCCTGGAACCAATCCAGGTGTGTGCTTCTGACCCTGATCAACAGGGCACAGGGCAGAAAGACACTACAGCTCTTTCAGAGTTAAAATCTCACGTGACTCCAGGAAAAGATAAACAATGTCATGTATGGTTTCAAGAAACAGATGCAGACAAAGCTTTTGATTCAAAGACTCAGGAAAGTGCTCCCAGTTTAGTAGATTCCCATTCAACTCAGCTTTCTGAAGATTTTACTGGGAGTCAGACAAATATTGAAAGTTCAGCCAACATGGAGGAATGCTCAGCTCCTGAAGCACAAGAGAGTGAAGAATGTTTGTTTTTAGAAGCCAACCCTTACTTAAGTCAGGAATCACAAAACATTCTCTTTGAATTGCAGAAAGGCATTCCTTTGGGAAATCTCTATAAGATGGAAAAAAGCAAAACTGTTTTGAAACCATTGTACAGGGAAGATTCAGGTTCCCATCATACTAGAGGCTGTAGAAAACATTCCTCCATTGTTACACCTTCCTATGAATCCCACAAAGGCAGGAAATACAGCTCATCCTCTAAGATGCCATCTCCTGACTGGTTGTACCACAGTTCATTAAATGCTGTGGAAGTTCCGTCTAGATCATCATCCATCCCATCTGGTGAAGGGAAGACTTCATGGACTGCCAGGTACAGAACCAGCCATTCTTTAGCTCCCTTAACGGAATCAAATGTCAAACTACATCTTGCAAAAAGGCAAGGTAAATCTCACAGGCATCTGGAGAGCAAAGAAAGAAAGAAGGCCAAATCTGACTTATGTAGAAAGAACAACATTCATTGGGACTGTGATTACAGTTATACACAGAATAAAGAGAAATGCACAAGAAAGAAGAAGGTATGTCATTATGAGTCAGAAAGGTCAAGTTACTTCCCAGGCCGACTTGAGTTATCAAAGCCTTATCAAGAGGATATCAGCTTCCATTTTGAAAGAAAACAAAACCAGCCATTTTTTTATGCCTGTATACCAGCAGATTCACTGGAGATTATACCCCAAACTGTTCGCTGGACTATTCCCCCAAGAACTTTAAGGAAGACAAACTTCAGAGTTCCTCTGGTGGCAAAGATTTCAAGTTCTTTCGATATATGGACTTCATCCAAAAAGTTCTTGGAGTCCCTCTTGGGGTCCTTCAGTCCAGTTAATTCAAATTGATATGAGCATATGTAGATTCATCTGAAGTAGAAAGCTGGTTCCTATTGTGGTATTCTGTGAAAAATAAAATCAGATAAAGTCAAATGTTTCCTCATGAAGTGTTTTGTAAACTGATATATTTTATTTCTGCAATAGATTTGTACAATTGGGAAGCCCAGGTGGCTCAGCGGTTTAGCGCCACCTGCAGTTCAGGGCGTGATCCTGGAGACCTGGGATCGAGTCCCATATCGGGCTCCCTGCATGGAGCCTGCTTCTCCCCTTTGCCTGTGTCTCTGCCCCCGCACCCCCCCCCCCGTGTCTCTATGAATAAATAAATAAAATCTTGAAAAAAAAAAGATTTGCACAATTGTTCTGGGAGGATAGGATGGAAGAGCAGATGACTTTGGGCTTGATCTCCTTTTAGTTTATGCTGCCTCCTCATAATCCCATGGGAGAGGAGCAGAGCCGTGGAAGCCCTCTTTCCATCCCACACCAGTGCCCGAGGATGAGTTTGAAGAAATGGAGCCTATAAGTGAGATAGGGAGAAAATGACCTGAAAGTTGGGAGGGCATAGGAACTAAAGGGAAAGAGTTTTAAATAGCAGTGAGGGTTCAACAAAGGTCACAAAATACAGGGGTGAGTTCTGGTTTTCAGAAACCAGATTCCTGTGATGACTTTGTCCTTCCTCTGGACCTTAGTGACAGCTTGTTGACCTGTACCTCATCACCATCTGCCATTGGTGGGTCACCAAGTCATTTTGGTACCTCACTCCAGAGCACCTGCCACTGTGCAGGAACATTCTCTGAGAGGGGCAGAAAGTCGTCTGAAGACCCAGGGGAAAGAAGACTGACTCCCAGTGTAGACCTGCTTTCCTATGACCACCTGCAGGTGGACTTCTCTGCCCTTGGCTTTAAGTCCCCTGGCTCAGGGGTGCAGCAGGCTCACCTGGTGGCACAAGTGACTGAGAGCCTTCACCTTTGTTCTCTGGGCTGATGACCGCTGCTCAAGCTCTTGGAGGAGGGCCAGAAAGCCTGAGTCGACTCAGGACAGGGGTGGGAGGAAAACAATACAGATGTGGGGGATGGAGGTGGGGGTAGGGCAGCAAGATTTTTAGCAACAAGTGAATATTTTTTAAATGTATTTTGGGGGCTCCGGGGCGGGGGGCAAGTCACTTGAGCATCTGCCTTCAGCTCAGGTCATGATCACAGAGTCCTGAGATGAGCCCCACATCGGGCTCAGAGGGGAGTCTGCTTCTCCCTCTCCCTCTGCCCCTCTTCCTGCTCGTTCTCATTCTCTCTCAAATGAATAAATAAAATCTTTGTAAAAAATGTGTTCTGCACTGGCTTATTCCTGGGATGTGAATAAAGTATTGGTCTTATTCAGAAAATAAATTTGGGGGGCTCAGAAATATTCTGTAATGTAAATCATCTTGTTATTAAATGACAAGATAGATGATAGTTTTTCGTATCACTATTAAATTCATGCTACAAATCACAATGCTTCCTTTATCATAAATGCTACTTGATTTTTTTTACATTTGTTTTTACTTAAGTTCAATTTGCCAATATATAGTATAAAACCCAGTGCTCATCTCATCAAATGCCCTTCTAAGTGCCCGTCACTCAGTTAACCCATCACCCCACCCACCTCCCCTTCCACAACCCTTCGTTTGTTTCTCATGGTTTGTCTCCCTCTCTAATTTTTCCCACTCAGTTCTTCTCCTTTCTCCTTATAATCTCTTTAGCTATTTCTTATATTCCACCTATGAATGAAACCATATGATAATTGTCCTTCTCCAATTGACTTACTTCACTCAGCATAATACCCTCCAGTTCCATCGCTGTCGAAGCAAATGGTGGGTATTTGTCGTTTCTAATGGCTGAGGAATATTCCCTTCTATACATAAACCACATCTTCTTTATCCATTCATCCTTCGATGGACACCGAGGCTCCTTCCACAGTTTGGCTATTGTGGACATTGCTGCTGTAAACATCGGGGTACAGGTGTCCTGGCGTTTCACTGCATCTGTATCTTTGGGGCAAGTCCCCAGCAGTGCAATTGCTGGGTCATAGGGCAGATCTATTTTTAACTCTTGAGGAACCTCCACACAGTTTCCCAGAGTGGCTGCACCAGTTCACATTCCCACCAACAGTGCAAGAGGGTTCCCCTTTTTCCGTATCCTCTCCAACATTTGTTGTTTCCTGTTTTGTTAATTTTCCCCATTCTCACTGGTGTGAGGTGGGATCTCATTGTGATTTTGATTTGTATTTCTCTGATGGCCAGTGATGCGGAGCATTTTCTCATGTGCTTGTTGGCCACGTCTATGTCTTCCTCTGTGAGATTTCTGTTCATGTCTTTTGCCCATTTCATGATTGGATTGTTTGTTTCTTTGCTGTTGAGTTTAATAAGTTCTTTATAGATCTTGGATACTAGTCTTTTATCTAGTCATTTGCAAATATCTTCTCCCATTCTGTAGGTTGGTTGTCTTTTAGTTTTGTTGACTGTATCCTTTGCTGTGCACAAGCTTCTTATCTTGATGAAGTCCCAATAGTTCATTTTTGCTTTTGTTTCTCTTGCTTTCATGGATGTATCTTGCAAGAAGTAACTGTGTGTCTTTGTGTATGGTGTAAGAGAGTGATCTAGTTTCATTCTTCTGCATGTGGATGTCCAATTTTCCCAGCACTATTTATTGGAGAGACTGTCTTTCTTCCAGTGGATAGTCTTTCCTGCTTTGTCAAATATTAGTTGACCATAAAGTTGAGGGTCCACTTCTGGATTCTCTATTCTGTTCCATTGATCTATGTGTCTGTTTTTGTGCCAGTACCACACTGTCGTGATGACCACAGCTTTGTAGTACAACCTGAAATCTGGCATTGTGATGCCCCCAGATATGGTTTTCTTTTTCAATATTCCCCTGGCTATTCAGGGTCTTTTATGATTCTACACAAATCTTAAAATAATTTGTTCCAACTCTCTGAAGAAAGTCCATGGTATTTGATAAGGATTGAATTAAATGTGTAAATTGCCCTGGGTAGCATTGACATTTTCACAATATTAATTCTGCCAATCCATGAGCATGGAATATTTTTCCATCTCTTTGTGTCTTCCTCAATTTCTTTCAGAAGTGTTCTGTAGTTTTTAGGGTATAGATCCTTTACCTCTTTGGTTAGGTTTATTCCTAGGTATCTTATGCTTTTGGGTGCAATTGTAAATGGGATTGACTCCTTGATTTCTCTTTCCTCAGTCTCATTGTTAGTGTATAGAAATGCCACTGATTTCTGGGCAATGATTTTGTATCCTGCCACACTGCCAAATTGCTGTATGAGTTCTAGCAATCTCGGGATGGAGTCTTTTGGGTTTTCTATGTACAGTATCATGTCATCTGCAAAGAGGGAGAGTTTGACTTCTTCTTTGCCAATTTGAATGCCTTTTATTTCTTTTTGTTGCCTGATTGCTGAGGCTAGGACTTCTAGTACTATGTTGAATAGCAGTGGTGAGAGTGGACATCCCTGTCGTGTTCCTGATCTTAGGGGAAAGGCTCCCAGTGTTTCCCCATTGAGAATGATATTTGCTGTGGGCTTTTTGTAGATGGCTTTTAAGATGTTGAGGAATGTTCCCTCTATCCCTACACTCTGAAGAGTTTTGATCAGGAATGGATGCTGTATTTTGTCCAATGCTTTCTCTGCATGTATTGAGAGGATCATATGGTTCTTGTTTTTTCTCTTGTTGATGTGATTGTTTTATGAGTGTTGAACCACCCTTGCATCCCAGGGATAAATCGCATGTGGTCATGGTGAATAATCTTCTTAATGCACTGTTGGATCCTACTGGCTAGTATTTTGCTGAGAATTTTTGCATCCATGTTCATCAGGGATATTGGTCTATTGTTCTTCTTTTTGGTGGGGTCTTTGTCTGGTTTTGGAATCAAGGTAATTTAGCCGGCCTCATAAGACGAGTTTGGAAGTATTCCATCCCTTTCTATCCTTTGGAAAAGCTTGAGTAGAATAGGTATGGTTTCTTCTTTAAACGTTTGATAGAGTTCCCCTGGGAATCCATCAGGCCCTGGACTTTTGTGTCTTGGAAGGTTTTTTATGACTGCTTCAATTTCCTCCCTGGTTATTGGCCCGTTCAGGTTTTCTATTTCTTCTTGTTCTTGTTTTGGTAATTTGTAGTTTTCCAGAAATGCATCCATTTCTTCTAGATTGCCTAATTTGTTGGCAGATAGCTGCTCATAATACGTTTTTTAAATCGTTTGTATTTCCTTGGTATTGGTTGTGATCTCTCTCTGCTTTCATTCATGATTTTATTAACTTGAGTCTTTTTCCTTTTTAATAAGGCTGGCTAGGGGTTTATCTATATTACTAATTCTTTCAAAGAACCATCTCCTGGTTTTGTTATCTGTTCTACAGTTCTTCTAGTCTCCATTTCATTGAGTTCTGCTCGAATCTTTATTATCTCTCTTCTGCTTGGTGTAGGCTTTACTTGCTATTTTTTGTCCAATTCCTTGGTGGGAGGTTAGCTTGTGTATTTGAGTTTTTCCAATTTTTTGAGGGAGGCTTGTATTGCAATGTATTTCCCTCTTAGGACTGCTTTTGCTGTATCCCAAAGATTTTGAATGGTTACATCTTCATTTTCATTAGTTTCATGAATCTTTTTAATTCTTCTCTGATTTCCTGATTGACCCATTCATCTTTTAATAAGATGCTCTTTAACCTCCATGTGTTTGAGTTTCTTCCAAATTTATTCTTGTGATTGAGTTCTAGTTTCAAAGCATTGTGGTCTGAAAATATGCAGGGGACAATCCCAATCTTTTGGTATTGGTTGAGACCTTTTTTGTCACCTAGTATGCGGTCTATTCTGGAGAAAGTTCCGTGTGCACTTGAGAAGAATGTGTATTCAGTTGCATTCAGATGGAAAGTTCTGTATATATTTGTGAAATTTATTTGTTATTGTATTATTTAAGGCCCTTGTTTCTTTGGTGATGTTCTGCTTAGAGTATCTGTCATTTGCAGAAAGTGTCATGTTGAAGTCTCTTACTACTAGTGTATTATTATCTGAGTATGTCTTTACTTTGGTTATTAATTGATTGATATACTTGGCAGCTTCCACATTAGGGGTATAAATATTCATGATGGCTAGGTCTTCTAATTGGATAGAGCCTTTCAGTATGATATAGTGTCCCTCTTCATCTCTTACTACAGTCTTTGGGATAAACTTTATCTGATATGAGGATTGCTATCCTAGCTTTCTTTTGAGGACCATTTGAATGGTAAATGGTTTTCCACCCCTTCATTTTCAGGCTAGAGGTGTCCTTATGTCTAAAATGAGTCTCTTATAGACAGCATATAGATGGGTCTTGCTTTTTTTATCCTCTGTCTTTTGATGGGATCGTTTAGCCCGTTCACATTCAGAGTAATTATGAAGGATATAAATTTAGTGTCACCGTGTTACCTATTCAGTCCCTGTTTTGTGGATTGTTTCTTTGGGCTCCCTCTTTCTTTTACAGGTGCCCCTTCATATTTCTTGCAGAACAGTTTGATAGTCATGTATTCTTTCAGTTTCTGCCTATCCTGGAAGCTCTTTATCTCCCCTTCTATTTTGAATGAGAGCCTTGCTGGATAAAGTATTCGTGGCCGCATTTCTTCTCATTTAGGACCCTGAATATATCCTTCCAGCCCTTTCTGGCCTGCCAGGTCTCTGTGGAGTGGTCTGCTGTTAATCTGATATTTCTCCCCATATAAGTTAAGAATCTCTTGTCTTGCCCTGCTTTAAGAACTTTCTCTTTCTCTTTGAAATTTGCAAATTTCACTATTAAATGTCGAGGTGTTGAATGGTTTTTATTGATTTTTTAGGGGTCCTCTCTATCTCTTGGATATGAATACCTGTTTCCTTCCCCAGATTTGGTAAGTTCTCAGCTATGATTTGCTCAAATATACTTTGTGGTCTTCTCTCTTTCTCTCTCAGCCTCTTCTGGAATCCCAATTAGACATAAATTGTTCCTTCTCAAACTATCATTTATTTCCCTAAGCTTTTCCTCATAGGCTTTTAATTGGTTTTCTCTTTTTTCCTCTGCTTCCTTCCTTACCATCAACTTGTCTTCTATGTCACTCACTCTCTTTTCTAACCTCATTAACCCTTGCAGTTAGGACATCACATTTGGATTGCATCTCATTTAATCTATTTTTAATTTTGGCCTGATTAGATCTCAATTCTGCAGTAGGGAAGTCTCTAGCATCATTTACACTTTTTCCCAGAGCTACCAGTAGCTTTATAATTGTGCTGTGAATTGAATTTCTGACATCGTGTTGAAATCTAAATTCTGTAACTCTGTGGCAGAGAATATTGTTTCCGGTTCTTTCTTTTGTGGTAAATTCTTCCTTCTAGTCATTTTGTCCAGTACAAAGTGGCTGTATGAGTGGGCTGAGTCAAAAATATCAACCCAGACCTAAGTAAAATTCCCCCTAGATGATTCCAAAGATATCAGAGGCCAGAAAATAAAAGAAGAACAGAACAAAATAAAACAAAAGGACCACTAAAGTGAAAAGCAAATGTTAAAACAAAGTAGTTAAAATAAAAATCCAAAAACCAAAAACAAAGAAGAAAAAAGAGAAGAAGAGAAGAAAGAGAAAGTAAAAAAGAAAAAAAGTAAAGAAAAGAGGAAAAAGAGAAGAAAAAAGAGGGGGAGGTGGTGGTGAGGAAGTGACAGTGGAGAGAGAATATGGTCTACCTGAGGGGTTCTAGAGGGTGATCCTCCTGGTTCTGAGTGTGTTTTGTTCAGTATGTTAGAAGATGCTCAATCCCAAATTGATATAAACCAGCAATACTTAAAGTCCCAACATTGACCACCAAAACATAAACAAGATAAAAGAGGGGGGCAGAATGGGAAGGAAGAGAGAATATAATCTCACAGACTGCAACAGCAGGGTATTCCACTTGGTTTTTGGTGTTGTTGGTTGTGTTTTAGAAGGTATTAACTTCCACCATTGTAAAACAAAACAAGGCAGAAAAAAAAAAAAACCATATATCTCATATATCTACCAAAATTAAATTGAATATATTGACGGGAATCCAGAAGTGAAAAATATATCTAACGACATGTATTTGTAGAAATATGAAAGTTGAAAAGGAAAAAACTTAAAAATGAAGAGCCGGTAAAATATTGTAGTTAAGGTGGGAAAAGAGAAAAACTATTGGAAATTTTTAGTCTGATATAAAAATAAGTCGTGATGGAAAAAGAAAAAAAAGCAAGGGAAAAAAGGGACCCTCTAGTTATGTGTACTATTTTCACTTGGCCGTGGAGCTTTCCATTACTGGTGGGTCAAGAACTTGCTCTTCCCTTGTCCTTCCAGCTGGCCTTCTGGGGGAGGGGCTGCTGTGCTGACTCTCAGGTGTGTGCACCTGGGGGAGATGCCCCCCTCCCCGCCAGGTGCCGGGCTCAGTGGGAGCTCTTTACCTTTTGAGGCCTCTGTCCCCTGGTGGCCCCGCCTTTCCCAGGCACATTGTGAAACAAGGAGGGACAACAACACTGGTGGCGGCCAGCTCTCCAGCTCTGGGTCAGCTCCCCAAGAGTAACTAACCACAGTGTCCCAGTCCACACTGGCCTAGATGCTCCTGAGGGCAGGGACCGGGGTGCTGACCTGCACAGCTTGGGGGCGCCCAGCCGCAGGAGAGTTCTCGGTGTCCTGTGCCCTCCCCGCTTCCTCCTGTCCCAGGGGAACCAGGATCACAGGCTGTGGTCGCTTGGGCACCCTGGGATCTGGGGCCCTGTGCGCTGGACTCGTGCTCCGGGGACCGCCTCTCCCGAAGGGAGCGGGCGCAGCCACCTCACCTTTGCGGTGAGCTTTCCGGGGCGCCCCTCCTCTTACAGTGATTGTGCCTGATTTCCCTGCTGGGCACTTTTCCAGCGCCGGTTTTTAAAGTTCCCGCTTCTCCAGGGCTGGGCTTTGCTGCCCCGGAGCCTTTTGCTGCCCTGCTTTAGCCCTGCTCCTCGCGGTGCCCCTCCTCGCGGTGCTTCTTATTCTTATTTTTCTGAATTTTTTATTTTTTTCACCTTCCTACCTTGTTAGAAGCTAAAACTTTGCTCTCTGTACCATTCCACCTGTTATCTCTTTGAATCTCAGGTCAAATTCGTAGGTGTTCAGGATGTTTCAAAAGTTATCTAGGTACGTTTGTGGGGCCAGGTGAGTTGAGGACCCCTATTCTTCTGCTATCTTGCTCTTAATCCCACTACTTGATCTTTTTAAAACCTATATTTACTATGCTTGGAATATTTGGGAATGCTTAATACAGGAATTATAAAACATTCTTTTTTTTTTTATCAAGCAGAGTACTTGATTTTATGCAGGTTACACACAATTACAATGTTAGATATAGAAATAATGAAATTATTTCACTTTTTGATATTTAACAATAAAAAGACTTTAACTCCCAAGACATGCAGTACACCCAATTTAATTGATTCATCAGAATGATGGTGTTGGCATCTTATATGAGTTATGTCCCTCTAATCTGTACAATCAGATTGAATATATTAATATTTTTAATTATAAAAAATATTGAACATACACAAACAAAAAGACAGAACAGTAGAATGGACCTCTATGTCGCCCTCACCCAGTCCTTGAATGTCAACCTATAGCCAAATCTGCTTTACCCACTTCTCAATTAGTCACAAATCACAGATATATAATTTTATCTATAAATATTTTTATATCTCTACAAGGTAACTATTTTTTAACATAACCATTTCACACCTTAAAAAGTAACATTGATTTCTTATCAAATATTCAGTCAGATGATTTCCAATTATTTCACAATTTCACTTTCTAAGTTTGTTTGAATTGGGATATGTCATTTTTAATCTATAGGTTTCTCATTCCATTGGGGGTTTTTTTCTTACAATTTTTCAAATTTAAGAAACCAGGTTTTTTGTTCTGTAGAGTTTCCCATTATCTGTGTTTTGCTAACAGTGTCCTCATTGGCAGATTGAAATGATTAACTATGGATTCCTAATTGTTCCTTAAAAAGGTCTTCGAATAGATTATGTAATGTGCAGCATTTCAAATAAAATGTATTATTTCAGAAGCTCAGCTGTCATTTGTGGCAATGCAAATTAGAAGCTGTTAGAGAGCTCTTAAATAGTTAAATGTTATATAGAGCTGTTTTACAGTTAGAGCTGTTATAGCTGGGATTGCAAAATTTCCTACCATAAATGATAGGGAGGAATTAAGTGACTAGCTCTTGCATCGTGAAGACATTTTACATCATGAGATATCAAATGTCTGTTTGTTAAAAGAGAAATATTATAAGGGCAGCCTGAGTGGCTCAGTGGTTTAGTGCCACCTTCAGCCTAGGGCGTGATCCTGGAGGCCCCGGATCGAGTCCCACGTCAGGCTCCCTGCATGGAGCCTCCTTCTCCCTCTTCCTGTGTCTCTGCCTCTCTCTCTCTCTCTCTTTCTCTCAAATAACTAAACAAAATCTTTAAAAACAAAGAAATATTATAAGATTCTGAATGTAAAAGAGGGTATGAAAGGGGATATTTAGAGTAAGAAAGGAAATCGATACAAAGTTTAAAATTTGTAAAGCTGATCAAACCCAAACCATCAAAATCCAGAAAAATGACATTTTTATTAACTACTTAATATATTTTCCAACATCTTCTTTGCCACACACTCTTTGATCACCTCATCAAAAAAACAATTTTATAATATAATTTTTTATACAGATCAAAGGTAAACCAAACTTCTAGTGGTAGATCAAAATTTATTATTTATTACTGACAATGTAGAACATGCAAGCACTTTTGCTGACTCTGGCCATTTTGCATACCATTTCATTTGGAACCACCAAACTTCATTAGAATATGATACAGCGAATCAGTATGATGTAAGCTGACAAGCCAAGATGCAAGCTAAGGTGTTACTTTACACACAGATGTCCTTGCTGTTGGCAGTACTGGTATAGGTTTGTACCATAGTAGCAAACTAATACACTCTGTATCATGCAATCCTCATTAAAAAAGAAAGCAGGCTAAACATACCCTGTGTGCTCTGCTCTTCTGAATATATTTTTATCAGAAAAGAATATCCCTTTTGACTTGGTGTTGTAGAGAATGATTTATCATTTTATATTTTTTATATACCTGATGGAAGATTTTCTTTTCTTTCTTTCTTTCTTTCTTTCTTTCTTTCTTTCTTTCTTTCTTTCTTTCTTTCTTCTTTTTCTTTCTTCTTTCTTTCTTTTCTTCTTTCTTCTTTCTTTTAAGATTTTATTTATTTATTCATGAGAGACATAAAGACAAGGGCAGAGACATAGGCAGAGGGAGAAGCAGGCTCTGTGCTGAGCAGGGAGCCTGATGTGGGACTCAATCCCAAGACCCCAGGATCACGACCTGAGCCAAAGACAGACACTCAACCATTGAGCCACCCATATGCCCTGATGGATTATTTTCTGTAGACTAGTTTCCTATATCTCCCCTCCATGTCCCATTTTTCTTTTTCCCTGTACTGGGCACTGTAGGAAGCTTTCACATGCAGAAGCCCCAGACCTTACCCCTGATTTCATGTCTGAATCTGAGATGTGTCCTTCACAGTGGGCAGAAGGATTCCTGGAGCCCATTTTATACACCAGGATGGCTAGCCTAACTACAGACAAAAGTGAATGTCAATCACAAACATTTCACCCACTGAACCCAAACTGAATGCGCCCTAACTCCATTTCCCCTGAGACAGAGACGAAAAATATTTGCAGTCTCTCTGATCTCAGCAAACATGAAGTATGGCAGACGGTAAGTCAAAGTAGAGATAATATTTTTAACTAATATTTAACTATTAAAATATCTCAAATATTTATAAATCTTTGGGCACCCTATAGCTTAAGTTTCTTCAGCTTCAGCTTATGCAAATTAAATAACAGGAACTTATTAATTTTCGTATTCTAGCATCAAACATTTATTCAGTGTCTGCCATGTCTGACAGTGCCTTGTCCTGGGTGCTGAACTTAACAAAAATGTTCAAAGCATAACCAGTTGACTTGGGAAGTTCACAGTTACAGATCAAGAAGAGACACTCTTTGCAGAGCCCTGTAACAGGCTCACATATGCACACATACATAAATACAGCCTAGTGGCATCTCATTTCCGCAACACACATGCCCTTGTTCCTGTATCTTTGCTGGAGAAAACAAAAGCAGTTCTGAGGCCACAGTTACTTGGCCTAAGCCATCTATCAAGAGTTACCCATGTGCAGTGGATGTTGGCAAAACAATTAACATCCAAGCCAAGTCTTCTGGTGACCCACATGGCCTGGTTTCCTTTAGATATACAAGACTCTAAGGGAGCTGAAAGTCGTGTATTTCCTTCTGGCTTTAAATACCCAAGTTATAACAGATGCTGATGGTGCAGCCAAGGGCCATTAAAACCGGGAAGACAGATTTCTGCTCAAGTTTCAAGGTAATGAGGGAGGGAGGGTTTTCATAAGCTATGTGGTACAAGACTTAGACTTAGGTCTGAGAATTTCCTAGTCCTACTGCACCTGACTACATCCCTCAAGGGCTTTGACCCATTACTTGGAAGAAATAGAGAAAGCAACTGGAATTCATTCTCAAGTCACAGGTTCCCAAACTTTCTGAGTGTCGTTAGTATCTCCAATTATACCCGTAGACCAAAATAAATAACTTGTAATTCTTTGTAATAGATAGCTTAGGTCTAAACAACTTAATTATTATTCATATCTTAACAACTTAAGTAGTTGTTTGAAAAAAACAATATAAATGTAAATTTTTAAATTTTATTAGATAACCACAATCACTTGCTAAAGGGATGTGTGCAGTGTTGGGCACTGCACAAATTTTCAACCTTTGGAAATAGATTGGATACTCCACACTGATTTTTCTGCAGTGTTTTCTTTTATTTCAGCAAAAGCAAGAAAACTCAGCTTCACAAATAAATTGAGGAATGAAGAGGAAGGTAGAACCATCTAGTAATGTAACTGTGAACTAGGTGGAGCTAGTAGTTCACACCACGTCCAACAGATGTCGCTGCATTTCCCTCACAACTTAATACTCCATGTGGGCCAGAGGGCACATATTTGGAACTGCCACCATAAGTTTGTTGCAATGCTCTATTTTTGTAGTTTGTTCAAGAGCAAGTCTTCAAGAATAATAGAACAATGAAGGTGGTGTGCGTGGAGCAAAGGAACAGAGTTATGAGAGACTAAACGTCCTGGATGTATTCATTTCTTTCACCAAGCAGATTACTCTACATACACATTGTCACTCTAATTTGTGTCCTCCTACTTTTGCAAAAACAAAACTCCAGGGGCACCTGAGTGGCTCAGTGGTTGAGTGTCTGCCTTTGGCTCAGGTCCTGGGGTCCTGGGACCGAGTTCTGCATTGGGCAGGAGCCTGCTTCTCCCTCTGCCTCTGTCTCTGCCTCTGTCTCTTTGTCTCTCATGAATAAATAAAATAAAATAAAATTTAAAAAACAAAACAAAACTCCATTGGGCCTTAGTATATTTCCATAATGCATTTACTACCATATCTCTTAGCTATTATCTTTACTTCTCTCCTCAAACCACTAATACCTCCTACCCCATCCTCACAAGCAGGTGGCCTTGCTCTGTACTTAACTGAGAAGTGGGGATGTTTTTCACAGACTCTCTTTGCATCTGCACCTACCACAGGTGGACGATCCCTGCTGCTATCTCAAACCAATGCCTCTATTTGTGCATTAGCTCCCATTCCTTCTTATCTACTCAAGGAATCATCTTAACATTCTCCCCTCTCTGTATTACACCATCATTTTTTCCTCTCTCTACTGGATCATTCCCAACAGCATATGCTATTATTTCTTCATCTACAAAAAAAGGGGAGGGGGTGCCTAGATGGCTCAGTCACTTGGGCATCCAACTTTCAGTTTCAGCTCAGATCATGATCTCAAAGGTGGTAGGATTGAGCCCCATGCGGGGCTCTGTGATCAGCACAGAGTCTGCTTCAAATTCTCTCTCTCTTTCCCTCAAGCTTTCTCTCTCTCTCAAATAAATAAATAATCTTAAAAAATAAATTAAAAAATAAAAACAAGAAATCAACATACCAAGCCTCCAACTCATCTCTTAGCCTTTCTTCTGCTGCCAGCTACTTCCTCATTTTGTTTCTTCTCTTTGCAAGTCCTCAAAAGAATTCTTCACTCACTATTCCATTCCTCTATTCCACTGTCTTTTTTTTTAAGATTTATTTATTTTTATTTATGATAGACACAGAGAAAGAGAGAGGCAGAGACACAGGAGGAGGGAGAAGCAGGCTCCATGCCGGGAGTCCGACGGGGGACTCGAACCCGGGACCCCAGGATCGTGCCCTGGGCCAAAGGCAGGTGCCAAACCGCTGAGCCACCCAGGGATCCCACTGTCTTATAAATCCACACCAATCATGTTTTCTCCACCACTCCACTTAAACCTTTCTTATGAAAGACAGGAGTAACCTCTGCATTGTGAAATTTAATGCTTTAAATCCAAATTACAAAACTTCATCCATTAGCAGTATCTGACCCAGGTGAGCTTTCCCTTTTTCTTAAAACTGTTTTCTTCCATCAGTTTCCATGATACCACAGATTTTTGGTTTTCCTCTTGCCTCACTGGCTCCCTCTTCTCTGTTCCATCTGCTCATTCCTCCTCTTTTCCCTGATCTCTTTATGTACTTGGTTTCCTTCCCACTCCCTGGGTGATCTCATTCAATACTGTGGTTTGAAAGATCTGTATGTTTGATTACACCAAATTTATATCACCAACTCAAATATCTCTCCTAAACTCTAGACTTAGTTATCTAATTGTCCTCTCCATTTCTCTATTTGTTTGAGTCGTACATGTTGCACACTCAATATCACCAAAACCGAGGTATTGAGCTTCATTTACAAATGTGATCTGTCCATAGTCCTCCTCATCTCAGCTGATGTCAACTCTAATCTTCCAGTTGTTCAGATCAAAAACCTAGGGTTTGTGTCTTCTGGTTCCAGATAAGATGGAATAACACATGCCACCCTGCTTCTTCCTTCAACTATAGCTGAAAACTCTGGACAAAATACATAAATATCAGAAGACTCTGAAAGGTGGAAAAAATAAGGCAAATTAGACAGGGACTTTAGGACTCCAAAAAGGAGTCCTATAGAGATGAATTCTCTGTTTTATTTTTCTACCTATGTATCCTGCTCTGGGGACTAGAGAATGCCAGAACCTAAAAAACACAAGGAGCAGACAAAATAAAAATCTCAAGAAATGATTTCTCCCTGTAACTGGACCAGGAAAGGGGAAGCTAAGCAAGACAGACAGAACTCTTTAGATAATAACTGCTCCCACTCCTCACAAATACCACAAACTATACTCTTTCCTCTCTCTGCTAAGTACTATAACAACCAGCACTAGTACCGTGGACGGAGCCCCAACATCTTCCCTGTCCTCCAGGAATGCAGTGACACATCTTCCCCTTCTACCAGCCAGTGGGTAAGGTAAGGTTTCCATGGAGACTTCGAGAGGCATCCAGATATTCCCTGCCACTTTGCAGTACTATGAGGTGGTGCTTCTCTCAACCATTAAGTGAGGAAATGATTACTTAGAGGAAGGAGCAAAAGAAAAGAATTCCTTACATATGCATATGAAGTGCTGGGAGACTCTCTAGCAATCTCTGCATGAAATGTGCCAGAATCAAACAGTAAAAGGTCTTAGAAGTCAATTCCAGTATGAAATGCTAAGTGGGATTCAGACAGCCCTCTAAGGAGCACACAAATAGGGCAGACCAAATTAACAGTACAAAAGCTTTGAAAACTAAGTTGACATTTCAAGAAAAACAATGCAACAGTGGGCCGGAATGTATGCTCTAAAGCCAAATAGGGTGGCTACCTACCAGAGTAGAAGAGTTAAAGAACTAGATTCTCACAATACCCAAAAAGTCCAGAATGCAATCAAGTATTAGTCCACACCAAGATCCAGAAACATGATCTCAGTGAGAAAAGACAAGAATCTATCAAAGATTTTAAAGCAGTCATCACAGAAATGCTCCAATAAGCAATTAGAAACATAAAAAATGAAGTCTCAGAAAAGAAATAGAAGATACAAAGAATCAATTGAAATTTTCTAAACTGAAAAATTCAATAAAATTAGCAAGCTCACTGAATGGGCTCAATAGCAGAATGGAAATGACAAAGGAAAGAGTTTGTGAACTTGAAGGTAGATGAGGAATCTGAGGAATTCCTAAAGAAATTTGTGCCAAGATACATCATCATACAATTTGTGAAAACAAAGACAAAGAGAAACATTGAAAGTATTCAGAGAGAAGTGAAATATTTTCTATAGGGAAAAAAACAATTAGAATAATAGTGTATTCCTCATCAGAAACCATGAAGCATGAAGGGAATGACACCATATTTCCTAAGTGCTGGAAAAAAAGAGATTTTAATAGAAAATTCTATATTTAACAATATCTTTTAAAATTTTTTAATTTTTATTTATTTTTTAAAAGATCTTATTTATTTATTCATGAGAGACACACAGAGAGGCAGAGACATAGGAGAGGGAGAAGCAGTTTTCCTGCAGGGAGCTCGATTTGGGACTCAATCCCAAAGTCCTGGGATTATGACCTGAGCCAAAGGCAGGTGCTCAACCACTGAGCCACCCAGGTGCCTCAACAATATCTTTTTAAAATAGATTTTATTTATTTATTGGTGACAGGGGAGGAGCAGAGGGAGAGGGAGAAGCAGACGCCCCACTGAGCAGGGAGCCCGACATGGGGCTCGATCCCAGGACCCTGAGACCAAGACCTGAGCCAAAGGCAGATGCTTAACCAACTGAGCCACCCAGGTGCCCCCAATAATATCTTTTAGAAATGGGAAAAAAAAGAAATGAAGGTGAAGTACATTCTCAGATAAAGGAGAACTAAAATAATTTGTCACCAGTAAACCTTCCCTAAAATAATTGCTAAAGGAATTCTTCAACAGAAAGGATATGATAACAGAAGGAAATTTGGAACATTAAGAACAGATAAAGATGATGGAAGAGATGAGTATATGAGAAATCCACAGACTAGGCTTTGATGGTTGAAAGTAAGCTGTGATTTTCAATATAAGAAGAGGAAATATTTAAGATAAGTATATTTTAAAAAGGACCTAAGTGCAAAGGGACCTAAGTGGTAAGGTTTCATAAAAAAAGATTTATTTATTTATTAGAGAATGAGCAAGTGGGGGGAGGGGCCTAGGGAGAGAGAATCTCAAGCAGACTCCCCTCTGAGTGCAGAGCCCTACACTGGACTTGAGATCAAGACCTGTGCCAAAATCAAGAGTCTGATGCTTTACCGACTGAGTCACCCAGGCGCCCCCTAAATGGTAAGGTTTCTATATTCCACTATTAGCTACTATTTAAATATGTTGGTGAAGTGCCAGGGAGACTCTCAAATGGCTAATGCATGAAACCAACCAGAATCAACACAAAAAAAACGTTTTATTAGTGAACTACAAGGTTGCAAACACCCAGAATCAGATCCTAAAATGTGCATATGTATATATGTACGTATATATATTTTAATTATATATACCATGATATATTTTTAAATTATATATATGTACACACACATATGATATATTCAAAGTATTCTTCAGAGAAGTCAAAATTGATTACTAAATACCTTTTAAGGGATTCCTGGGTGGCTCAGTGGTTGAGCATCTGCCTTTGGCTCAAGTCATGATCCTGGGGTCCTGGGATCGAGTCCTACATCAGCACAGAGCCTGCTTCTCCCTCTGCCTACGTCTCCACCTCTCTCTGTGTCTTTCATGAATAAATAAAATAAAATCTTTAAAATAAATAATCTTTCAAGTAATTTCCCAGAGGAATGCAGGAAAAAGGAAACAGGAACAAAACACAGAGGGAACAAATGTTTACAAAATACAATAAAATGGTAGATTTAGGTCCTAACATATTATTTTAGCCAAAAGAAGAAGAAGAAGAAGAAGAAGAAGAAGAAGAAGAAGAAGAAGAAGAAGAAGAAGAAGAAGAAGAAGAAGAAGGAAGAAGAAGAAGAAGAAGAAGAAGAAGAAGAAGAAGAAGAAGAAGAAAGAAGAAGAAGGAAGAAGAAGAAGAAGAAATCTTACTGCTTGTGACAATGTGAATGGACCTTGAGGGCATTATGCTAAGTGAAATAAATCCTACAGAAAAAGATAAATGCTGGATGGTCTCACTTACATCTGGAATCTAAAAATAAACAAAAACCAGGAAAAAAAATGGAGCTCACAGGTACAGAGAACAGATTGGTGGTCATCTGAGGCAGGAGTGGGGGTGGGTGATATGAGTGGAGGGGGTCAAAAGGAATCAGAAAGGGGGAGTGAGATGCAGGAGAATGTTTCTTGCAGCACCCAGTGATAGCTCTGTGCAATTTCACATTCCATTCCTTCTAAAATTCACTACCGCCAAAGCTGTATTCCTATATTTTCCTCAATTTCATTCAAATTTCATATTAAAGATGTTTGCTAGTTTTCTTAAAATACAATCAAATATCTATTCCCGATCCCTCCTGCACAACATATAAACAATTCCATGACTTTTCTAGCAACTCAGATATGCTCCCTGAATATCCAGAAAAGTATAATACCACACCTTAGCCAACTCATTTAGTAGATTTTGGACATGCATATCATCATAGGATTACTAGGATTATTACAAAATAAGCCATATCACCTCTCCTTGCTGACAAAAATAGACTGGAACTCTGGAAAGGAAAGCTTGCCCTTCATCCAAGAATCTCAACTGATTGTGAGCTACCACATGGTATGCTTACCAGGTCTCAGCATTACTCTGTGTTCATCCTAAGTTAACATGTCATCAATTCTTCAAAACTCAGCTGTTGCTGGCATATCATTTTCCAAAGGGAGTAAATAAGTTGCAACATACATTCTAAACACTAAATAATACTGTCCTGATGTACAAAGCAAAGCCAGGGGACCATACCATGAGTGGCCATCTCATCGGGGAAGTTCTGTTCCCACACATGCCAGGGGGAGCGCATCAGGCCACACTTACTAAGCACAAGGCACTCTTGATACACATCATGTCATTTACTTTTCACGCAGACCTGGTAGTACTACGCTCTCCATTTTACAGATGTGGAAACTGAGGCTCACAGTTTCAATAACTTGCCCAAAGTCACCAGTTAAGGGACAGCATTCGAGTTGGATGCTCCCTCTAATTTCCGAGACTCATTAGAGAAAAGTACAATTCACATTACCTTTAAAGATCACGTATGAGATTTTATTTGTTTTTTTTTTTTTTTAATTTTCATTTATTTATGATAGTCACAGAGAGAGAGAGAGAGGCAGAGACACAGACAGAGGGAGAAGCAGGCTCCATGCACCGGGAGCCCGACGTGGGATCCGATCCCGGGTCTCCAGGATCGCGCCCTGGGCCAAAGGCAGGCGCCAAACCACTGCGCCACCCAGGGATCCCGACGTATGAGATTTTAAAGGTGGTTACTTCAGGCTGGCTCACCTCTGGTTAGAAAAGCTTGGGGAGCTAGGGTCTCCTCCCTGCCTCTCCCTGAACCCTGCCTCCCGACCTCCACAGTCTTGTTTTTCCAAAGCTGCTGCTCCTCCCAGGCCAGCTGAAGCAAAAGGGCAAGCGGAGAAGCATGGAGTTGACAGACAGGGGACGTGGGGCTGGCCCAGTTCTGCTACAATCTGCTGAACCTTCTGGGCTCCCTTTTATAAAATAAGCACATTGTACTCGATTTGTGATCTCTCCTATCTCTATCCAAGAGCCTAAAAAAAGATCCTTGACTTTTTAGTTAGCATAATCTCAGCTGTCTCCTTTCAGGCTAACAAACCGTGATTTGCAGTGAACTCTCACGACACTTTTCTTTGCAGCTCACATCAGCCCAAGTTATTTCCTTCTTCTCTGAATTCGTGGCTCATCATTTGCCATGTGGAATGCTGTCCTGACATTATTCTTGCCCCAGGGCCTGGGAAGAATACAAAAGGAGGCCCACATACCACTTGCCTAAATATGTAGAAGTTATAAATCAAACTAACAAGCTGTTATAAAAAATATGTTCTATCCTTCTGCAGTGACAAATAAATCTTCGTAATGCCCTGGAAGCCCAGGCTCAAATTCAGAATTCTCAGACTTCCTGGAGATATGCTCTGGTAAGTGACAGTTGCAGGGAGGGCTACTCTTGGTTCAGGATGCTGACCCAGAGCCTACCTTCTTTCCTTCCCAACAAAGAAGGAGAAAATCATGCTTATGGGTGTGAACACACTAGTACACACAGGCAAGCTTCATCAACTTTCCCCAACACACACACACACACACACACACACACACACACACACACACACACACCTGTCCTTGCCCACCCTGGGTCCTGCCTTCTATGTTCATCCCCTGGAGAACAGACTTGAGAAGAAGCCCATTCAGATGCTAGAAGTTCACTCGGGTCTGTTTGGACAAGGCATAGTGTCATCCCTGGAACCTACAGCCTAGTCCAGAAGAAAGTGGGTGGCCATGAGCCTTTCTCCCCACCACATTCCTCCTCCCATTGCACACACTGGATACTCCTTGCCTGGAAGGTAGACCCTGCAGGGAAGAAGGTAGATGCTCCTCTAACACCTGGCTGTGGAGCAGGAGACCCTCTTGTGGGCATCTACGGGTGGTACTGATTTTGTGGCATTTCCTCTTATCCTTTCTTACTTTTATCTCTCCTATTTTCTTGTCAGATGAGATCTTCAGGCAGCTTTGCTTCCTGTGGGTCCCAGACTTTTCCCAACTCTCATTTAGGTAAGATATTGGATATTGTACTTCCAGCCTATTGACAGAGTTTTCTTTGCACAATGCTTTTTCTATTACAAGAGTCCTTATTTAGTATTTATACAGAAGCCTAGAAACCAAGACAATCAATCATCAACCATTTGGAATTAGCCATATATCCCTAGAGTCATTGCTAAAAAGTTTTCTCCATTTCGTATTTCTCCATCTTGAAGTCAATTTTCTAATTCATGTCTCATTTATTGTAGCTAGTTTTCTGTGTAGTCACCACATGGAATATGAGTGTCACAGCCTGGAAACCATTCGTGTCCCCATATGTGTTTCTGTTGCCACCTGGTTATGTGCTACTTTGGCTGGATATGGATTCTTGGGTTGCAACCTTTTTTTAGCTACAGTTCATAAATACTATCTGTTTCCTAGCCTCAAGTGATGACAGAGGAGACATTCAATAGTATTCTAAATCTTTTTTCTTCAGGAAGTTTATTTTTTAGTTTGGAAGCTTTTCAGTTTTGCCTTTATCCCTGGAGTTCAGAGCTGTTCCGGGATCGGCCCACATCCAGGTCCGCAGGGTTTCCTGGATAGTATAACCCTCTCAATTCACAATGTGAGTCTTCTGTTTAAGGGGTTCAATGCATGTTCTGTTATTGCCCTCTTTTTGCTTGTTGTCTCCTCTGGAACACCTGCATTTGCACAGAAGTTCTTTCAGATGTGTCTCCCATGATTTTCATTTTTCCCTTCAGGCTTTAGATCTGGTTTTGAGATAATCTTCCACTTGATATTCCAGGCTACAAATGTGTGTTTCATCCCCCCCCCCTTTTTTTAAAGATTTTATTTATTTATTCATGAGAGACACAAAGAGAGAGCCAGAGACACACATTGAGGGAGGAGCAGGCTTCCTGCAGCGGACACGATCCCAGGACCCCAGGATCACGACCTGAGCCAAAGGCAGATGCTTAATCCCTGAGCCACCCAGGTGTTCCTGTGTGTTTCTTTCTATTACTAGTTTCCAACAATATGTTTCAATCATGAACAGGTGTTAAATGTTATGAAATGTGCTTTACTAGATCTGTGAGATGATCCTACAACTCTTCACTCTCTTCCTGGTAATGTAATTTTGACCATGAAACCACCCTGCCCTGCCTGGAATAAAGCCTGTTTAGACATAATGTATGCCTTGTCGTACATCATTTGATATGCTAGTATTTTGTCTCCTTTAATTCCCCATTGAATTTTTAAATTTGAAAATAGTATCTTTTTGGTTTTGCTTTTTCAGTCCAGAGTGAATTAGCATGTTGTAGTTGAATCTCTTTGAATGTCCTTTTTAATGCACTTATGTTGGAGTTACCATCTGGACCTGATTAGAAATAGCTCTCTGTCACTAGGCACTGTGGGCTCGGTGCCTTTTGGTGGTCTTCCGCTCTCTGGCTGCATCCATAGAGTTCTCTTTTGCTCCTTTGTGGCTCTCATCCTCCAGAGGGGCTCAGACCAAGTCCCTGATGTGCCTTAAGCAACAATTCTGTAAGTTGCAGGGGATGGAATAGCTTCTCCCCTGGTGGCAAGTTTGTGTTCCCTGTGGATGTCAAGTCTACTTCTTCCTATTCTCAGCTGCAAGGCCAACACTCCCAGTTTGCAATTTAGAAGAGTTCAGCCCAACTCTGCTCCTTCTCTGCAAGTCTTCAGCAGCAGAGGCACAAGCAGGTAATCCTAAGAAAAGCCATGCGTCTTTCCCCTCTCAGATCTGTGGATCAACACAAGCCAAGCTTCTTCCATGAGCCAGTTTATCTAGATCATCTCACAGTCTCCCCCGCTGGTCCTCAGGCTGTCTTGTAGACCAGTGGTGGTGGTGGGAAGCTAGCAAGGTCCCTCCTCATGTACACCCTGGCAGATCCCCAGGCCCCTTCAGAGTACAAGGTAAACCATGGAAGTCTGGAAAGACCAGCAGCTGTTTTGCTCAGAAGAAATCATTGGAAGAGGAAGGTATCAGGGCTCCATTTGGGTTGCCATCTTCCCAGAAAGCCCCTACCAGCATTTTTTTTTTAGTGCACTTACTGAATCTTTTTGGGTTTTTTTTGTTTGTTTGTTTGTTTAGATTTTGTTTATTTACTTGAAAGGAGAGAGAGAGAGAGAGAGCACATGAGCCGGGGGAGGGCCAGAGGGTCTGAGGTGTGGTGAGCCTGATGTGGAGCTTGATCCCAGGACCCTGAGATCCTCACCTGAGCCAAAGGCAGATGCTTAACTGACTGAGCCACGCAGGTGCCCCACACCAACCCAATCTTGAAGGATTCAGACAAATCGCCCTCCCAGGTGCCTTTCCCTATTTATATCCCATAAATACTACATGTGAGTGTTTTCTTCCACACCCTTGCAATGATCACATACCATCAAATCTCTTAATTTTTTTTTCCATTTAGTGAATGTTCGGTGGTATCTCATGTTTCTCTCTTTAAATAGCTGTATTGAAGTATAGCTGAAGACAATAAGCCACATAATCTTAAAGTGTACAGTTTTCTAAGTTTGACTTATTTATGCTCGAACAAGGTAATGAACATATGCCTCACTCCTAAAGTTCCCTTGTGCTGCTGTCTGGTCCCCGACCATGCCCACCTCAGCCACTCCATGCCCATTCTGCGGGGAACTGCTGACCTGCTCTCTGGTACCATAGATTAGTCTGGATTTTGTAGAGTTTTATATAAATAGCACAATTATATTGAGATTCATTCATGGTGTCTCATGCATCACTCACTCCTTATAGCTAAGCCCTACTCCATTGTATGGATATGGATACAAAGTATGGATACTTTGTTTATCCATTTACCTATTTCTAGACACTAAGTTATGTTCAGTTTTTGGCTACTATGAATACAATTGCTATGAGCATTCATGTATACATCTTTGTAAGACATATTCTTTCATTTCACTTACATAAACACCTAAGCGAATGGCTGGGTCTTATCACAGCCCTATGCCATAACTTTTTAAGAAACTACAAAATTATTTTCTAAAGTAATTGTATATTTTACATTCCCATAAGCAACGGATGAGAATTCTGATTCCCGCATATCTTCAGTGACACTTGGTAGTATCAGTCTTTTAAATTTTAGCCATTATAATAAATGTTTAGTGATACTTGTGGGTTTGAATTTATGTTCAATTGGTGGGTAATGATTTGGAGCAAATTTTCATGTGCTTATTTGCTATCAGTATATCTTCTTTGGTAAATTGCATTCAAGTCGTTTGTGCATTTTTTTACTTTGTTGTTTTCTTATTATTGAGTTTTGAGAGTTACATTTTGTTGAACATTTTGTAGAACTTGATATAAGTCTTTTATCAGATAATTTGCTAATATGTAGAAAATAAAATTTTCTAATATGTTCTTTCATTCCAGGCTTGTTTTTAATTATTCTATAGTGTCTTACAAAGAACAGAACACCAATAGTCCCACCACTTACATTTTTAACTTTACCTTTTATCATAGTTGCTCCCAGGGTTTGTTCTGGATAGAGATATAAGGAAAGGCCTCTTTCAACAGATGTAGTGGGCACATCTTGGACTTTCTGCCTCTTAGCTCCAAATTCACCCTTTCTTGACTGCTATGAAAATATACATGAGTCTTTTATAAATTTTTCCTTTGTCCACTGGGATAGTACTGAGCTTTGTGAGTAAAGAGTGCAGGAGGAAAGGGTTTTGCCTCCTAGTTCACGTGTGTCCCAGGAGTCAGCTCCGTGGAGCCCGCAGCTTCTCTAGTGCTCTGCATGCAGTGCATACACTGAAGGGTATGGTGCCAGCAGCACCCCCAGCAGCTCCCCACAGAAGCCTGGGATAGTTTTGTAGCTCAGTCCTTCCCTACAAACAGCTTTCTGGGGCACCCTCTAGGGCAGATTTCCAATAGATGTGACCAGCACAACAACACCAGGGCAACTCTTCTGCAATCTAGTAAACCATAGCCAACTGTATCTTCTCATGAAAATCTGGACCTCAGCCCTATTGGGTACATGGGTGAGGAGCATAGGAGGTATTTTTATCCCAGCCCTCAGTGTGATGGCTGCTCCCTAGATTTTCTATTCCTATGTTCTTCAGAGTTCTCTTCCTACTAGCCAATGCCTTATTATTCCTAACCCGTTATACTTATTAATTCGTTACATTTACCTTTCCTTGTTAAATTACTGTGTGGTTTCTTTCTCCTTATTGTACCCAAGCAGAAATAAGTACCAGAAAATGTCCCTTTCAACAGATATCCTAAATTTATATTTTTAAAATAAGGTATAAAGTTGATGAATATTGCCGGTGTAGCTGCTTTTACATCTGGATATTTGGTAGGGGTTTATGTGTTCTATGTTTGTATTTCCCATCCCATAAGTGTCAAAGGTGATAGTTCTGATTAGGCAGAGCTGATATAGTGAAGTGAGGATACCTTTGGGGACTCAGCCTCCCAACTCTTCTGAGCTGTACGTCACTGCGACTAATGGTTATGCTCAATGGGCAAAGGGACACAGCCCCCATTTCAATGCACAACCTAGAGGTGCTGGACTTGTGACTTCCCTGATGTCACTGCCAAACACACCCCTTTTGAAAACTGCTATTGACTTGCTCTTGGACTCTGAGTGAAGCTGCACACCTGACTCATGGAGGCCTTTTGACTCTCCAGCCTAATATTCCCATCATGGGGTGGGTAAACTCAGACTCTGTGACTAACAGGGTGGGAAGGACACAGCAAGTCTCGCTTGAAAAATAGCATCCAGTAGCATCTTGGCTTTATAGGAAAAGGTGGCTTATAGTCCTTTGAAGGTAATACTATCCCCACCACTTCACCACTGAAGCGATCCTTCTGGCTCCATGAGGCTCCCAACTCAAAAAGGGGCGCAATTGGGGAATAAGAAACATATAATCATTCAGTTCATTTAATGAGTTGACATATATATAATATATATGATATATATATCTCTCTCATATATATATCTCATATATATATGATATATATCTCTCTCATATATATATGAGAGAAAGAGGGAGAAAGAGAGAGAGAGAGAACCCTAGTTCATTGGCTCTCACTGGAAGTACCAGGGCACCAATTTCTTCCTTTGAAAATTGCAATTACAAGGAAAGAATTAAGCACTCACCATGCCTTTCAGGGTAATCAAATAGCCCTGGTTGAAGAGAGAAAGTTCATAGTTACAGAAGAATGCCAACTAATAATTGTGTAAGGAATGACAGACTCAGAAAATTATCATCACTTTGCCACCCCTAATGAAATAATTGAGTCATGAAACAATCATCAAAGGATAATAGCACTTGGTCAATGGTTGGTAGAAAGCTACAATGGAGAGTTCAGGCTGTTGCCACCCAAATCCTTGATCAATCTTAGCATCACTAAAAATAGAAGCCAGGTGCCTCCTGATGAAATTCAATATGAGGAACACAGCATCAACTATAACATATTCTTGCCCCTCTCCAAAAAATTTAAACCTGAATCTAGTCAATTCTCCTGGGTGAGCTAGAGAAAATACAGGGGATAGAGAAGAAAGTTAAGTAAAATCACAAAGAAGCAAAGAAACAAATTGGAATGTGGGACATTTTATGGGACAACTGATTTAGGTTTATTGAACAAGCCATGGCAAAAGAAAGGGTGGAGAGGGAGGATTCCATTTGATTAAAAGAGACTTAAAAAGCACAACCACCAAGTATTATGAGTGGACCTGGATTCAATCCTAATTTGAATAAATAATCTCTACAAATATTTTTGAAACAATTAGGAGAATTTGATCATGATCTGATTATAAAATGATTCTGAATAATCACTGCTAATTTTATTAAGTGTAATAACAAAATAGAAATTAGAAACCACAAAAATGAACAGCAAGGGAACCAAATGTCAAAGATTGGGGGGATGTGGAAAAAATATTCACAAGAAATCTTATAGCCTTAAATGTTGTGAATAAGAAAAAAAAATAGTGAGAAAAAGAATCATTTAAGTGAAAAAATTAGGAAAAAGCATACTTCTGCAGTTGGCCAAGATGGATAACAGGGGATGGATTTACCCATCTGCCCAAAACAACAAAAACTGGCCAGCCTATAAGACAGAGAAGCTCCCAAAATATTGAGCATCAGGTCACAAAAGAAAGTAATCGCAGAGAGACAGCAACTGAAGAGGTGAGCACTGTGATTAACCCAGCTCACTTTCTGCATCAGACTTCTAGGCCATAGGGAAGGGAGAGGGACCCAGGAAGAACGTCAACCCCTACCCCTACCCCGTACCCTGCTACCCAGTCTCCACGAGTTGAAAAGAGGTGTCATTGTTGGAGACAAGTAGCTAAAGCTCAAAGAACAGAGCCACAGAGAGAACAGAGAGCTGCATGGAGCTGGACGGGGACCGATAGATAAAGGACCCACATCCATTCTCACAGAGCAGGCAAAAATGGGTAAATTTAGGGCTGAGAGGCAGAAAGTCCTTGACCTCACAATGTATCTGTTGAAAAGGGACCTTTACTTACATCTCTATCTTGAAAACTACCCAGGAACAAATGGTAAAAGGTGAAGTTAAAATTCTAAGTGATGGGGCTTTTGGTGTTTGTTATATCAGCTTTGTAACCTTCTGTATACTTCAAGTTAAGCAAAGAAGTCCTGGTGACAAAAAAGGGATTGATATATTATTTAAGCTTGAGAAAAGTTGAGATAGTAGTTCAATCCCCTACGTCCAAAGAAAGTGATCTACATCAACTTTTACATGTGTGTGATCTGAGATGTGTTGAAGAAATAAGTAGGGAGTTGTTCCCGTTGTTCACTCATACATTCATTTATTCATCAAACATTTAATGAGCATCTTCTCCCTGCCAGTAACCACACCAAGTACAGGCAGGCTCTATACCCTCGGGTTTCTCATGGCCCAGTGGGCAAGACACAAACCTCAGGCAGTTAAACTGGACCATAACTGAATAGGATGTTTACTGGGAAGGGGTTCTGGAAGTCCTCCTGGTTCAGGGATGTCCAAGCTATGATTTTTCAGAGACAGCAATTATTTGAAAAAATAAAAAGTCTAGCTCAGTTTTCACCTATAAAATAATTAACCCAAGAGATGTCTGGGTGGCTCAGTGGCTGGCCATCTGCTTTTGGCTCAGGGCGTGATCCCAGAGTCCCAGGATCGAGTCCCACATCGGGCTCCCTGCATGGAGCCTGCTTCTTCCTCTGCCTATGTCTCTGACCCTCTCTCTGTGTGTGTCTCTCATGAATAAATAAATAAAATATTTAAAAAATTAACCCAAGAAAATGGAAAATGTTATACTGTACGTAAGAAATGTTTGTAGAAAAGAGCTATCTTCTAAATAAAATAATTCATAATTTTGATGGAGTTAAGGTGTTTATAAGTAACCTGTCATCCTACAGCTCTCACTGTGCTCAGAGTTTTTAAAAGGCTCTATTAGGGGCACAATTAATTTTCTGGCTATCTGCGATGCTGCAGGCTTTAAGTGGTTGGGATAACTCAGCATGCATTTCAGACTGGAATCAACATATTCCAGGACAGGTGACACAGGCATCTGTCATGAAATGTGCATTTTAGCACACTCATCTTCTCCTAAGTGAAAGTAGTATGGGATTTGCACGGTCTCTCCTGTTTATCCCAGGTTTTCAAAGAGATCCTGCAAGGTAAGATTGCTTGTTTTTCATGTATGTGTAAGGGAGTATTTCCAATCTTATTGTCTATGTGGTAAGGCATGCTGCAATCCTTCCCTTTGGGAGCAGTCACTGTGTTGTTGTTCCAATACCTGAAATGATTCATATGACTGGAATGAAAAGATGATCCCATATTGGTGCCACTGATAATGCCATCGTTATTGCTATGCTGGGCAGACAACCAATCCTGTAACTAAATCAGCTGATCTTTGACACATGTGTAAAGCACTTAAGCTACCCTGCAATTCAGGGTTTCAACTTGCACTGACCTGACGATTGAATTCTGATTTCCACTCAGGGTTTTCTATTAACATGGTGAGAAACGATTGTAAAAGATTGACTTGTTAAATGTTTTCTCACAAAACTGACATGGAACCCACCCTAGTTATTGCAATCAAAGTCTCTCAACTAACATTAAATCTGAAGGAATTTTGTTGCCATTTAATTTTATTAATTAGTAATTTGGGCAGCCCGGGTGGCTCAGAGGTTTAGCGCCGCCTTCAGCCCAGGGTGTGATCCTGGAGACCCAGGATCGAGTCCCACATCGGGCTCCCTGCATGGAGCCTGCTTCTCCGCTTCTCTCTCTCTCTCTCTCTGTCTCTCATGAATAAATAAATAAAATCTTTTACAAATTCTAAAAAAAATAAAAAATAGTAATTTAATTTTTCAGAATAGGTTTGGGTTCACAGCAAAAATGAGTGGCCAGGACCTGGAGTTCCCATATGTTCATCTGTCCCCTCACATGTATTGACTCCCCTACTGTCAACATCCCCACAGAGTGGTACATTTGTTATAATTGATGAACCTACACTGACACATCACTATCACCCAAAGTCTATAGTTTACCTTAGGGTTCACTCTTGGTGTTGCACATCCTTTGGGTTTGGACAAGCATGTAACAACATACACCCATCATTGCAGTTTTTTACAGAATAGTCTCACTGCCCTGAAAATCCTCTGTACTCAGCCTTTTCATCCATACTTCCCCTCCACTTCCCCTCCAACCCTTGGCAACCAGTGATTTTTTTCTTTTCCTTTTTTTTTTTTTTTTTTTTTTACTGTCTCTATACTTTTGCCTTTTCTAGAATGTCATGTAGTTGGAGTCCTATGGTAGGGAGCCTTTGCAGACTGGCTCCTTTTACCTAGCAATATACATTTAAGTTTCCTCCATGTCTTCTTATGGCTTGATTGAAAATTCATTACTTTTTACTGTTGAATAATATTACATTGTCTGGATGGACCACAGTTTATATGTCCATTCACCTGCTAACGGATACTTAGGTGCCTTCCTTTTGGCGATTGTGAGTTTATGAGTAAAGCTGCTATGGGTGTGTGCAGGTTTTGGGTGGACATGTTTTCAACTCCTTTGGGTAAACACCAAGGAGCCCAAGTTCTGGATCACAAGGTAAGAATAGGTTTTATAAAACATGCCACATGGCCTCCCGAAGCAGCTGCACTGTCTTGCATTCCCAGATTTCCTATTGTTCCAGTCTGTCCAGAATGTGGTTTTCACAGTTCTGGATCTTAGCCATCCTCATCGACGGGAAGTGATATCTCCTATGTTGTTGTTCTATCATCATTTCCCTGATGACATACGGTGTGGGTCATCTTGTCATATGCTTCCTTGCCATCTATGTATCTTCTTTAGTTAGGTGTCTGTTGAAGGTCTTTGGCTCCTTTTCAATCAGGTTGTTTTTTGCTGTTGAGTTTTAAGAGGTTTTGTTTTGTTTTGTTTTTTTTAATATTTTGGATAACAGTCCTTTACCAGATGTGTCTTTTGCGATTACTTACTTCAGTCTATGGTGCCTGTCGTATTTTTGGACATATATTTGTCTTATGCAGAGCAGACGTTTTTAATTTCAGTAAAGTTGAGCTTATCAGTTATTTCCTTCATGTTTGAAATGTGCTTTTATTTGACTCATTATTTTCATTTTTTACTCTGATAAAGATTGCTGTCCTGGGAACATCCTGCTGCTCTTGAAGAGTTGACTAACTGGAACTTTCCCCTTGTTCATTCCCTGGGTATCAGTGCTGATGCTTTTTCTGTAGTTCCCACAAAATTGCTATTAGCATTAAATAAGATAATGTTTATGAATGGATTTTGAAAACTGAAAGCAGCTGTACACGTCGGGTAGCCTGAGCAGTCTTTTGATACCACACGCACACTAACACTGACACACATGCACATGCACATGCAAGCACACACATACCTTTTTTCTGTCATGACACCAATGCAAAGAGACTAACTTCTCATTACAATCGACAGCAGTCTTTGAAATCTAAGAGCTAAGAAGTGGTAAACGTCATTTTTAATTCCAGAAGTTGCTGATCTTCACTCTCTTAGGGAGGCCGTGGGTCTATTCTAGTGCCTTTATCTCTGCAAGCACCAAGAATTACTTTGTGATTTTGCAAGATTTTCTCAATTTATGTTCGTCTCCTGCTTCACATTTTTCTCTCCATCTGTTTTGATATGACTAAATGAACAGTGAACTTTGAATACTCAAAAACAAGGAAAGAAAATAGAGAAAACAGATGGGGAGAGGTGGAGAGGCAGAGGGGTAGGGGGTGAGGGAGAGAGGAGAAAGGAGCTTTCTTGCTGCAGATCTAATCAACAACTCTAGAAAGGAAGGTATCAGTATTGGCAAATGTTCTAACCAGGCAGTTTGTGCAGCCCATGTCACTTTTATCCATCCCATCACCATGGCAGTTTTAAGGTCAGAGCTAGCATTTCTGGGAGTTTGGGACAGTTTAAATCTTGGTTAAGTGACTGCGAGTGTTTGGTCTGGGGTGTTTTGGAGCTGTGGCTTCCATCTGTTTTTTCCCATAACAACATCTCTGTTTCCAGTGTTTGTACTGATGCCTTCTCGCTCTGCGTACATATGAGTGCGTGTGTGCTCCTGGTCCTTTCTCCCTTTTCCACACCTGTCCCCTTAAGTGCATTCCTCTTTTGAAAATTCACATGACAGTACCAATTGTGGGTAATAAAGATAGAAGAAACTTTATCAAAGTATCACTAATTATAATAAATTTAAATTAACCATGACAGAAGAAAAAAAAACTTCATTAATCATTTATCTTTCCTATAGAAATAGAATAATATGTTATCATATAAAGTAATCAAAAAGTAGGGAGCCAGAATTTTAGAAAATGATATTTTTAAAGTGTTGCAGGAAGTTAATTCATATGATATTTAAGATACTGTTATATTGTTATAATAGTTATTATGTGATATAGTTATAATAATTATTTGGTGATATATTGTTAACATTACTTTAAAATACTTCATTATTTTTCACCTTTTAAAATTTTATTTTTGAATACTTTCTCATCTTAAATAAATCTTACCTTTGTCTCCAATTCTGTATTTGCAATTTTAATTTTTTTCCTTAAAGAGGACACTCCCTGCAGGTTTGTGTAAACTTCAGCCTTCCCCAATCCTGGATTTATTCTGGCCCCAGTAATCTCACATCTTGTCAACCCAAGGACATTACTTTTGTGTTCCAAGTGCTTCAAACCCCCAAAGCCTTTGGATTCCAGAGGTGACACCCAAATCTGATACCCCTAGGCTTGTGGTGCCATAAACTCATTCACTCACTAATATGGCTTTAATTCCCTCTTCTTTTATGATAGTTAGGGCCATTTCCTTCCTTTCAAGGTTGGGCATGCATTTTTAAAGCTTATTTGAAGACACTCTACCCAGTATCTTATGTGTTCCGAGCGGAAAGGAATGTCTGCATCAGCTTTGTCAGCTAGTGGCTGGAGTGAACTTCTATTTTCTTCTCTAACCTTATGGATGCACACATAGCATGGGGTCCAAATTCCTCTTGAACGAACTAATGATAATGCCGACACAGTCTGTGTAATGTCCAATCAGTAGACCTGTAGAAGCACCCAGGCTGCGGTAGACGTGTTGTCACCCCTAACAGAGGAAGGAAAGGGAGCCTGGAGATGTGGCTTCCCTGCGATGGCCCAGCTGGAGCCCAGGAGGGCGCGCTTCCCACGGAGCTGCGGGGTCCTCTCTGCTGCTTTCCACCTGGACGGATACTAGAGAGAACTCAGCCTGTTCCCCGCCCCCATCCCGACAGCACAGCTGCAGAGGAAAACACGTGTTTCTCAAATCAGAGTCTGCCCTGGAATGGGGGGAAAGAATGAAAGGAATTCCCCTTCGCAGCGCATCCCAGAATAGTGCCACCAGGTAAACATTCTTTCCTAATAGAAATCTGTTGGGAAAAAATTATTACCTTCCTGAACGCGAGTCAACTGCTGTTGCTAAAATCAGAGCATGATTCGTTACCACTAAGCCCCTCTAAAAAGTGCCATTTCCAAAGCAGCTGATGGCCATGTGGCAAGAACAGCTGGCCCTGGAGGCGCCTGCCTCTGGGGGAGGGCGGCTGAGAGGCCCGTCATGGTCATGGTCATGGTCATGGTCATGGTCATGGTCATGGCTGCTTCGAGGGCGTGACAGGAACCCTGCAACCCAGGGATCGCCTCTCACCCTCACTCTCCGAGTTCAGTCACTGTGAGCGAGTTTTTCCATAGTGACAGATTCGCTGGGCTCCCTAAGCCATCATTTATTGAATTTTAAATTAGAGGGAATGTTATTAGCCAACTAGCCCCTAATTCCTAGACATTTCAATGTCAGAATTTCTTCTCTAAACCCTTTTCCCAAGCAAGACATTCCTCCCTGTAATTAATATCACAGGCCTATTGCTCAGCTCCAAGGCACTCTTGGCTTGTTGATGACATGAACCCTGGCGGTTACCGATTGTGATTTATACACAGGTCCAGCTGAAGATGCTCCTAAAATAACAAGAAAATTTCTTTGAGGGTCACTCTGTTTTAAGAACTGGTTTGGGAGGGGCACCTGGGCGGCTCAGTCTCTTAAGTGTGTCTGCCTTGAGCTGAGGTCATGATCCCCAGGTCCTGGGATAGAGCCCACGTGGGGCGCTCTGCTCAGCGGGGAGTCTGCTTCTCCCTCTGGGCGCTACCCCCCCCCCCAATAAATAAGTAAAATCTTAAAAAAAAATAAAAAAAGAACCGACTCGGGGAAAAACTAAAAATAGCAACAAACAACTAAATACATCTCTCTTCTAAAATACAGGTAAGGCCACTGGGGCTGCTCCTGGGCTTCCAGCGAGAGCCATTCTATAGGGCAGATGATGTACGGACAGCTGTGCCTTTCCCCGGGGCAGATGCTTGGGAGGAGGCAGGTGCTATTTTTAAGATGAAATGACTATAACTTCACTCAGTTTTCAAATGGATTGGATTCTTTCACTCGTAGTCTTCTCCCTCAGGGGAACGTTTGTCATTATATAAAAGGCATTTAAAATGAAACAGAAGTAAATTCTTCTATGTCCACAAGCCTGGCAAAACTCAAGTGTTGCCAGGATGGTTTTTGGGCACCTGCTGTAAAATTTCTGATGCTGTCCTTTCTTTAGCATGAGGAGGAAGCCGTCGTGTTCACGCACCAGCCAAACCACGACAAGAAGAGTGGCCTTCATACCCTGCCACGTTGGCCGACCTTCCGTGGGTGATGATGCGGCTGCGCGTCTCGCTCCAAATCCTTCCATCCCTTGGGGCGGCGTCGGTGGGTTCTTCCCCCTGGCATCTCAGGGGCTGGCCCCGACATCTGGCAAATGAGCGGGCTTTGAAGCAGCCCTAAATCATTCTCCAGAGAGGGTCATGAACTCAGAGCCTCTGTGTTACCAGAGTTGAGGGACCAAAAACTATGGAATTAGGTTTCACTCTGACTGAACACGCTCTGCCTACCACACGGGGCATCCCATGCATCCCTGAATGTTGGTTACCAGGGTGTTTAGAGAACTTCTAGGTCTGCAGTGAAACCCCATCTCTCTGGAAGGGAGCTCTCACACAGTCTCCCCTCTGTGTATGGAGGACATACCTTCTGTGTGTCTGATCAGCAACCTTTCCTTTGTAGAATTTTGCTGAAGGTCATGTGAAAGCAGTGAGCCTCTCGTTCACATTCTGGGGGTGCAGCAGCATCTGGTGAGCAGTGATGAAATAGCCAATCAGGTTATTGTCTGTGGGCACCAGGGAGTGCATGTCCACTGAGGGAGAGGCAGGGAGCTTCATCTGGAGGTTCTGAGTTAGGCGAAAGCCAATGAGGCTTAGGCCATCCTCCATCGTAGAGGATGGGATGTCCATTTTGGAATTGTATTTAAGGAAATAAGAATGTATGTACACACAGGGTGGCCAGGAAGGGAGGGGAGGCTAATACAGAAGTCTTGCTTGTTACGAGGCCAGCATCCCTCCTTCAGCTCCCACTCACCTCACTCACCAGTCTCTTAGACACACCTGCATCCTCCAGCTGCTGGTTTCTGCATCCATCCCGAGGTGCTCGAATCCCCAGAAGCCCTCTGAGCCTGGAATGGAATCATTCTGAGCTGTGTATTTTGCTCATCTCCCAGCCTTGCCCACGAGTGCAAGTTTTCAGCTGACTGCACTCAACACCCTTTGCTGGCTGGCTACCCATCGTTTACCTGGATGATTCTCCCCCTACCCAATCCTTTCTCTCAAATCCTTGTCTCTGGGTCTGCTCCCAGGAGAAACCTGATGGAGCAAGAGGGTGTGAGGTTGGATCTATCTACTGGATGGCCTGTAAATGCTGACCCACCCCATTTTATAGGCGAGGACACTGAGGCTGACCAGGCAGAGATCACCCAGATAGTAGATGGTGTACTGTAGGGTGGAAATTAGAATTGGCCCTGTGGCACCCAGCATAGAGCACATGACTCCTGATTGCAGGGTCATGAGTTAGAGCCCCACGTTGTGGGTAGAGTTTACTTAAAAATAAAAAGTGTCTTGAGAACTCACCCTGCAGCTCCTGTCCCCCACCTAGACAAGGGTTTCTCAGGCTCAAGCACTGGTGACATTTTGGGCAGGAAGAGTTGCTGTGAAGAGTTGTCCTGTGTAATGCAGAACGTTTGGCAGCATCCCTGGCCTCTATGCATGAGATACCATAGCACCCCGCCCCTAGCTGTTCCAAGAAAGAAAAAGACAACAAAACTCCAAATTGCCAAATGTCCCTGGGAGGAGGGGAGGGTTCCTCCATGGTAAGGACCACCAGCTGAGAGAGTTAGGTTCTGCTGGAAAAACACTGTGGGAGATCGGAGGTCTACTGTGTTGGAGAAAGGCAGAGTGACAGCACACTCATGGCCTGTTTATTGACCCTGTATAAACCTTTGGTCCAATCTCCTGTGTTCTCACTCCAAATCTGGCCCACTTTCCATTATGCTGGCTCCCTGAGATCAATTGTTCCATTGTTCTGCTTGTTAGAAAGTTCTTTCCTATTGAGACCAAATGTGCACTTACTTCATCTGTGTGTCCTCCAGAGCCACGCTGAAAGCCTAATCCCTCGTCAGGGGCTGACATTTCAACTATGTGAAAATCAGTCACGTGGCCTCTGCCCTATAGATCGCCACCGCCCGTGTGCCAGGGGCTGCAGACACATAGAGGGTGGCTATTGGACTTGGAGTTGAGACCTCTAGGCTCTTTCCCAACCTTCGAGCAGGAATTTCCAGGGGCCTAGACTCTATGTGTTTTAAAGCTTCCGGGTAATTTATGATGTAGCCAGAATTTAGAGACACATACATATACATTGCAGTCAGTTTTCTAAAGTCATTTAAAGCATCGTAACCACCTTCTGATGACCACCTTTTGGCTACTTCTTATACATAGGGGTGCTTACACAGCGGTGCTGACCCCTGGTGGAAACAAGGTACCCAAGTGACACAATCAGAGACCTGGACCACTCGGGGATATGTAAGCTTTGCAATGACAGATTTGGGCAAGGCTCCAGGTTGCCTCTCATTTAAGGGAGCGGGAAAGAAAACTCAATGGTCGTGGGATCACAGCACATCCAGATGCAGATCCTAACCCAAAAGAGATGCACACAAAGGAAAAAACAGTGACAGCAGAGAAGAGAGTACCAAGGTGGGGTAAAATGAAAAAAATAGGCTCTTGTATCCACTCAAGCTCAATTACTAGTCTCTTATCCCCTCATAAACGTGAGTGATAGTTTAAATCCCATCTGCCAAGGTTTTAATTTACATGCCCTATATTCTATTTTAAGGGTTTCCAGGCTTTCCAAATGAGTACACGATTTTCTTCCTTTTTAGCGGCCCCTTTTTCCCCCATTGAAATACATTGCAACGGCTTGCTTTTTTTTCTTGGAAGTTTTTCTGGTTTCCTATTCCCTGTTGCCCCAACAAAATACTCCTCAAGCAGCTTAAAAGCCGTTAACTCACATCCCTTCTAGTTAGATGTTCTCCTGCCTTCTCCCGGTAGAGTCCTGTGTTCTTTCTGGCTGCTGGAAGCAGAGTCCAGGACAGTCCACAGCAGGCACGAGTCCTCCCTTTGGCCACAGCAGGTTGGCTAATGAGCACAGAGAAAGTCTGCAGGTCTGTTCAAAACCCCAACCACCCCAACCCCCACTTCTTTTTAAAGCGAAATGTGTCTACATTTCAAACTCTATCATGGCAGCTGGATACCAGAGAGGAGAGCCTCTGTTCTGCTGGAGGCATTTTCTGGATCTTTTGAGGGTGATTCCATTTCACGTTGCAAGGATTACGTGTCAGTATGTAGGAAAGAGAGAGAGAGAGAGAGAACATTGAGAATTGGGAGAGGGAGAGAGAATGGATATTCTAGCAAAGTAATGTGTCTGAGTCCTGGTCGGTCATGCTACCCTAAATAACTTGGACTTGCACTGGCTGGCTTTTGTTCATAAAATGCTAATCCTTTCAGGTACAGATCTATATAAAACATTGTGGATTCAAGGGGGCACAGAAATCTCACATCTCTTCTGCTACGGAAGGTAATGTTTAAACTAACAGCTTGAAATTATTTTGAGGGGACTAACACGAACTCATTTGAAAAACTTCCCGAATCTTTAGCAAATACTGATGCACGCTATGTAGCAGACGCTACATCCCACTGACAGTACCAGGTAGAGCACTGTCGATACTTTCTAGATTGCCTTTCAACGCACAGATGGCAGGGGGGAAATTAATTTCTCGTGTCAACTATGGTGATGGGGGAGGGAGTCGTTTCCTTTCATAAGGAAAGGCACACTTAGGATTGGAAAATAATTCTCCTTTGCTTGCATGCAACGTGAGGAACTGCCTTAAATTTAATGCTCAGAGGCCCCTGGTGCTGCGTGAGCATGGTTTGCATGGCCACCCTCCTAGGTTCAGACAGAATGGTTGCTGCCCTATGTGAGATGCTGTGCATGGCTTACCTCTCTTAATTCCCACAACCACCATTGGAGTAGGTGTCCCCATTATCTTCCTCTCCAACGAGAGGCCTACCTGGCGGGGCGGGGTGTGCTGAGATTCAGAGGCAGGCTCCTCACCCAGCGTGGAGGCTTGCCCACTGAAGACGCCGTGCGTACTCATAAACAACCAGGCTGCATCTCTTAGGGGAACAGTTCATTTCCTGGAGTTGGGGAAACTTGAAAGGAATGAACAATTATCTGCAAGAGAAAGAACTTCTGCTCGGAGGCACAGACCCGCAGAGCACTCCGGCTGGTTTGGTTAGCTGGAGAAGTGGGGCAAACATTGGATCGTTGGGTCCTAAAATGTTAAATCACTTTCACAGGGATCTCATTTGTTTGTCGATGCTGCTGCGCATTAACGCATTAACGGGAGGGACACTCGACCTGCCCAGGTGCAGAGCGGAATGACATTTGCCTCAGGGGCTGTGCTTTCTTGCATTTTGTCATTTTGTCTGTTTGCTCACGGATCAAGCCAATTCCCCGGGGGCTTCTGGTCAGCTAGTCGGGAATGGTACTGCCCGTGTGTCTGGTTGCTATCCCCAGGTGGCGGGGGTGTGGAGACTAACTCAGGAAGGTAAACACAGGCGAGGAAAATCATTCATATTTTGTGGGGAAAAAAAAAAGACTAGAAAATATCCCTGTGGCAGCTAAGCATTATGAGTAATTTCAGGGCAAAGTAGGCAAGGGCAGCCCAGGCTGAACAAGCCCACCCAAGGTGCACCTGCCGGGTGGTTTAGGACGGAGATTCTGCAGCTGACCCTCCTGGGTTGGATTCTGGGCTTCGCCACTGCTCTTGGGCTGCTTTTCAAGCTCTCTGTGCCTGGATTGCTCGCATCTGAGAAAAGGCATAAGAATAGCATCTACTTCATAGGGGCTATTGCTAGGACTAGACGAATCGATACACTTAAAGCACCGGGCCGGGCCGGGCACCAGCACACGCCCTGCAGTGATGTCATGGGTTACTATTTTGATGCCGATCAGTGATCCCCACAGCCAGGTCTCCTCTCCTAAATCAAGTGCTTTTCATCTCTGTACGCATCACTTTCCCCCTGCTGTTTCCCAGCACAGCCCTAGGAGGCCCTAAGAAGTCGCAGCAGACACTTATTATCCCGTGTTCGCTGATGAGGAAATGTCTCAGGAGGGGATTAAGTGAGCTGCCAAGTGCCCGAGTGGGGAACCGGGCCAGGCTCCTGGCTCAACCCCCAGCGCTTTCTTGCAATATAGCCTCAGATGAGAAGGGAGCAGCCCTGTGTTTGGTTCAAATCCTGCCTTCTCATCCACGATGTCATTAACCCCTCAATCCACACGGTAGCCCCGATGGCAGATGCGCTGCTGGATCAGAGTTTCTTCATTAAGATTCAGTTCCAAAGGCTACTGGAAATACATTTTAGACCCCAGCGACGTCGCGCCTGTCCTCCGGCGACACTTGCTCTGTTTTTGCATTTCTTGGTGCACAGAACAGGTGCGGTGATGTTTAATGGTCCCCCTCTCCTTTGCTCTGCAAAACGAGGGTGGCAGCTCCTTGGGTAGCTGCTTTGCTCACCCGGGGATCTAAGCTGAAAAGCAGGGGTTCTTTTCGGCTCAGCAGATGCTAAGGCGATAAGCTGCACCTTTTAGAGCCTCTGGGAGGCTCAGCCAGCCGGGGCTGAGCCTATCCGGTTCTCTGCTCTCCAGCGGCTGCAGGTATGGACGTGTGTCTGAGCCCCGAGCAGCAGCCCGGGCGCCTGCGGGAAGCACCATGCACCCCAGATGGCTGCTTGGAGCCGGCAGTGGAGGGGTCTCTCCAGGAGGATGGCACCGGGGGACACCCAGGAGGTAACATCCTTCCTCTGTTGCTTTCCTGGCCATGATATTTTCCAATTAACTTCAGTGATAAGAATCCCCATCTCCTTTTAACTCTAGATTGTTCCTGTAGTGAAGCTTAGTAGAAAAGTGCCTTATGCAAGCATAAGCACGGCATTAAAAGTAATCCCTATTTTTTCATTATTTTCTTATCTAAGTCCACAAATTTGTCTTAGCCTGTGTGTAAATCTCAGATAGTTATATTTTTGTAACGAGCCCTTTAAAAAAAAAAAAAGACTTTATTTACTTATTGATGAGAGACAGAGAGAGAGGCAGAGGGAGAAGCAGGCTCCCTGCAGGGAGCCCGATGTGGGACTCATCCCAGGACCCCAGGATCATGACATGAGGCAGATGCTCAATCACTGAGCCACCCAGGTGTCCCTGTAACAAGCACTTTTAAAAAGCAACAAAATCTTGAGTCATGTCTGCTTTTCGCCAAAATTCTCCTGGCAGATGGGTTGCATTTCTGGACAGGGACTCAGTAGTAACAAATAATAGACATAACAAATAACGTCAGAAAAGCCCAGATATGGTATTTTAAACATGTATAATCATTTAACATGGTAAAATTATGTTCCAACTCAACTAAGACAGGCTTTTACTAAACTAATTTTCGTAAAAAAAGGCAACTCTATCTCTAACGACTGATCTAAAACTCTCAGACTAACATCGATACAATAAATTAAAACATTTAACGTGCAATAAACATGAATTTATTTTTGTTGAACATAGAAGGGTCTTAAGGGAGAATATTTATGCACCTGCGATTCTTTACAATGTTGACTGGGGACATATATCTACTAGCCCAGTCACCTGTGAAATGATGAGCCGTTCCAAATCAACCATTGACTTTTTCTGTCATCTTGAGAGAAAAATAGGTCCCCAGCTGGTGAGACGTGGGAGGAAGGACCTGTCTGAGCCATAGTGGGGGAGGCAAGTCTGCAGGAGCTGGCCTGAGTCCTGGCTGGTCTGGCTGCTCCGAGTCACCTACCCCAGTGACAAAACCTCAGAGGGAAAGGAACAGCCCTGTCCCGACTCCTTGCACTGTGACAGCCTATCCCAGCTCTTGAATTTCAGGGCTTTTTTTTTTTTTTTTTAGGGTTGTCGTTAATCATGGCCATTATTTTTTTTTAATTTTTATTTATTTATGATAGTCACAGAGAGAGAGAGAGGCAGAGACATAGGCAGAGGGAGAAGCAGGCTCCATGCACCGGGAGCCTGATGTGGGATTCGATCCCGGGTCTCCAGGATCGCGCCCTGGGCCAAAGGCAGGCACCAAACCGCTGCGCCACCCAGGGATCCCAATCATGGCCATTATTGAAATGTAATGTAAGTTATGAAAATGTACCACTAAATATATTACATAAAAGCCAGAGGTATATTAAAAAACCAAGGTAATAAATACAACTCATTGTGACTTACTTTAATACATTTTAAGATTATCTTTAAGATTGTCTATGCTCTGGAGCTCACTGGTGTCCGTTGCACTGCCTGGTGGAGAGCACTCGTGATGGTGTGCACACCTCTTCCTGGGGGCGTTGGCTGGTGGCTGGAAATCACCATGGTGGGAGCATTCACACCATGGTAATCCTCGAACCCTACAAAACAGGGCATCTTCTTTTTTTTTTTTTTTTTTTTTTAAGATTCTATTTATTTATTCATGAGAGACACAGAGAGAGAGAGAAGCAGGCTCCATGCAAGGAGCCTGACGTTGGACTCGATCCCAGGACTCCAAGATCACGCCCTGGGCAGGCGCCAAACCACTGAGCCACCCGGGCGTCCCTCCTCGACCCCCTATAAGACAGGGCTTCTTTCCTGGCAGGCCCCGGTCTCTTCCTCTGCCTTTTTATCTTCTCTCCAATGGTTCAATCGGCCTCTCCGCTCGCGGGAAGAAGCGAGAGCCTCTTGGGTCATTCCCAGATAATGCGTAGGGGGTGTTCGATGCCAGGAGTCAGGAGCGGCCGAGGCAGAGCTGGCCGAGGGTCAGCGGCCTCCTTCCCGCCCCTGCAGCCTCCCACAGCCCCTACCGGGACGCCGGCCCGCAGCTGCCTCGGTCACTATTATTAGCAGGTTCCTGCAAGCTCGTGAAGGCCCGGGTCTCTGGAAGCTCAGCATTTAGGTCAGGGCACAGACCTCTCCCCCAGGGGTGCAGCTCACACCGCATCACGACCGGGGAGCCAAGAGCAGCGCTGCTCCGCGGGGCTGTGGACGTCCGTGATGCTTGATGACAAACCAGCCACTGCGCTCCACGGCGCTCAAAGGCCGCTCCTCAATCTACTGCACGCCGATCCTTTTTTGCTAACATACAACCAAAATTCAATCCTAGGAAAAGCAAAATGCAAATGCATGCGAGGACAAAATGCAAGCCCTGTTTTTTGTTGTTGTTGTTTTGTTTTGTTTTGTTTTTTGTTCTTATTTGGTAATTGGACATGGTCAAATTGAACTAGAACTGCTCTAGCTAGCACGTGTGCTAATCAGGGACACCCGAAATCGCCTGCCTCCGAGGGGCAGACTCCTGATTCGGTTTCTCCAAAGACCCCCTACCGTTCACCCTGTATTCGCACCCCGCCTCCTCCTCTTCCACCTGGAGGGTACTCTGGTTAGAGCGCCTCAGATGTTCACTGGCCACTCCTTTTAGCTATTTTCCAAAGCATCCCCCAGGGGTGCCACCTGCGGTTAAAAATGTCCCAGGCGGATCTCAGGGAGCAAAGGCAAGTTTCGTGCAGGTTTCCCTCCAGCTCCTTGCTGCTAATGCCTCCTCAGTGCTGGTACCACAGCCGCTGGGCTCGGCCGGCCCCCCGTGTGCATGTGCTCAGCATCCCCACTTCTGACATTTCCACGCAGCACAGCTCTTTTTATTCTCAAACACTCAGCAAAATCTGCACAATCTCTGCTCCCATGATGTCAGCCCCGATCAGGTGCTCTTTTCCTCTCATTTTATATGATATTTGAGAGCCGCTCATGAGTTCAAAGGGTATTTAAAGCAATTGTAACTTAATAGTCAGAGCTCATCTGACAACCTCCCCCAGCACTGTGGAGCTGGCTCGTCTTTGGGTGACCTGTACCTTTTGAGGAGCTGTTGTAGGAAGGACTTAAGGAACATGCTCCAGCCAACATGCCGGAATGTTACTTCACTTCAAGACCTAAAAATAGTCAGGTCTGTGTTTGCTTAGGTCCTCATCCAGACAGCTCACTCCTGCCATTCTGTTGGCAAGCTAGCTTTCCCCTGCCATCAAAACACGGGGGTGAGGATGGAGCCACACCTCTCTGTCCTCTGCTACATAGCGGAACGGACCCAGGGCATCCTCTGGCATTTCGTCATCTCACGAAAACATCGCATCTGAACTTCACGTCCCTATCACCCCATATCACTCAGGTTCGTGTTAGTTTGTGGCCACTGTCCTTGCCAGCATCACCTCCTCTCTGTGGGAAAACCACCCACTCCATTCCCATCTTACCAGTTGTAACTCATGTGTACTTGCACTCGATCAACAAATCGTGGAACCTATTTTATTTTCTGCCCCACAGATTCTAACGAGATAGAACCATCTCTTCATAGCCTCCAGAAATTTGTTCCTACAGATTATGCCAGCTACACTCAGGAACAATACCTGTTTGCAGGCACGAAGATTGTTATCCAAGAATCAATAGAGAGCTACGGAGCCGTGGTGTGGCCAGGGGTGAGACAATCATTACATCTGGCATGTCGGGGCTTCTGGGGGCACATTTCCACACTTTGGGGTTGCCTTGGACAGTTGGCCAAGTGCTTTCACGTTCTGGGCTTCTCCGGGGCGGGGGTGAGGGTGAGCGGGCGCTTGGCCTTGCAAAAGCAACGACATCTCCCCAGGAAGCCATCCTTCCTCTCCGTGCCATGTTTTCTGAAACACTATTTACATTAAGATAAACCTGAATATATCGGGAAGGAAGATGAGGAATTCATACGAATTTTGGGAATAAAGCCAATCGGAGCCAGTGTTCGTTTCCCGTCCATGCTGTGGGTGTTCCCAAGGAAGCGGGTAGGGAGCCGCCTCCCGGGCTCCCCGCGGCAGCCCCCAAGGGGCGCATGGACATGGGGGAGGCGCCCTGAATCTCCAGTGGGTCCGCTGGCCCCTGGCTTGTGGTCCTGGCTGCTGGCTCCGCTTCTCCCAGCTCCGGTCTGTCCTGGGACGCGGCCGTGTGCTGTCACCCCAGCATGACCCGAGCACCGGCCGGAGCGCTGCGGGTGGGCGCCCCCCCCCACCCCCACCCCCTGGGGTTACTCACCGACGCCGCGCGGGCCAGATGGGGGCTCAGGTTGGTTCGCCTGGGAGGCGGTGCCACTGACCGGGGACAGCGGCCCTCCGGTGCCAGTTTGCTCTGTGAGAGGCTCCGGGTCCGAGCTGCTCCGCGGTTGCTGGGCAGTGGCCCGGGGTGTGGGTGCAAACGCAGACGGAGGCCTCGGAGGTGCGGGGGCTGTGCCTCTGCCCGGGGTGCTGCTGGCAGGTGGGACGACGGGGGCGAGCGGCGAGGGTGGAGGTGCCAGGGAGCTCCCCGGGCGGGTGGCCTGGGCGCCAGTGGAGGTGATGGTGGGTGACGGCAGGTGAGGACAAGGAGGAGGGACAACAAAGGGCTCCAGGCTCCTAGAGCTGCCCCCCGCCCCCCAGCTCAGGAAGCTCCGTGTTGGCCCCCGCGTGGCGAGCGTGATTCCCTCATGCGGAGTCCTCTTGTTTGGCGCCCCGCGGGGCTACTAGTGTATCCCGCGAATGGGCAGCCGCGCCGAAGGACACGGGGGGGGGGGTGCTCCTGGCACCTGCTCCCCCGCCAAGGGCGGCTTGTGCGGGTGGGGACACGCCTCCCCGCGTGAGCGCAAGGCCCCGGGGGCAGCTGGGGAAGCCGTCGAGGCTCCACGTCCGGCGGCCCCGGGGGACACTCCTCCTGCCGCCGCCTTCCCTGCCCGCCTGGGCCTTGGGGGCTCTTGGCCGCCAACCTGTGTCACCGCAGGGGCAGAGCAGCCGCACGGAGGCGCGACGCCGGGAAAACACCCCCCGCAGACCCGCGATCGTCTGCTTCGCATCTCAGGATGCAAGTGGCCACCCCGGGGCGCGTCCTCTCGCGGAGCCCTGCCCGGCCTCCCTGCCCCGCGGCGCAGACCCCGCCCTTGGTGCCCCCGTGGGGGGTCGAGGGAACCTTGGAGCTTCTCTCTCTCTTTTTTTTTATAAATTTATTTTTTATTGGTGTTCAATTTGCCAACATACAGAATAACACCCAGTGCTCATCCCGTCAAGGGCCCCCCCAGTGCCCGTCACCCACTCACCCCCACCCCCGCGCTCCTCCCCTTCCACCACCCCTAGTTCGTTTCCCAGAGGTAGGGGTCTTCATGCTCTGTCTCCCTTTCTGATATTTCCCACTCATTTTTCTCCTTTCCCCTTTATTCCCTTTCACTATTTTTTATATTCCCCAAATGAATGAGACCATAGAATGTGTGTCCTTCTCCGACTGACTTACTTCACTCAGCATCATCCCCTCCAGGTCCATCCACGTCGAAGCAAATGGGGGGTATTTGTCGTTTCTGATGGCTGAGGAATAGTCCACTGTGTACATAGACCACAGCTTCTTTATCCATTCATCTTTCGATGGACACCGAGGCTCCTTCCACAGTTTGGCTACTGTGGCCATTGCTGCTAGAAACATCGGGGCGCAGGTGTCCCGGCCTTTCACTGCATCTGCATCTTTCTCTATGAAAAGTCCTCTGAACTCATTCGCCTGCTGTTTAGCATCTCGCTGCTCCTCAGGGTGTGGTCCGTGGGCCGCGACCCTGCTGTCGCCCAGCGGCTCCCGGAGCCCCCGCACCCCGCACCCCGCGCCCCGCCCCGCACCCCACGCCCCCCGCGGGCGCTGCAGCCTGCGCAGCGGGGCGCGGACCGTCTGGTCTGCTTCTTACCCGACCGCTTAAAAAGACGGGCCGCCGGGCGGTCGAGGCAGCCGACCAAGTTCCAGCCGACCCGAGCTTGAGGAAGGGAGTCAGGAGGGACGCGGTGAAGACGCCCGGCACCGTCCAGGAGCGGGGGTGCGGGCGGCGAGGCGGCGCCGAGGCAGAGGTGGCCGCCCCCGGCCTCCTCCGGGACCTGCAGGAGCCCCGCGGACCGTCCTCTCCGCGGCCCGCTCCCAGCCTCGGGCAGAGGTGGCTTGGCCAGGCCGGGTGTCCAGCCCGGGCCCAAATAGGGCGTGGAGGGCCTGTTGGGATTCTCATGAGCCCCTCAACACGCTGCAACCATTACTAGCATCTCTTGTGGTGTTTCGCGTGGGGAACTGGAAGGGGGGTCCGGTGGCCACTGCTTTCCCGTATTCCGATGCTCAAGTGACAACTGCAAATTTTTTTTAGGCTATGGCTTTGTGTCAGTATTTGGAGGAACACACAGAAGAACTCAATCTCCAAGATGCTAAAATACTTGAAATCGGTGCTGGACCAGGCCTTGTGTCCATCGTGGCCAGTATTTTAGGTTTGTCAGTTTCCTCCTGACTTTGTCTCAGAGCACCTGGACTTTGACAGCAGTGATAGCAGCGCTTTCCGCGTGGCCAAGTGTGACTCAGGTGCTTGGCCATGATTTCACTTACTGAATCCCCCAAAATGTCATGAACTAGGAATTAGTACTGTGAACCCAGAATTAAGATAATCGCACATTAGAGAGAGGTCGGGGGACTTGCCCACCTCACCAATGACTGTGTGAGGAAGTGGAGATTCTGGGGCTGTGACTCCCCCACCCCCTGTTGTAAACAGCTGTGTTAGGCTGTCTCCTGTTTTTCCTTGCAAATATTGTAACTAACATTTTGAAGAAAAATAAGTGGGTTAATCCAAGGTGGAGGCAGATTGATGACCCAAATGCAGGTTGTGAGTTCCTGGGTGCTAAGCAAGAGGTGGGTACAGATGTGGTGTACTTTTGCCTGCGCTACTACAGATCCTCTTCTATTAAAATCAATCTGGAAATGGGGTGGTCCACTTAGTGAACTATTGTCACTAGCTTTAAAACATCTAGCAATTAATTTAACAAATTTATGTTGGAGACAGTCATACACAATAGATGAAATCTTCAGGTAAGGAGAGTTTTACAAGGGAAAACATGATAGATTATTATATTAAGCAGCTAATTATCCTGAAATCTCTCAACACCGCACCACTGTTTTATTCTATGTCAGTGGTTCACAACCAAATGTGATTTAGCCCAGAAGGACATTTGCCCACGTCTAGAGAAGACATTTTTGATCTTCATGACCTGGGGGTGGAGTCGGTGGGGGGCGGGGGGCAGTGGTGGGAGTGGGGTAGCGACCCCAGACTCTGCATCGGACAGTGCACAGGGCAGAGCTATCGCAGGAAAGAATTACCCAACGGGATTGGGTCAAAATGTCCTGCCCACCTGTCAAAGGGGACAAAGCTGAGAAAGCGCAGCTCCATTTCTTGTGTTCTCTCTGAGTGCATCTGTCCACTGTGGTGGCCTGAGTGTCTCCTGGTAATTATTAGTTTCTCTCTTTATCTCTTAGGGGCTCAAGTCACAGCAACGGATTTGCCTGATGTCCTAGGAAACCTTCAGTATAATCTTTTGAAGAACACAGTAAAGCGTACGGCACATCTGCCGGAAGTGAGAGAACTGGTTTGGGGAGAGAGCCTGGAGCAGCACTTCCCCAAGTCAACGTTTCATTACGACTACGTTCTGGCCTCGGATGTGGTTTACCACCACTACTTCCTGGACAAGCTGCTCACCACCATGGTGTACCTTTGTCAGCCAGGCACGGTGTTGCTTTGGGCAAACAAATTCAGGTTCAGCACCGATTACGAATTCTTAGATAAATTCAAGCAAGTTTTTGATACAACACTCTTGGCTGAATTTCCAGAGTCATCAGTCAAAGTTTTCAAAGGAATACTAAAATGGGATTAAATTAAACAAAATGCCTTTCAAAACATTCAGTGTCTTTTGAGCAGTGTTGGAAACTGTACTGTCAACAAAAGACTGTGAGATCGAGAAGGTAGTGCATACCTAGAATAAGCATAGTTTAATATTCTGGCATCTTTCTAAAATAACCCATTTAAGATTATTTTAGGCCAATCTAAATATCTACAATGAATAATATGAGAACATAAAAGTAGCTGTGCTGGTTTCCAAAAACTCTCAATTGTTCAATAAACTTTACATGTATAAATTTGTAAACAAGTGGATTTCCCCCGTTATTTCCACTGTGAATTTGTTAACACACGTTTGTCACAGGCTTTTAAAACTGAGGCTGATAGGATCCTTCTATCTGTTTTATACAGATTTTAGCTGTAGCAAAAGGAATGGCTACTGAGTGATGAAACCAGTAACAGGCTTACCATTGATTAAAAGTGAAAAATACGGGAATGGAACCGGAATAAGGAAATGGATACTGTCTTAGGAACTTCCTGAGAATCCACTCTATGGATACTCTGCTTCTGTGCCAATGAATTGGCCGGACCATTTCAAGTTAGATGTCTGGATTGTCTGTTTCCCACACACACAAATTTACGATTAGTTTCTAGAAAAGTAGGAAAGAATCAAATTTTTGTCCCGATAAAAGAAGGCTACAAAAAAAATCTAAAACAAACATCACGATTATAAAATGTTAAAAGCTTCTTCTCTGATAAGGGAAAAAAATTAAAAATCCAGCTACCACCGTTTCTCATGCTAGAGGCTTTGGGCAATGTAGGAAAGCAGAGGAAGAACACGCACATTTAGAACGGAAGGGATGCTATTTGTGGATGATGCAATTGTTTACGTAAGCCAGGGTCAGCAAACCTTTTCTGTAAAGGGCCAGCCAATAAATATCTTCAGGCCACATACCCTCTCTACAGAATATGTGTATATGTGTGTGTGTATATATATATATATATATATATATATATATATATATATATATATATTTACAGCCATTAAAAAAAATTCAAGACCCACTCTTAGCTTGCAGACACTGTGAAAAGCAGGCTACAGATCAGATTAAACGCGTAGGCCCTGGTTTGCTGACCCTGGGGCTGTGGATCATCTACAGTGGAATTCCTGGGACTCATATAAGTTGATCAAGGTTGCCAAGTGTCAATATAGAAAGCTCAGCAGTATTACAGCATGGGACCTGATGCCTAAATCTCTTCTTAGACTTCTAAGTGGATTTCTTTCACATTTCCAGGACAAAAAGAGATGATGATCATATGCTTATTCCATTATGTTCTAAATGGATAGAAGTCTACCCTTTTAGAAAAGCCAGACTACAATTATAAAGACTCTTTCTTCAAGCTTTTATAGAAAAACTTAAATATATTGAAAGTTTGAATCATACACTTTAAATCATACACTTTAAATGTGTGCAGTTCATTGGTATGGCAACTATAACAATAATGCTGCGTAAGGAAGTAGGTGAAAGAATCATGGCCCCCCACCCTCACCCCATATGGATTTTTAATTCCCGGCAAATCTCCTTTTATGTGTACCTCCACCTACTTCTCCAGTTCTGTATTAATTTGACAGAAATAATAGATATCCTTTCTTCTGTATATTTGGTTCACATACATAGGACACATAACCATAATGGTTTATCACATTTAAAAATATATTTTATTTAATATAAAATTTTATACTAAGTATTTTGGTATTACATAGTAATATGTTGAAAAATGCAGTGTTCCAACTTCCATGTGTTTCTTAAATGTCATGATATTTATTTTTGGGGTTCGTCTGAATCGAGACCCAGATGAGGTCCATGTCTGACTCACTGACTGGCTGGCATGTATCTGAAATCTCTTTTGACCTGCGGCTTCTCCCTCCCTCTTGCTTTTTCCTCTGGCAACTTATCTGCTGAAGAATACGAGTTGTCTGTCCTGCAGCATTTCTACCCGCTGCATTTTGCTGGCTGCATCACCAGGGTATATTTCAGAATGTCCCTCCACCATCCTGTCCTTCCTGTAAATTGTACATTTTATTTTATTTTTATTTTTATTTTTATTTTTATTTTTTTTAATTTATGATAGTCACACACACAAAGAGAGAGAGGCAGAGACACAGGCAGAGGGAGAAGCAGGCTCCGTGCACCGGGAGCCCGACGTGGGACTCGATCCTGGGTCTCCAGGATCGCGCCCTGGGCCAAAGGCAGGCACCAAACCGCTGCGCCACCCAGGGATCCCTAAATTGTACATTTTAATGACAGTTTTGGGACTACCCATGCCAAGCTCAGCTTGGACCAAACTCCAGCCAAGTTATACTGAGTGAAAGAAATGATTGTTTTTGGAAGCCATGGAGTTTTGAAGTTTGGAAGTAGCTCGGTAGACAGATCATTGAGGCACATAGGTTAGTGACTTTTAAAATCACACATGAGAGGAGAATTATAGAAGACATTTCCAGCTGTCTACTCACATTTTGGATATGATGTGGCATCATAGTTGGAGTCTACAAGAACTTTCATTTCATGACTGGAAATGCAGGCAGTCTCCTAACCGCAGAGTGGAAACAGACATCTGGCTTTGATACTGCAACTGTAATTATTCATGTTTCACCCTTGAGAGGATGTGGCTTCAGTAAATTATGCACTTGCTTGTTGATTCTTTGAAATCCTCTCACAAAAGCAGGGGTTCTAAGTGACACTAACACGGTACCTTTGCGGGAGGGGTGCGGCTGGCCTGTTGTCGGGTGCTGTGCAGTGAGCCTTGGCCCTCCCACTGCCTGCGCGCTCTGGGAAGGCTGCTACTGCAGGTGAGACACCCTGGGCCCTTCCCCAGAGAGCAGTGCTTACACCTCCTGCTTCTTTCCAGCTTCCTCATTCAATTATTGCTAATATAGTTTTTTCCTCTTGTTAACTATGTTCATACTAATGAATTTTGGAGCTTATTCTTCCTTTCTTATTCCTTAAGGAAGTCTCTGTTCAAGGGTTTTTTGGTTTTGTTTTCTTTTTTAAGATGGGGAAATCAAAAGCATTTCTCCTTTCCATCTCTATGCATATACTTCTCTGACCTAATTCCTACAGAGAAAGACAAAAACATACCTTTTAATGCTGGGCCACTGAGAATACAGAGAAAGAAACACTGCAGAAGAAGACTCAATTTAATTCAGATTCAATAAATTTTGAGTTGGAACAGACACACTGAATATATTGCCTGAATTTTCTGGATGACACCCATGGAGGTCAAGTGATGTGGCTCATCAGGGCCTGAGCCAGGACTAGAGAGCAGAGACCTGGGCTGGGACTCCAGCCATGTGGTCTAGACATCTCATCATCAGAGGAGAGAAGGAGGGGACCAGGCCATGCTCTTCCAGGGCCAGACAAGATACCTGCAGGGGTGAGAAATCCCACGATGGCAAAGCTCCTACATATGACAACTGGAAACCCGTCACTGGAAAAGGGCCAGAGACCTGTACTGAGCACACACTCTGGACCATCTCTAATGTTTAAGAAGTACCTGGCCCCTAGAGTTGTCTTTAGTGGACGTGGTGCAAAAATTGGCTACCATTACCAGAAACAGGAAAACTGTCCCTGGCTTTTTAAATTACTATTTCATATCCACATCCTGTTAATTAACGGTAGTGATTTTACTGAGGACACATTCTTCTAGAGCTTATTTGGATCCAGCTGCTACCCCAGAGGTAGTGTGTTCAGAACAGAAACCAGAGGCAGACAGGAAAGCTTTGTTGAACTGCCACGAGGTCACAGCCTCTAACCACGGGTTCCCCTTATGCAGCTGATCTTTCTAGAAATCACAGTTCAAAGCAGATTTTGCCAGTCTGTGGATGTACCTCCAATTTCCATAGCAAACCAATCTTCATTCTAAAATTTTACCACCTGTAGAAGGCTTTAGCCCCAATAGAAGAGATAAGTAGTAATTAGAGAAGTTTTTGTTACAGCTGAAAACCAGGAAGTGGCTTATTGAGCCTTAAACAAAACAAAGCAAAACAAAACAAAAAACAAAACAAAACTTGCCTGAAAATATTCATGCTTTACTGAACGTACTAAAAAGTTTCATTATTTCACTACCTCCTTCTGAAAACACACAGGTCAATTGTTTGTTTTTTAGTACTAAACAGAGGGAGGCTGGGAGGCCACCGATTCACAGCATCACACACAGGTCGCCACTAACTGAACCTGTTGAGAGGGCCCAACTGCTCCCTGTACCTGAAGTGCCACATTGTTCTTGAGTATATCCAAAAGCCACCAGGGGCTGAATTCTTTTTCAGGAGGGATGAGGTGAGGAAGGTGGAAAGGGTGGTTCTTAACTTCTGGCCCCATCTGAGCTCTCAGGCAAGACAGGATCTAGCAGAGAGGAAAATGGTTGAGGCTGGAATTTAAAACAAAAGTTTTTGGTTCAGATGGTAAGGAGGCCCTCAATAACAGCAGAATCAGTGTATCCAGAAGGCAGTGCTGGAATTCGCCTCATGAACTAGGGAGTTTCTTCTTGGCATCCAAGTCCTTTTTAATTTCTTTTAGTTTTTTAGCCACGTTTGGTATGTCATAGTTCTGAGCCAGATACATTCCAACCACATTGCCAAAAGTAAATACAAACAGGAACTGGAGCATGGTGTTGGCGCAGAGGGCGCAAAGTGTGGCAGCAGCTCCGTGGGCCGGTCCAAGCCTGCCGCTCCCCGAACGAGGGGCGGAACCCGCCCTAACCTTAAATTTATATTAAAATTGGACATAGATTCATGTGGTTAAAAAAAAAAGAGTAATGTCCATGATCATGGGGGATGTGATGTTTCAAACTGCCCTGTTCCTATCCCATCTCTAGCTCCGCGTTTGCCTGGAAAGCCAGCAGCCCGGCAATCACCGGAGAGAGCTGAACAGGGGTGAGAGCTCCTCCCAAGCTTTACTTGTCTCTCCCTAGAAAACCCCATGTGCAAGGCCATTTTTATTTACCTAGATTCAGCTCTCCTTGGGCTGAGAGGCCTTTACCCGAGGGGGTGTTTGTCTTGATAATTATAGGCAACTGTGTAATTTTGTGGCTGCCTGAGATGGTGAAAAGTTGGGGTTAATCAAAAGGCTTAAAAAGAAAAGCTAGGAAATAAGATGTTCATAGAGGATTTGAAATCTGGGTATCTACATCCTAGGGCTGCACACATCCGATGAAGAACCTGAGAGGACTTAAGCTTCCACTTCTGGCTGCCCCTGGGGCTCTGTGCAAATGGGCAGTACTTACTAGGAATGGTGAAACCTGAATTATAAAACAAACTGAATGAAGCAGTCACCCTACCTTTCTGTGCCTCTCAACTTCCTCATTGGACTGAACATATATACACGGGAACCTGTATAATTGGGGATGAAAGTATTGTGTGTTTGTGAGAAAATACGCATGTGGTTGTTCATGGACAGACTTTAAATTCTAGATGGCTCAGAAACTGTTTGCAAAATATTTGCATGCATATTTGCATTTGCTCATAAAGCTCTGATGTTTTTACCATATAAGGGGGTCAAAATTACCCCAAAACCAGTTGTGAGACTGGATGATTAACTGAGAGGTCTTTCATAATAGCAAATTCTACAGGAATAAGATTTAAAAACCATACACACACACAAACACATTTGCTGTGAGTAGAGGCTTTTCAATTATTGTCTACGTGTGTCTTTTTTATTATATAGGAAGGATGAGAGAAGTATAGTAGCCAGAAAGATAAAAATAATAAAAAGCCAAAAACTTTCACAAAAGTTAATCACATAAGAATTGGCAATATATTCAAATAACTGCAAGCCTATAGGAAATATAAAATAAATTACCTCATGTTGAGAATTTGTCTATTGATTTAATATATTATTTCTGTTCTAACCCCAAATTTTATTTATGAAAAATTAAGACCAACTTTAAGAAGCTTTAATATTCACTTTTATTATTTATAAAAAAAATTAAGGTATCAGAATGCATATGGTATATACTGTGATCTTGGTTTTGCACATTTATTCACGTGTTTACATTATTTCAACTTTAATAAACATACCATATGTGTGTCTTTACAATACCTGATAAAGATTTAGCTGTCTGGCACTTATACATGTATTATTAATTCATTCTGATGCTCTGCATGTCAAGAGGATGTTAAAAATGATTGACCTGAAATAACTCCAAGATGAAGATTTAGATTTAGTGAAGCAGTTATGCTCCAGCAACTGCTACACATTTATTTGTGTCGGTTTTATTTTTCCCCCTTAATTGAATGTAAACTTTTGCAAAAAAAAAAAAAAAAAAAAAAAAAAGAAAGAAAGAAAAAAGAAAAAGAAAAAGAAAAAGAAAAAAATTTCTGGAAATGAGGTTCTGTTACTTTTAGTCTGATAAATAATTTGAGCTACGCTTAATGTAGCTTTTTAAGGCCTTCATACAATTGAAAAAATTAAAGTTGAGCATGTTAAAACCCTGTTCATTTATAAAATAAAAAATAGAATTTTACAGGTTTGCAGTTAAAAGTCACTGTTCAAAACCTATCATGCATGTAATAGCTGCAACCCAAATGAAAGTCCTTGGTGCTGGCAGTCAGGGCACAGCCCGTCGCCAGCAATGTGAGGCATTAAAAAAACACCATGATGTCAGAGGTCTAGGTTACATGTATTAAGCCACACGCCAGCAAATTCTCTGATAAATACACATCATTTTAATAATCAGTATTTGATAGCGGATGAAAACATGCATTAAGACTAAAAATGCCACAAATTTGTTTTTATATCCATTCACTATAAAACTTTCTTTTTTAAAATTTAAAGTCTTAGTTCCTATTTTAGAATACACAATAATCAGGAGGATACATGATGGGGAGCCAGTTTTCAGTAAAAGATGCACAATGGGTCCATCCAAGTAACTTCATCAGCTATAACAAAACACAAAAGCGTAGTATTATAGAACAGTTTTTAAGATCAATATTCAAAAAAGTCTGTATCTAACAATAATAGAGTACTAGCACGTAGAACTTTCCATCCCAGCCACCCACCAACCATCAACGGGTCTTCCTTACTGTCAGCTCACCACTTTCCTACCAGCCAACATCTACAGGCAACTATGACCATCCTGGCCAACCTCCCTTCTTTCCTGTCTTTCTACTAACCTTCCCGTCTTCCTTTCTTCATTCCAAATTCCTTGTTCCCTTCTACCATACTAGTTGCCTTTCTTTCTTTTTCATTCTGACTGTAAGTCACACACTGTGCTAGACATGGGGAAAACAGCACTATACAAACTCACTTCCCACTTTCAGGAAAGTTATGTTCCATTCAGGAGAACCAAAGATAAATAAGCAAATCAATGAACAAATGAGTACATAATTAAGCTGTGTATTTCAAGTACACACTACAATCTGATGAGATAACAGGGTGACTGGGAAATGAGATGGGTCAAGAATGGGATCTCTGAGAAGAGGATATTTAAGGAAAAATTTGAAGCAGAAGTAACTTGCTCTGAAAACCTGGGAAGAGCTCTCCATACAGCTGGACTAGTGAGGTCCCCTGGTGAGAGGGGGCTGGGGAGGAAGGCAGGAGCCAGATCACATGGAGTGTTGAGGGCCACAAAAAGGAGTTTGGATTTTATCCTAAATGTGATGGGGCTTTACCAGGAGGTGTCTAAAGCCTTTCTTTTCCAGCTGTGCTGTGGAGAACAGACAGTACAGGAACAGAGTGGCTGGGACACTCGTTATAGAACATCCCCTGATGTGAACATCTGGGTGAGTCACTGCCTTTACCGACATAAGAGCTTACAGATTACAGCTGACATAATGAGAATCACACTACACTCATTAATGATTAGTTTCAGCAAGAGTTCTCTTAAGCTATTCAAAGACCTGAAGATGCTAATTTAAAATGTCTTACAATCTGGACTCACCAGTGAAGGTACATAGAAAAGGTCTAAGAGGGAAGATAACTTGTAGTTTAATTATAAAAAGCTTCCCCAGGAACTTACATCCAAAGAATACCTTAGAGAGACCAGACCCTTGCAACATTTGGCATAGGACTAAGGTGCCCAAACCCATTATGCCTTGTAGGCACAAACCACCTGTGTGTGTCCAGAGACAAGATAAGGCTAGGATGATTTCTGTGGAGTTCAGTAAGTTTTTACACTTGACAGTTAACTAGTACAGAAGACGGTATGTGGTAAAATCATAAAATGGTCTATCACTTCAAATGAGTAAGATCAAATATAAACTCTAGAAGCTCAACCATTTTAGAACTGAGCCAATATGTATTTAAAGGGAATGATTTTTGCCTCCTTCATAGAGAAAACTCAGTCTTCTGACTATACATCGAAACTTCCTAATGCACTTTGCGTATGTTAAAAATATTTGAGGCTAAATATAAATATTTAATAAGAAAAGTTAAAAAATGTCAATAGCTTACTGGCTAGCTCTCATGCTTTTACTTTATAGTTCACATTACACATGTAGTAGTCATGAAAGAGTCAGCATCACTAAATCACTGTAAGTCTTCTAGCTATCTTGTCACATGATGAGATAGTGACGGGACACTTAACAGTGACAATTTAGTATCACTTACTTGAATACAATTTTTCCAGTTTTCTTTTGTTGGCTTTTCTTCCACAAGTTTAGTTGCAAATTTAAGGCTTCTCCCATACAATTTATGTACTAATGCATGTTTGTATGCAAATGTTAAAACCTATAATATAAAACAAAATAAAGCTTATCTATGAAATGCTTATATTTTATAGCTTATAGCTTTAATAATGAAAACAAGGCCTTAACAGAAGTTCAGCTTTTAAAATAAACATTTTTACATCAAGCAAATTTCAAAAATGTTTCTGAAAGAACAAAAGTTGAATATTCCACAAAATAACTTATTTGGGGGAAAAAAAATAAAACTGTGATAAACCACTAGCTCTTGGAATCTATACCAAAACACCTCTTTATGCAAAGGGGAGCTAAACATAAATGATTGCAAAAAACACAAATAAAGATAGAAGTACAAAACTATAAGGAGTCATTATGAATGACCAAAACTACAAAAGGGTATAAAGTTAAAAAAAAAAAAAAAAAGGTATCATATTGTATAAACATATTCTTACTTTCAATTTATTCCTTTTGTATAAGTTTGTACCTTTAATTATTCCATCTGTCAAATATACTTGTAACCATTTATTCATATTTTTGCCCTCCACTTTTAGAATGTAGAGAACAATCTCAAAGAAAGGAATCCTATCACTTTTATTTGTATTCTAGAGCCAAGCAAAGTGTTCAATTCTTTTCAGTGTAATAAACAGACACATAATACAATGCATCGCCCCTAATACAGTAGTAGTATTATGGCAAACAGGCTCATTGATAAGTTTTTCTACGCTGTTCATCCAGTGTTTGGCCTGCAGGCTCATTCATCTTTCTCCAGCAGCAAGCACAGCAGGGAGCATGAGGCAGACACGCAACAGTCCTATGTCAGCAATGGCAGCAAACACTGCTCAGGGCCCTGCCTGTTCTTAACACTCACTCATTAGGAACTCTGTGTCCTGTCACCACTCCCATTTGACAGGTAAGAAACCGAGGCATCAGAATTCAGTAACTTGCCCAGGGTCATACAGATCAAGGTGGCAGAAGCAAGATGTGAACTCCAGGGTCCGGTTTCAGATCCAAATTCTTAACCTCTGGTGCCGCACTGAATCCTTCAGTTTCCTGACTCTAACCCCATTTCCCCAGAATGAGCACAGCTGCCATAAAACTAGGCCTATCTCCATTCTACTTCTGAGTTAAAATAAAACATTTAGTTAAATTATAAAAGTACTGTGGTGGGAAAAACTCAGGCATAGAGGAAACTTCTCCTATCTCAGGTCTTTATTATAAATTATCAGTTAATCTAGAAAACAAAAACAGTGGCTTGTGCTGGGTTAGGAGAACTCCACCGATTTCATTTACTTTATTTTTCTTTATCTTCAGAAGAAAGGAAGACTGATAAAAACTTATACTTACAGAATCCCTACTGTAAGAATTATGGTAGAAAGCTTAAAGAGATTTAAAATGTTTTTATAGCCCAAATCCAAAAACTTTATCAATGCTACTTCTAAACTGGGTTTTAAAACTGATGAGCTATAAATCCAGATGATAATTACTTAAAAGTCAAAGGGTTTTGAGAAAAAGAGCATCTAAAGTAACTGGAATGCTGCCCTCTCCATCCCTGATGAATCAGCACAGACGTGGGAAGGCACAAACACAATTTCTAGATGTTCTTCTTTCTAGCTTCAGAGAGAACGGATTTAACTGAAAGGCCACTACACACACATTCTCAAGCTGTTTTCCGAATTAGTTCGGCTAAAGAGCCACTGTGCAGATAGAGAAAAATCTGGTAAAATGGTTCTGAAACAGGGAAGATGAAGGTCTCTCTAAACAATGCCTTCTTCAGATCCCAGCACAGCCCCACTCCATAGATTTTCTTCCTCTTCTGACCAGGGAGCTGGGAAACCTGAGAGGAGCCAATGGGGCACCAGGAAGGTTTGTAAGTGACCCCCAAGAACTGTGCCAAAACAAGAAGCACAAAGATTACCTTATTGTCAAAAAGATCAGTCCATTTTGTAGTTTCCCAAAAAGTTAACATCACAGAATCCAGAGTATTTTCTCTTTCCTCCTTTCTCCCTTCAGTATCACTGGAAACAGCCCCATCTTGATCTTGTGCATGAAGCAGATGATCAGCTAGGGCACATCCTTTCCGACAGAGGGCATCCACGAGGGTAGATTTTTGTTTGTCCATATCACTGGGCACCAAATCAAAAAACAATTCATAGATCAGTAAAAGTCCTTGAAAAGTGCAGACTTATCTGAAACTATAAACTCATGCATTCTTTCCCTGAGATTGACAATGCAGGAATGTTGGATAGCTAGGTATATCCATCTGTATCGTACATCAAACAAGATGCCTTAGTTGTAATGCCACACTAGCTGCTACATTATACATACAGATTAAACAGTTAGGACAGCTGTGTTTGGTTGAAACAGGATGCCACAAAGTAACAGAAGTGAAAGTCTGTTCAGCTCTAAATTCTGTCAGCTAGATAACTTCATCAGAACAGTATCTTTTAGATAGATTTCTTATAAAGAGCAATTATTACATATTTTTGAATTGATGTTAGAAGTTCTTTCAGCAGTGAACCTTCATTCATAAGCAGAGCAAACACTAAAATGCTTACTCTGAATGTGCCAGCAACTATTTTAGCACTTTTACATATTAATTCATTTACAGTCAAAACAATTCTGAGTAAGATACTATTAATGATCCCTATTTTGCAAAGGAGGCGGTTGAGGCACACAGATTTGTTCAAGGTCCAACAGTTAGGAAGCAGTAGATCCAGCATTTGAAACTACACAGTGTCTGCTTCTGAAACCCTGCTCTTAATCACGATGGGATGGTAAAACTGCCTTGCTGCAAGGCAGGAATCTGTGCTCTTCTGATGTATCCCAAGTGCCCAGACAATGCCTGGCACAGAACAGAAACTCAATAAACCCTTGCTGAGTGAAATACAGTAACAACCTACACTCCAGGGGATAGTGTTCTTCTTGAGGATACTTGCTTATCTGAGGAATTTTGTCCAACTCATGTCAGACATGCGTAAAAGACAATGAGGATTAAAAGTGATGAGAGCCCACGGAGCGCTCGGACATGGACACACAAACTAACAGTGGGAATGATTCTGAAGGACTCGGAGTGTAATGTGCAACACATGAAATCTTCTGGCACTACAAAATCAACAATTAGTACAAAGGAATTAAAATGAGAAAACAACTTGTTACAAGCCAACAAAGTTACCCACCTTAATAAGTTTGTAATGTAGATAAAATGAAGCCAAAAAAAAGATGCCTGGGATGAAATTTCAGCAAAGTTTCAAAGCTTGAAAGAACCAACTTTCGCTCTTTTTGGGGAAAGGTGCCAGGGAACTGCTTGGTTTACTTTGGACTCAGGAACAAAAGGATTTCTGAGGTGAAGGGCAAGGCTTCTCACTTACTGAGCATCCCCCTCACTGCCCCACCTTTAAGATGCCGGCCACCATCTGAAACATCTTGCCAGTACTTCATTTATACTTTAAAGCAACCCTAGGAGCAGGATACAATTATTGTCCCCATTCCGTGAAGGAGGGAGAGCCTTGGAACGGAACTGGATTGGCAAGGCAGATTTGATCACCCATGGCAGTCTGACTGCTTGGTCCTAGCTGCCCAGAGAAGGGTTTGAGGATGCAGAACATAGAGGGTGACAGAGGTGTGCTGTACTTGTCAGTCCTGGACCATATTACCTGCAAGACCTCTTTCTATTTTAGCATTCTCTGATCCAAGAACCTAATATTCCACATATTTGGAATATTCCTTCTCTACCCTCACGTAACTTAGAACTTACTGGCTCAGATCAAATACCTTATTAATCTACGAGGCTTTCTCCACTCAAATGAAACCAGCTCTCTTTCCTACAGGCTCTCACAATGTAAAATACTGTAACTCTTAATCACATCCTAGCTAGCAACTTCATTTTCAGCATCAGAGCATATGCTTTCTAGGAGTAAAGAGTATCCTGTTCTTTTTATGTTCCTCTCAGTGATGCTTTGCCTACAGTGTTTGCTCAATAAACATCTCTGAATCAAATCTAGTTAGTGGTTCTGATCAATGTGGTACTGCTATATTTTAGGAAGAGCTTCAATCAGATACTTTAATGGCCTAAATAAACCGCAGCTTAATTTAACTAAAACTTGAAAATGGAGCGCCTACAAAAAGCTACTATCATTTTTAAGATTAAAAAAGGGCTATCATAATTTCTGATGCATGGGACTGAAGTAAAAGCAGCTTTGCATGAAAATGAGGAATAAATGCTCCACTGCTACTCCGTCTCCAACAAATGCAAACCCTCCCGAGGTTTGCCCAGAAAAGGAACACCTGGACAGGGTACTGTGCGCAGCACAGTATACCTGAGGCCCATGCTGGTTTGGCCAAAGCAAGGCCTGGGGAAAACACCTACATTGTGAGTCAGATAAACCGATCTAGTGTTGCCAAAAACAAACTAGCGTCTCAGCATTTTCACAACGTTCGATGGTTCCTTTCTGGTTTTATTCCACCATCTCTGAAAGTCTTTATAATCTTTAAAGCCAGGACCCTAAGTTCCTGTTATTTTTTGACAGCCACTGGAGTCAGGGTCTGAAATTAAAACTCTGAAAAAAGGGACTAATAAGATTGAAAATACAACTAATCTGGGCAGCCCAGGTGGCTCAGTGGTTTAGCACCGCCTTCAGCCCAGAGCCTGATCCTGGAGACCCCGGATTGAGTCCCATGTCAGGCTCCCTGCATGGAGCCTGCTTCTCCCTCTGCCTGTGTCTTTGCCCCTCTTTCTCTCTGTCTCTTGTGATTAAATAAATCTTAAAAAAAAAAAAAAGAAAAGAAAATACAACTAATCTTGGTTCGTGGCTCACTTTAATCTGGAATTAAGAGTTTCCTCTGTGGACAGTAAGATTCAGGAAAGACAGGCCATAGTATCAGCAGTGCTAAATGGACCTTCATATTTACTGAAATTTCAAACGTGATTTCCTACACACATGAGAGTCCATTTTCTATTTTCACAAACTAAGAAATAGCAGATGCTGGAAGGGATGGGGCAGCTGATAGCAGGGGCCACAGTGAGGTCAACGTAGCCTTAGAGGGGCCAATGTTTCTGCAATGAGCTTCTCACAGGTGATAAAGCCTAGACTCTCCCTCCTGCAATGGGATTAACATGGAATGGAATTGAGGAAGTGCAATGTAGATGACTCCAGTGAGAAGCCAGGAGCCCCACAGGGGACAGGAGACATACGGATATGGCTGTGGGCTGAGGCATACACACCTGAAGACCAGGAGAAAGGGGCTTGTCAGCAGAGGGCAGTTATGAAAGAAATGGAGAGGGTATTCAGACCTAGAGCAAGAGGTCAGGCTCAGAGAGGGCTCTCTACCTCCTCCCACCACCACCACCCAACACAGAAAGGACAGCCAGAAGATGGGTAAGTGCAAGGCAGAGCTGATGCTCTCTTTTTTACTATCAGAAAGAAATGAGGCCTATGAATCCTCTCAAGACAGGTAGGAATGCAAGGGTATCAGAATATGAAAGGACACGGGCCTGCATGTATCCGGTGTGAATCCGGAATCCGGAATCCGGCTCTCCCATCTCCAGCACTGGCCCCCTAGGCTGGTCATGTATCCTCTGAGCCTTTTTGCTTTTCTGCAGATGCCCCTACGAGGCATGTTATTTAGAAGATTAAGTTTAAATGAGGTATTTAACAGGCCCCAAATAATTCCTTGTACATAACTGGCACTTTACAAATGGACAACAAAACAGCAACATTTGAGATTACTCCTTTAGAAGGTGGGAAAGGACGCACACCATGCCAACAATCTAATCTGAAGAAATTTTATTCTGCTTGAAAACTACTGCTTGTAGATTCGTAACAGCTGTAATATTAGTATAAATAATGTAATACCAAGAGTTCTAGAAGTTTAGAATCAGGAACTTGATAGAGAAAGAAGTATTGACTGAAGAAGCTGAAGGAATCACTTTAATAGCTCTAGGAGGAGGCAAGATTTCCACCCTCGCAGGTGATGACCCTTGGGTGAAACTAAACCAAAGTGACAAAGGGAAAGCTGGTATCAGGAGAACTTCACAAGATGGTCCTGAGAATTAAGGAAGGTGAAAGGGAGGTTGAGGGACCGTCACAGACCGTGTGGGAGCCATGCGTTCAACTACCACCACCCAGCGATGCCTCTTGCTTTACAGGTCACACTAGGTTTTTTTAAAGCTAAGCCATAAACTTCCCTCCCTTCACCCCAAATGATACGGTAACAACAGTTCCTAACTCAAGTTGCTAGGTGATGGTTTCAACCTAACTTTGTTTGTGTTACCAGGCATTACAAACTAAATCTGGGCTTTTCCTGGTTTTAATCAACGAAGAGTTTAGAAAGTAATCTTATAGAATGTTATGTGTTTGCCTTCTCCAGATGTCCAGTTCCCACAAATCCCCAGGGGCAGGACTGTTTGATCACAGATACTCAAGTCTCTCCACCACAACAGCACCTAATGGTAGAGAAAACAAACTCCTTTTCTTTTGCTTAATCTCAAATGACTGAAGAAAATTATTACAAAATATCTTAAGGGTGGAGTATCCAAATACTGATAGTTCTAGGGACGTAACACATATCAAAAAAGAAGAATATTCTCAACGATTTTAAAAAGTAACTAAGAAATGAGATGCAAGAAAGATTATTTACTGGTTAGGTACTTTTTTATAGTAGCTGCATCGGGCCTGGGGTCAGTCTTCATTGCCATATAAACCGCTAGGGCTGTTTGATCTATATGAGAAATAACAGCGTCTGCAGCTTCAACAATTTCATTAAGTCTTTTCATCCGCTCCTAGGGAGAAAAAAAAGAATAAATAAGAAACAGGTGTACCAATGAGTACACCAAATTACCTTTGCTTCCTCTGTCTCAACCACGAGAATCCCAAGTCCAGAGTGAGAGGGCTGGGCAATCTACCCGCAGAGTCTAGCTACAATCACCACAGTCAGTGCTCATGTGCTCTCAGCAATTTGCTCCTCACTTGTGAGTCTCAGAGGTCTCCTTTCAACACCTTCAGGTTCACTCTGAACCCTGGAGAATTTTTAATTGATTATAGCTAGCACCTTCCTACTGGTCAACAAGAGCTGGCCCACGTTAAGACAGTTTGGAACTACGGCCAATTCTTAAAAATTAGCATCAGTAACAAAGTTGATGCACAGTAGGAGTTCTTAGTTTGCTGCATGTGTTTAGAATTACAGGAGGCCAGGACTGCTGCCTTGAGGTGAATGTCAGAAAAGCAATCCTAGGATATCTTACCTATTCCTCCTCCCAATGACAAAAATGTGAGCAGGAATACTATACTGAACCCACAGTAATGGCTAAGTGTCCTGTCATTACCTTAGTGAAAATAGTTAATAGAACACTCAATCTGAAGAAACATGTTTTCATCTGGCAAGAACACAAGACAAATATAAGGCTGCATTTTTATTCAACGTATATACCTTATCTAATGTTACAAACAAAATGAAATACTCATATTAAGAATGAACACGTCCAACCTTTTCAGCATCCAACTGATGAAGTCTTGCAACATACAGAGGAAGATAATTAGGATATGTTTCTTTCAATTCATTATAAATGTCACTAGAATCCAACCTATGTATATAAGAAAGAGATAAACATTGTATTTCATTTCTTTTAGAAAGAAAACAATTTTTGTCTTCCCTATTATTTAACATTGCTTTGAAGTTCCAGTCTATAACATAAGGCATCAACCTGAGATAAAATTACTGACAATGACTATCATTATTTGCAGGTATTAACTATGCTTAACCTAGAAAAAAAAATCAAATTGTTAAGCATCAAGTTTTCACACATACCAGGTATAGACGCATAAAGAGGAGGAAAAAACATTCAAATAAGCAAGAGAGATGAAAAGACCTAGAAATGTCTAAAATGTATTAGAAATACGTAAACTTTTCTGAAAAATCTCAAGTCTTAGTTGAATGAAGACACATTCCATGTCCCTGTATGGGGAGTTGAATAAAGCTGTGAATTCTTCTGATAAAATAGGTGAGGGGGTGTAGTGGCCAGGGGTTTCTTCCTGGCTTGCCTTGCCTGCCATGAAACCACTGCTTCCTGGGCTGCGCTGGGGTGGAAGGGGCCCCAGTGCTCTCAGCAGCAGCATGTCCAAGGCAGGCCCTCTGCTCCACCCTTTCTCCCCCCTACATTCGCTCATAACTCAGCCTTAGCACCAGGTAGCTGAGTCATACATGAGCACCAGCTCCTCCCAGGAGGAGAGTCCTCTGGGAGCTGAGGGGTGAGGGAGTGGCCTTGGCACAGATAACAAAGATTCTCACTTTTCTTCCTGAACTTTAGATATTCTTGAATAGATGTTTCTTCATCATTTGCTGTATGCCCTTACTACTATCTCCAAAGGTTTGAAGACTGATTTTTAAAAAAAGGATTTTCACTAGTTTCCAGGGGATACTAGTATTTTCAACTGTTTACAATATCCTATAATCAGACTTACAGACTTTGACTTCTGGTGGAGATACAGGCAGGTTTTAAGTGAAAAGGTAAGTTTGAATGTAGACAGACACTGTAACTTCAATCCTTGGGAATTATTTTTACAATATGATGTCTGTTCTCTATAAGACTGCAGGACTGCAAGGGTGCATACATATTTAGCTAATGAGGACTCTCATAGGAAAGCAGTGGTCAGAGAGATACTACATAACACAAATGGAAAAAGCAATCCATTTAACAGGAGAATAAATTCCTATTATGTAAAAAGTAAGCTACAAGTCAAAAAATAAGCTGGGGGAAAATGTGTCCAAGTACAGCAAAGCATTAATATCTTTTATGTTAAAAAGTTAAAAGAAAAATCTGATATCCCAACAGAAAAAGAGTACAGAACATGTTCAACTGACAGAAGCTTCACAAAAAACGCAATAATAGCATTTAAAAAGCTCAAATTTCATAACTTAGGATATGCAATTTAAGACTATGACCATGGCATTTTCTTTTTTCACCCTCTAGAAGCAAGGCTTTATTTTCAATTCCATGGCTCAGCTTGGGCAAAGGTATAGTGAACAAAACAGGCTCCACCATAAACTACTGAAGGGAGTTGAAATTGTGACATTCCCTCTAGAAAGCAATCTGGTAAAACATATTAAGGCAATTTTTAGTATTAATAATACTGATTCAATAATTATACTTTCAAGATGCAATCTGATGGATATTTAAAGAAACTACATGTATAAAAATGTGCATCACAGCACCACAGAGAAAAGCTATAAATACCATACACCAAAGAGAGTATTTAAGTGGGTTATATTTCATTAATAGGACCACATAATAGTCATTAAAATGGTACTTTAAAGGACTATTAAATGACCCAAGAAATGCTCATCATCAAATAGTAATTGGAAAACTAGGACACGATGTAATTCACACTGCTACATGCAGAGAAAATAACAATAGGATAATGATTTCTCTGTATTTTACAGAGAAAATAACAGGACAATGATTACCTTTGCAGAGTAGGAAAAAGGTGATCTTTATTTTCTTCTTTATACTTTCCAATAAAATTCTCTTCCAAGAGCAAATCAGAATTAAGTAGTTAAAATAAAAGCGCCTGTAGCCCTACCACCCATTGTTAATATTCTGAATAGAGCCCATGCACATACACATCTCACTTCTCATTGTAAATGGGAAAATAAAAGTAAACACTTAGAGGATTAAAATCCACTAAAACTTACTTTGTCATCCACTGAATTTTAAGGTCTCGTAATGCTTCAGTGAACTCCTCTTTCAAATCTTTCTCTTTTTCTGCGTCTTTTTCTTTATCTTTGCTGCCGTTCTTCGTCTTTGTTGGTGGAGGTATTAAGTAGTAATGAACGGGGATCACATCCTATGAACGTGGAGAGTCTCAGATTAACATGCTTCAACATATTTTAAATCATCTTCAGTACCTGAATATCCCAAAACAGAGGCTGCACTCAGTTGTATTACATCATATTCCAGATCCCAAGGGCCACAATACATAAAAAATTCCAATGTGTGATCAAAGGACTTTTCTCCCAAACTTTTAAAGTATTGATGCTTCTAAATCTCCTTTAAAATAAAGGAAGCAAGGGATGCCTGGCTGCCTCAGTGGGTGGAACATGTGCCTCTTGATCTTGGGGTTGTGGGTTTGATCCCCACACTGGGTGTAGAGATTACTTAAAAATAAAATCTTAAAAAAGAATAAAATAGAGGAAGAAAAAACTTTCCTCCATATGAGTGTAGCTGGTATTCTTAGTTTTACTTGATAGACTGGATTACAGAAAGTACTAATTACCAAAGTCTACTGAGCTTTCCCATCTTCTACTTGAGAAGGGAAGGAAAGAACTTAGAATTTTAAACTTAGAATTTAAAAAGAGGAAAGAACCTCTTTTTAAAGTAAATTTAAAGAGAAATGTCTTCAATCAAGAGGACTTCTTGAGGCCTTGTGATGTGCCAGGTAACGTGCTAGGAGGTAAGCAACAAAGCAGACAATGCTCCTGCCCTCTAGGAGCATAGCGTGGTGGGGATGCAGACAACATACAGGTAGCAAACAGCTTCAGAAACCACCACAGGATATGAAGATGAAGAAACAATGCAGGGACAGAACAGCTGCTAGGTGAAGTGAGGAAAACAGTGAGGAAGGGGTGCTGAAAAGCCACTCTGAAACAGGGAACATCCCATCAAAGTGAACCTCCATGACCTAAGCACAGGAACATCAATCGACCTAAGTGACCAGAATGAGGAGAGGAAGAAATATCTGGAGACAAAAGACGAGCACATGCAAAACCCTGAGCCCGAGTTAGAGGCAAGCACAGCTGGGTGCACTGAGCAAGTAGGCAGCGATCACAGGAAGTAGGGCTGATAAAACAGTACAGAAATACAGATGTTATTCTAAATGCACCAGGAAGCCTACCAGGAGAGTTGTAGGCAAGGCAGTGATAGGATTCAGGATTTCTGCTTTTTATTTAATGTCTTTGGATCCTTATCTGGATGAAAAATATTGGTTTGTTTTTAATAACTTTTCCTGCTGCTTGGAGAATGGACGATAGAGGGCAGAAGTTGAAAGGAGAGAGACAAGTTAGGAAGTGAGCCCAGACTCCCAACACTGCTCTGATCTAAAGAATGGGCTGTACAAGAGGAAGATGTGGACGGATTTAGAATCTGTGAAGGCAGAACAGACAGTGCTTGCTGACGGTGTTTAAAACTAGGGGACAAATGAATCTGGGCAGGACTGGCGGTGGGGTGGGGAAGGAAGTCCAGGCCTTGACCCAAAGCGTTCTACTGTCTCAAAGATGTTCAGGAGTGAGGGAGACAAACACCAGAGGGGCTCTGCAGATGAACCGGCAGAAAGAAAGAGTGGTCAGCCAGTGACAGTGGAGGTGGTGCCAGTAGGGAGAAGGACACGGCTGCAGAACTGGGCAGCAGTGGCTGGTCACCACAAGAGACACGCAATCTCTGTGGACAGTGGGGGTAAGGGCTGACCGAGAAAGAGATGCAGGGAAAACAGGAGGTAAAATAAGCATAGTAGTTCCTTTGAGAAGCTTTGCTTTGAAAAGAGTAATGTGTTGTTATATCTAATTACACCTGTTTCCATCTATTCTGTTAAAGCACATTAAGTCTCCACTTGTGAAAACTAAGGGTGTCTGGGAAATGAAATCCCCTATTAGACTCGGTAGATCTGATCTGGTATAATAACCAGGTGTCCTTAATTAAATCATTAAGTCAATTTCTCCAATTCTGTCTTCAAGTTTATATTAACAACACTAAATTAAAACCTTTTTTGTTTTAATTAACAAAATTTCTAAAATAGGAAAAAATGATGTTACCAAGACTTTTACTCCCCTAATCACAGTAATTTCAGAAAAAAACTCAAGTTGAGACAAAAAAATAGTATTGCAAGTCCCACCTTGTCCCAAATAGGATTCTCAGGTGTAAATACAATGTACATATGCCCATGTTAGCAATGTTCACCATTAAATTTTATTTGGGGGTATAATTATAATAGCAGATATAAGGAACTACTGTTACAGTAGTTCTAATAGCATTCCAACGTAAAACAGAAACTATTACTTCAATATGACTCATTTAAAGCACATAAAACCAACTCATGTGACATGACCACACAAATCCACTTTCAGCCATTTCAGTGCCATGCTGTCTGAGGTCAGGAGCCAGCGCCTGCAAGCCAAGGTCGCATGTGCAGTGTGGGGGCTGGGGAAAAGAAACGGGTTCTGCTTGGGCAAGCTCCTCAGGACTTTGCTACTCATTTTTCTTCCCTCCTCTTGAGTTCACTTTCCTCAGTGGGCACTGCCTGGGCAAAAAGTGTAAAATCTGAGTTGCTAATTAACCCTAAGTTCTTAGGGGAACAGGTCATATCAGTGTCATCTGTACAGCATGAACAATATACTGAAGAAACTGAGGGGCAGAGACAGCCCCCAACATCTACCCTCTGTTCATGTAGTCCTGCTCTCTCTGGAATCCTGCTTGTGTACTTCCACCGCACTAGAACATAGACAACACCTGCCCAGAGAAAGGCACTGCCCAGAGGAGGGCACCTGCTTGGAGGAAGACACCTGGCCGTGTTGATGCTAATCTAACCTGAGCCTCCCTTACTCCCCACTCCTCTTTGCCTGATTAGAGAGAGGGGCAACTTTTAGGATGGGAAGGAAATCTCCGTTGTGAGGCAATTCTCCTCTGAGGCTCAAAGGTAAGGCATTTGCTATTATGTTTTAGTACAGAAGAGAGAAAACAGAATTGAATTTAAAATGAGCAATGCATTAACTTATGATTAACAATAAACTCTAAAAAAGATCTATAAATAGAAACCCTGTACTATGGCAACCATAAACTACCACTAAAAGCACAAGAGACAGGGAGTTTGTGATGAATGGCCTGGGGTGGGTGGGTGGGAATCAAAGTTTTCTGATCAGCATTTTATATATTAAATATATCAAATTAGCAATTATAAGTGTTAATATAATCCTATATTTCAGGACAGTAATTTTTATTATTAAAAATTATGAACATGGCAGCTTTAATTCCTAATCAAGAGAAAAAATGGAGTTATTTTTTGTTTTATCATGTTTACCTGTTTTTTTTTGTCAGTATTTTTTCAACTCACTTCTCAAGGACTTACTATGGGGTCAATTTAATAGAAATTGTTTTCTACCATTTTAAGTCTTGAGAAACCTTGATTATGATTTAAAAAGATAGTCAAGAGGAATCTTCAGAGAAGAGATGCTTAAGTTCTCTATAGTAGATACTTCACACTAAGTTTTTTAAAAAAACATATTATTTCTGCTATTTACCATATATTTTGACAGTGTTGAATAATATCCCTTAGAAAGTCAAATCTACCTGCAAAAACAGTAATTATTCTTTGGGTAACATAACATACTGCCATTTAAATTTTGGTTCAAAATTATAATTTCCTTAGTTCTTAAATTATTAATAGCTAAATTCAAAACTTGAATACCTTTATGCAAAACTGAGATAGTTATTTTAAAGATTAAAATCATACTGGAATGCTATTTAACATCTGTTAAAAGTAAGCACTCTCTTTTATATGACAATGAACTTAAAAAAGATAACCCGCATTTTCCAAATCAAAAGTCACTGAGACCCAAAAGGACAAATCCATTGAGGATTATGCACCAAAAGCTAGTTGGTATTTTGTTCAGGCAATAAATTAATATATGGGTCTTTTTCATAATGAGACTACAAAACAGGGTGAAATGGGAAGAGGTAACTTAAGTTGCCAAGCTCTTTATATAAAGCTTTCCTAACTATCAAGTAATAAGAACCTTCCTGGTCATTTGAGAGTTTCCTATTTTATACAACTTTATCCAAACAAAATCCACCAAAACTCCCAAAAAAACCAACCAAAATATACAATAGGAGGAGAAAATCCCAGCTCTGCCTTTGTGATAAGCACCTTCTATTTTTAATGGGCTCCTAGAAGACCTTTTCCTCATTTTCTAAAGCAGTGGCTCTCAAGCTATTTTCAGGATGACCCAAAGATAAGCAATCTATAAATAAAAAGACATTAGTTTTATGAGTCTGATGAATGACATTTTTCTACTTTATTCTGTTTTCATTTTAAAGCTAGTTATATCTCATTAAATGAATGTACATGGCCCACAAATGGGTCATAGTTCTCAGCTGAGAAATGCTGGTCTGTAGTGAAGCAGATACTCCTTTAACTGGAAACATGTTTCCCAGTGGGCATTTTGTTTCAACAAAGTGTTTACTATTACATAATAATATAGACATTACTGAAGTCTCTTTAATAAAGGAACTTCATGTATTCTAAAATAGGGATCCCCAGGTTCATGTCACTATGAATTAAAAAACAGAGTTATCTTTTATTTATACTTTAAAATACAAGTTCTCCTTGGCAATGCTTCCCACTTGAACATGAGAAATCATTAAAATGATAAATGGTGCAGCAGGTCTTCACCAGAGAGCTCACTGAATACATCTATCCCTTTCTCTAAGTACACCTGAAGTAGAATTTTGTTTTTTTTTAATTTAAACTTGGCTCTAGCAGTAAATCAGAGATTGTCTAATAAGCTGGGGAAGTGATTGATGGTCTTAAAGTTGCTTGTGTTCTTAGTGTAAATTCTAATGTGGGGTCAGTAGTCCTTATTTCTGTTCCTCCTGTCCACTGCTCTGTCTCTTCTCTTCCAGTACTTTGATGACACAAGAGCAGGGAATAAACTTTTTTTTCAAATATCTTAATAATAATATTTTAATAATCAAATCATCCAATTTAAAATGGTTTTTTGACTTTAAAAATAATTGTTTTGGCTTATATAGCTAGGAAAAAAAACATATTCATTCACAAAGTAGGATTTTAGATATGCAAAATTTCAAATATTACTATTTGGCAGCATATGTGCAGTTAAGAAATGAATAGTATTAAATTTCTTTTTTAGACACATAAAACAGGGATCTTCCATCAATTTATGGCAGGAAAAAAAAAACACTTCAGGAAAGCAGTATGTCAACACTGACAAGCTAAAAGCACTATACTGCAGAACTTAAAGAAAGGAAACTAAGGGAGAGATTTTTTAAAAAGATTTATAATAGGTTACAGAAAAAAAAGTTAACTAATATGCAAATAAGGCTTTAAGACATCTTTTTTAAGAACTGACAATCAGTACCTTTTTAAATTTTCCTTGTCGTTTTGCTGCAGACTGCCCCTGGGAGTTAGAACGACATTCTGTAAGAAAACATGCACAATCTACACAGGATGGAGACACCACCTCTTTCTAATTGTCTTCCAGTTTACGTCCCACCTGCATGTGTCTCGGTACTTAGAGGGGTCAGGTCTATGATCAAAGTGGCAGGCTTTTAAAGAAAGCAACACTGCCACTTCCATTTTAATAAAAAGGCAATCGAATATGTTATTCTTAAGGGCAAGTGTTTTTCAACTCTGTATTTGAAAAATTTAGTACAGCAAACCATTAGTTATCAACACACTTTTGAAAACATTAAATTTAGCTGACAGTCCAGAGTCTGATTTCAAGGACATCACAACCACCGCACACACCTAGGCATCATCATTCAAGGTGACCATGAAAGTCAGAAGTAAAACAACAGTCACCTTCTCAGCTACCAAACCAGTGAGAAATGCCAAACTATGGAGGGAAGATTACACAAACAAGATGCTGGTGTAATGAACTCTGTACCTTTAGGTTTTTGCTCCCTCAAGTAATCTACCCCATAAGTAATTACCTAGTAAGTAGTATCTACAGTTAATCTCACACTCCTATAATTTATGCCTCTGAAAGAACATTGGTAGGAAGTAGTAACTATCTCTGAACTGCTAAAAAGGGCACTTTGAATAACAATGCTTTTCTGTCATAATCATCACAAGTAAGCAGACACCTGAGAAGAATTATCTGGGTGAGAACCCCATAGTGGAAGCAGCCCTGCTGCCCAGGAAATGAAGCCTACAAAAAAGACCAGGACTTCTTAAATCAGCGCATCAATGAATTCCAATGTCACTGAGTACTGATTCACTTCAAATAATACTATATCTATAAATATGTACAGTTGACCCTTGGACAACATGGGGGCTGGGGATACCATTCCCACCTCCAGTCGAAAATCCTTGTGTAACTTTTGATTCCCCCAAAACATAACTAATGAACAGCCTACTGCTGACTGGAAGCCATAATAACAACAACATAAACAGTCAAAGAACATATTAATTTGTATATATTCTTACATTAAGCTACAGAAAACAGTATGTTACTGAGAGAATCACAAGGAAAATATATTTACAGTACTGTACTGTATTTACTGGGGGGGGGGGGGACCCACATAGAAGTTGACCACACAGTTCACATCCATGTTGTTCAGGGTCAATTGCAGTATCAATCAAAATGAGACTCAAGAAATGTCAGGGTAAACAATTTTTTTCAAAGCACAGAATTCCTAAGTGATGCTTCCAAGACAGCAGTAAGTGACCTCTGGTTCAACAGTGGCAAGAAGTAAGTATACTTGTTAAGATGCAAGAAATCTATTCATCTGGATAATAGCCTTTATGATTCCAGCATCACGTTGCAGACCACTATTTAAGAACTGATTCTAAGAAGAAATGCAAAACTGTAAGAATGACAACCTTTTGTTGGCATTGAGCTAATATGTGACAGATCCACATAAGTATTATTCTCATATTAAATTTATAATAAAAACAGATGGAAAAGTTAAAATAAGTACCTATCCAGTTTTAATATTTATCTTTAAAACGTAACAACCAGAAACAAGTTTTTCATAGTATAATTTTGAACTATAAAAGGTAAATGCCAAAGGAAGTATCTCGTAATTATCTACACAATTAGGCAAAATTTCAACAAGAGAAAGGTCCGTACAAGTGAGAAAAATACTGTTAGAAATAATTGTTCTGATTTTCTAGAAGTGGCCCAAGAAGACCTGACTTATTTTTATATCCACAATATTAATTTGATTAAAATCCTATAAAATGTTCCAATTTTAAACATCTCATTCACTTAAGCCAAGTTTAATCTGGACCTATACATTTTCAGGGAAATTCAAGTATATTAGTCATGCAAGGTACAACCTGTTCAGGGCCCGAGTACTTAGGCTTGAGAAAAAGAATATTAAATATTTTAAAATATAGTCAAAATATTAATTGACTTTACTAGTAATTTGAAAAATACTAATATTTTCTTTCCTCCCAGGGAGATCTCATTCTTAGAATCTCATTCTAAAGTGTGGGATTAATTCCCAACTTTTAAAAGAAAGAGAATTTTGGAATAGGTAATTTCAGTGTAAAAGGAAAAAAAAAAAAAAGCATACTTACAGCTTTCTTTCCAAGTTCAGTCTTTGACAATGTTAAGGATCCTGCAAGGTAGCATCCAGGTCCTGCCCCTTTAGGTATTCTAATAAGAAAGTTCAAAAGAGAAAAAAATGGAACTAAAGAGAAAGTCTCAGAAAGATAACCAGGGATCAAAAACATCAAAACAATCATATTCTGAAATAATTCCCATAGCTTAGATTTCAAAAATCAAAGGAAATCATCTTAGTCTGAAATAAAATGGTAAGTGACAACATTCCATCAATCTAACCCAATGTAATGAGCTCGAGTGAAAAGATTACAGTATTTAAGACACACAGTGTAAGCAACACTGTCACTTACTTGTCATCAGGTAAGGAAGTTACAAAGAATGGTTGGTTATATTTGGGTGGTAATGTCAAATTACTTGATTTCTTCTTTCCTAGAAGTGCAAGGCTATGGTTTTCATGAATATCTAAGCTCAAGGTATTTGACAACCTATGAGAAACAATGAATGGAAGATCTTTAAGACGTTCCAAATCACTGATCTGCTCATGACGAATCTGTAGTCGAATTGTGTAATCTCCTTTCTCCAGTTTCAAAGAATACTAAAAAATACAAAGAACATTTGGAAAAAGTAAAGTTTAGTCAAGTAAACAGAAATCATAGTAAGAGGATAAACAGGAACAGTTACCACGTACAAAGCACTTACACTATGTGAGGAACAGTGTGCGTGAAAGCACTTACAGTATGTGAGGAACAGCGTGCGTGCATGCTCAAGACAAATATACACACAAGTGTGTATACACAACTGGTAGTCTTTATATCACCAAAATGCCACACACCTCTTTATCACAGACAGGAAAAACGGAGCCAGCAGAGATCGAGGAATACAAACCCATTTGTGCTCCATCTAGTTAATTAACCTGCTCAGGAGCTTGGCACACTGTTTCTTCTGAGATTTTAAAAGTAACAAAGTAATGGCACTGGAATAATCCAGTCTGTACTGAGGAGATGTGGCTTGGCTTGCTTTGAGAAAAAAAGAAATCATTCCCTGAGGAGTTAACTGGAAAATACTTGCACAAATTATTTTCATTATTTGCATAAAATTATAGATGTTATAGGAAATACCTCATTTCTTTGTAACAATATTTTAATCAGGGATGAAATTTCTATAAAATATAAGATGAAAAGTTTTTCTATCTTTAAAACATTAGTGCGAAGCACAGTGCTTGGCATACACTAAGTGTTGAATACATCACTGTCTCACGAAGAAATAAATTTGAAAGTTCTAGTAAACACTTGGCACTGCTATAGTGCTTTTCATCCAATTTAGACCTGGATCATTTCAAGATACTCAAATTGTCTTGGAAGATTTGCTGTCAGCCTTCAGAAAGGTGGAAGCAGTGGGCAGGAAGGACAAATACTTAAAAGGCTATGCTGAGGGTGCCTGGGTAACACAGGCAGTTGAGCATCCGACTCTTGGTTTTAGCTCGGGCTTGAGCTTCAAGTCATGTCAGCAGGCTCCACGCTCACTGTGGAGTCAGCCTGAGTTTCTCTTTCTCCCTCTGCTCTATTTCCCCTGGTCTCTCTAATAAATTTTAAAACAAAACATAACAAAAACAAAACAACAACAAAAACCTACCTTGGGCTAGCGTTTGCAAGCATCATACTCGCCCTTTTCTACCCCAAAACTTGAGTTAGCTGATCTACATGGCTGAGAGGCTGTCACAGTCTGTTTTGTAAGACAACTAACTAAGCTTCTAGTGGTAGGTCAAGGACTAAATACAAAACTATAGGATTAAAACAAACAAACAAACAAAACAAAACAGAAAAACAAATATTACCATAAACAAGAAATCAGGGATTTATTAGTTCAGGAAACAGCCCGTGTTAATTCCAAAAATCACTGCCAATTTTATACCTGATGTGGATAGGCATCTCCTGAACCCATTTGTCTTTTGTTCTGGTCAAATATAATCCACAATTGGCTGTCAAATTCTGATTCATACAATAGTTCACAGAGTAGTGGGCAACTTGGAGTTACTTCCCCACTCTTGGGCTATAAAAAAAAAATAAGAATAAGTACTTGATATGATTTATATATGATTTCTAACATAGATCAGTAATACTGTTACTGGTAAGATTTTTACATTACAAGTATTAAAAATATTTTCTTCTGGTAACCAATATTAAAAATGCAGAATATCCAATACTTTGGCACTAATTAAAGGCATTTTTCTTTTATAAGCTTTCAAGAATACAAACCTAGCTATCTGTATGCATTGAGTATAACATACATTCTTCAGGACCTCTAATTAGAAAATTGAAAATGACAATTCATTGAAACAATCATCTAAACATTAAAACCAGATTTGTATTATGCTTCAATAAGAGTTTGGCTGAAATCTTACTGATCCTATATAAACTCTTAGAACCAACGTTTACACTAGTCTCAACTATCTTTACCACTCATTCAACCAAGAGTTATTCTGATTTTTCATTGTTTTAACAGCTACTTCAGAGAAAGCAATCAGACCCGGTACCATAATCAGAAGGCATCTGGCATTGATGAGACATCTAGCCACTGGACAGTTAGCACCGAATGGGTACCACTGAATAGGTATCAATGAATAAAAAAACTAAGGCTCAAAGGTCAGGTCACCACTAATTTAGAGTTTATGACTTCAGACCTGAATAGCACTTAGACCATTACAAATTATAATTTCCAAAAGGATAATTCCAAATTAACCAGTGTTATTTACTTGACTCTATTTCATACATATACATATAAATTAAATTACTTGTCCTGCCATTTGTGACTTCATATTTCATGAACAAAACACAAAAGTTCATTTTAAGGTTATACTTTATTATAAAAACACTTACCTGGTGAAAGTTATATGTCAGGATCATCTCATAAAGCTGACGATTATTTGGCAAAACATCTCTTGATCCTAAAGGTTTTGTTTTTGCACTCAATGGGCTGTAATTAGAAAAACATGTAAGTAATTTGATGCAAGAATTCATTTACTGAGAGAAATGAAACTAACCAACAAAATCTATAACACAGCACAGTAAGTGACAATGAGCATTCCTAAACTCTGTCCTTTTCAGTATATAATATTTTAATCATCAGCTTACAGAATTCTTTATTGGCTGAACCATAGCAACATATACAGTTTAAATTTTGCAACATTACAGAAACATTTTCAAATGTCAACAAATAGTTCTTAACCAGATCCCAATAGTAGGACAACTGCTAAGAGTGTTAAGGACAGACAGGTTTTGACTCGCATCCTTCTGTCCAAACTGCAGATAGCAATATACCCCCATCAAAGGATGGGTCCTGTAGGTGCCACACTGAGAGCTTTATACACGTTATTAAGGCTAGAAGCTACTGCTGAGGCTGCTTCTTAGAAAGCTGCTGGGACTCCTAGGCTGCAAAGTCAGAAACTACATTTTCATCTTTAGCACTCAGATGATTTAAAAAGATGACTCTTTTCAAAGAGTAGAAGAGATATCCCCACTCCTATCACACCAATGCTCAACATCTGTAGTCTTAAAACACTTAATGATACCGTAGTGTCTGGACCCAGCTCTTCAAAGTTATGCAGGGAGCCAGATCTTCATACTTCAGAGAGGACTGAACATCAAAACGATTGATTCCTTCCGATGCATGCTACAAAGGATATTTATCAAATTAGGTTCTCAAACTTTATTGATAATAAATTGTATTCTTAAACATTTGAACCTAAAATAAACATGCATAATGCAAAGTTTATAAGCACCCATGAACAAATACTACTGTTATTTTCAGAACTACAGGTAATCTGCCCGTTAATGTTTAAGTCCAACCAGTGAGGTTATTTTTCAATAACACAAATAACTGACATTAAAAATGATGGAAATGTGGAACTTACAATGTTTAACTGAGGAGCAGTACACACTATTCCATGGAAAGAAATGGTATAATCGATATTGACATCACTAAGACTTGCCCACCAACGAGCAATGCAAAACTCAATTGCTTTCCCACCCTGTAAAGAATAAAAATTACAAACTTGTAAATCTCTTTTCTCATTTTCCTTCAAATTACAGAATATAAATAGGTGTTTTACAGCAATTCTAGCTTTCAAACCTTTCCTATCTGTACACCTGTGGGTGGAATTAGTTGCAAAGATAGAGTATAGAGAGTAAAGATACACAGTTATCTACTCTGAGTATAGAGAGTAAAGATACAGTCATCTACTCAGACTCCTACGGCCCTTGTCATAGAAGATTGGAGGCAGCTTTTGAGAACATATACAACAAAATAATGGTGAAAACAAACTGGAATAAAAACTTCAGACCAAAGGAAAACTTATAAAAACCATGATAAGAAAAGGTAAGTATTACAGCTCTGTAAGGCATAGTCAATACCCACAGCTGAATTTCAGGCTCAGAGCTGCCTGGTAATCAAAGCAAAATGATATCATGGTCCCTTACATCTTTCTCCCTATTAAAAAAAATTAAAAACAAAAACTATTTTTAGCACTGAGTTTTAAATTAGTTTTTCTAGTAATCAGTATACATTAGCAAGTTTGAAGATGGGTCATGTGATACTAACATTTACAAGAACACAAGAAGCTGTAATGAGAAACCTAAGGAAAGATGATAGAACTAAGGAAAGATGATAGAACTCTGTGAAAACACTAGGCAGCAGGTTCAAGAAAGAACACAGTTTTGCTCCGCTTCTACAGAGGAAGAACAGCAGCCCAGAAGGATGGGGACCTGGCACACTTGAGGTCATTCAGGTGGGAAGCAGTAGTGGCTTCACATATAGAGCAAAACAGCCTCCTGGAGTCTTAACAACTGGGTATTAATAAAATAACAAGTAGAAAACATGTAGAAAAATCTTAAATAAGGAAATAATCTCCTGTGTGATGAGGCAACATTCCCAACTGGGCTCTATGGTGCAAGCCGTCAGAATCCAGCAGACCAGCATTTTCCTCTCATTACATTTCTTAAAGATTTCAGATGATTAATATTTATCTCCAACTTAGTCTCAAGTATCCCACTGAGACTACCTACCTTCCCACTTTATTTGGCATCAATAAAATATGCAGCCCCCAGTCTGAATACAAACTATAAAATCAAATTCAAATACACAGTCTTAGCCCCATACCAAAAATAAAAAAGAAATTATTTCATAGGATTTCAAACTGGTAATGAAAACTTACTAAGACAGGAAAAGCTTCAGTTAGTGTTCCTTTTTCTGGAAGCGAACAAAACTTATAGAATTCATGACTTCGATACGCTCTTTGCTTCACAAGCTGTACTGCATGAAGAACAAACTTGGCTGACACCTCAGAAGAACAGGAGCACACGGTAACTTCTAAAATGAGAAGAGAAGCAGCAAAGTTTTAAACTGATGGGATTTAAAACAGAGGTAGGATTGTTTTAATAATATCAACTTTTTAGAAAATAATGTATCAAGAATAAAATGATACATTCAAAGGAAAACTACATATTTCCTTAACAAAGAATCGACAGAATATTAATAAAGATGAAAGGGTAGGAAAATAAACAAATCAGTAACACAATTAACAACCACTATGCTGCAAACACCATGAACAGCGAGCTGCCCACGGATGGACACAGTTGTCCTAATCAAGTTATTTTCAAAACCCTTTCTCCCTCTGCTCCTGTGAGGAAACCTGCTCTAGCTAAAAACCAACCAATTCCTGATAAAGAGAATTTTAATTTTAGAATGCTCTATTTGTTATCACAGCTAAATTCCATTAGTGTCTATTTATTCAAATTCATTGATAACTTTTCCTAGTCTCTCCCTCCTGTCAGCTTCTAGAAAAGTATGATTATCAGACCTACACATCCTAGGTTTTATTCTGAGGCTGAGCTAGAGGCAAAACCAAAATCACTGTGAAGCAGAATCAGCATCCTGTCTAATGCACACTCACTCTAATACAGGAAGCTTAAAGCAAGGCTTATGTTTCTGGTTCACAAGGTCAAGTGGTTAGAGAACTCTGTGAACCTCATCAATTGCTAAGGATAAAAAATCCAGTGTTAGGACAGTATTTCTAGTTATCTGAAACAGGACCCATCTGTAGTATATTTATTTCTTTTCTTTCTTTTCTTTTCTTTTCTTTTCTCTTTCTTTCTTTCTTTCTTTCTTTCTTTCTTTCTTTTCTTTTCTTTTCTTTTCTTTTCTTTTCTTTTCTTTTCTTTCCCATTTTACTGAGATACAATTGACAACATTGCATAGGTGTTTACGGTATACACCGTGAGGATATGATATACATGTATATGTTTTAAAATGATTATTACAGGGAGGTTATTAACACATCCATCACTTTACATACATACACCAATTTTTTTGGTGGTGAGACTATTTCAAATCTGACTTTTAGCAAATTTCAAGTACATAACACAGAATAGACAATATAGTCACCATGCTGGACATTAGAGTGCTTGCACCTATTCACCGAATAAGTGAAATTCTGTACCCTCTGACCACCATCTTCCCATTTCCTTCCCCACTCAAAGCACATTTCTAATCTAAGACTGCTAAATGGTCTGAGCTACTTCTATTCTGGATCATTCAATAAATTCTTATTAAAAAAACTAATTATATTCAATGCCAACCAAGACAAATCATAATTTGAACATTATAATTACTGGCATTTACCATTGAAAAAATATCAGATTCAGCATTAATTAATCATAGATTTTCCTTTATTATAATTAGTGTATATTTTATCAGGGCTCACTGTTAGATAAGTCCATGGGGACCTATATGAATGGTAGCCTAGAGCTGTTCAACAATACAACTCTGACTCTAATCACTAACAGATAAGGTATTCTAAACTAAGTTAAAATCCTGAATGTTAAAACATCTTAAATAGCCTAGATGATTTGATGTATGAGCCAGTGTAAAATAGTATGAGATCTTCATAATATTTTAAACCTAACAGCCAATGTAGGGTGTCAGATGTAGTATTGTTATGACAAAAGCACATGTTAGAGATATATGAACTACTTTCTATGGTCACAATCCTAGCAGAGATAGAAGTACATAAAGATAAGTGGTCAGGACAGACTCAAATGTTACTTACCAGCCCATGTCGCACCCTCAGGAACCTCAATAAAATGCCTTCGAATTTGACCAGGCTTAAAATGTACATCTGTCAAGGCTAGATCATAATGTGATGATTCATTTACTCTAAAAATAAAAATAAATGGCTAAATGTGATGCTGTCACAAAAAAGGCTTTTATACTATAAGCCCACTGGTACTCTAGATTTTAAGAGTTCATTAGAAACGAGCATGGGGATTTAAAGGTTGGTAATAGAACAGTGTGCACAATACTATCTCATTTTTGCAACATGTTAGCAGTGATAAATTCTGGATAGCCCAGTGTAGATGATTTTTCTCCTTTTTACTGGCCTATGCTACAATTTGTCTATAAGACATACATACACAGCTCCCTCATTCATAGGCTTTCCCAACTACTAGAATCTGAACTATGATGAATCCTAAATAATAAAACCACAGGTAATGTTTTGTGTGACTGATACTACCTTACAGCTCTGAGAATGGTATTAAACCCCTTATATAGCTCCAAAATACCCCACACCATAATGACACAGTAAAGAAGAAAAGTACTTTTATAGCATTTTGGTAAGAAACCAATGATACGTAAAGGTCAAATGTATAATTTTCTACTATGGAAACCTAAAGAATATGCAAAGGACAAATTTTAGTCAGTGTGACAAACATTTAATGAGCGCCTACTATATATATGAGGCACTGCTGTTAAGAGCTACAAATACAACACTGAATATATTTTCCTTTGCCCTGGCCAATCTCATGAAGACAGAACTACCAGAAACATTTAACAGAATATGCTCTGGGTAGATAGGAAGTGTTAATGGAAAAGATTCCTGAAGGAGATAATGTCTCGGCTGATTCCTGAATCTTATAAATTATCTTGTCTAATTTTCTATACTGGACTTTGAGGGAAAATCTGCCTGAGGATTTAAGTGCTCTGCAATTTCTCCATGTGTGTGTCACTTTTGTGTGTGTGTGTGTGTGTGTGTGTGTGTGTCACTTTTTATCTCCTGATTTTCATCCTATGTTTCTTACAGGCTGAGAACTACTGCACATTTAATATTTACCAGTTAACTAACTCAGTAGAAACTGTTAACCGAATGTTCTGAAGATACTGTGTAACGGGGCTCCACAGAGTAACTCGTAGGATATAGTCCCTGTGTCTTCAATCAAATGTGGTGAGCTAAAAGAGATGACGTCTTGACTGACACGTGTACCACAGCATGTACAAAGCACCACGAAGGAGCAAGAAGGAACTTCTTTCACCCTGGGGATGACTAGGAATGAGCCAGTCTGAGGAAGCCTGAATGCCGACACCAGTGAGGAGTACGAATGTCGGGTGGATGGGGTGACAGGAAACGCTAGTTTTAAAGGACCACTGTTTGCTATTTTAAAGAGCATGATCCTGGGGAGCACCACTGATCTACCTTAAACAGAAAGCAGTATGACAGATTGGAGCTTCTCGGTTTTGGGGTAAAAGATATGATGGGAAAGAAGAGTCTGGAAACAGGAGAAGTGGGAGAGCCAGAGAAAACAGCAATCCCACAGAGTAGAGGTATAATGGTGGGGAGAGGGGGTGGGAGTGGAGGAGGGATGAAGTAATACTGTGAAATGCTCCAGATGGATCAGGGAGTTAGGAGGGTGGAGTTTTGGCACAGAGGGCAGGGCACAGGAGATGCCACTGGGTATTCTCACAGTCAAAAGGCAATAGAAAAACCACGTGCCACTTTCGACTCTGAGCAAGAGGCAGAACTAAAAGCCAGTTACCTGATTCTGGTCTCCCATCTTTTAAAAGTTCATACTATTTCCATAAATAGCCATTAAAAAATCCCATGTAACAGTAAGCTGTTGGCAACTTGTTACTTACTTGGCTGCTATAACTGCAGTGATTGGAACTCTGAACAGAGGCCCTGCATTGGGGGATGCTATATCATAGCCACATACCTTGAAAAAAAGAGTAAGTTTCAGTATCCACAAACTTTTAAAAGATGAGAAAAAAAGAAAAAAAGGTGAAATCTATTCATAGAGTAAGTTAATTTAACATTAAAATTTAAAGGTCTTAAGCACAAGTTGACACCAATTTTCTGATGTTGGGTCGCATAAATAATGGCAAACAGCCTAAATAAATGCATGTATAACCACCCTTGACCAATTCAGACCAAAGGGCAGACAGACTGCCACACAAGGTATTTTTACATGTCTTAAAGAGTACTTAGAAAGTTACAATGAAGATGAACCAATACCTCTGTATAATGCAATCCTTCCCTTAAGCCCCTCGGATCCACACGTATGTTTATGTGTCTACATTGATTCATGAGTTCCAAATGGCTGGGACACTGAACCCAAGACGAATTTGAAGTTAAAGCTAAATGAAGCTGAAGGGATATTTTTTCAGCGTTTTCTAGCATTAAAAAGACCAAAAATGAAAGATTAGTACTTTTTTCCTTTTCTTCCATTTTAAAAAGTTTTATCTTCTCATAAAATCTAGCAGATGAACTTAATCAGTTATAAAATGTACTAGGGCATGTGCTTCCAAAACACAGTTCAAATAAAGCAGTCACAGAATCTTCCCTACATTTTAGTGCACTTGTGATCCAGTCACATTTTATCCAACATGGCTGTAATCTTAAAATAAGGGGTTTCCCTGAGCATCTGTCATTACTGCATGCAGAGAGCAGCACCTGCCTGAAAGGAAGATGCCAAGTACATGGTGGTGACCCCTCCTTGGAGCGACAGTTCTCTCTGGCTGCTTCTGCTTCCCACCCTCCAACTAAAACTCTGTTTACACCCAAGTAGTAAGAGTGCTAAACAAAAGAAACTGGATGCTTCATTATCCACAATTCAATAATACTCTGGGACACTGAAGACCCAGGCTACAGGCTACTGTTTTCCTCAGTGGTTACCAGGCTGACTGAATTGCCACAATGCTGGGATTTCTGCTTGCCATTACCCCCCCAACCCTGCCTTAAACCATGTAACATTTAAAATAATATTGTCAACTCATCTTTTTTCTTTAGGACATTAACCCAAATGGCATTGCTCTCATATGATACTATTCATTCAAGCTATAAATGTGAGCACTTTGGCTTACTGTCCTTTTATTTCTTACCGGTATTTTCTGGAAACACAGGTTCAATGCCAACGCCATGATCTGAAGGTGCAGCCACCTGAACAGGGTCTCGGAGGTAGATGCCACGGTTATTTCCAACAGTAACAGTGAAACCTAATTTATTAGCAAACGATGTATTCTGAACGAGGTAGTCATAGGCTTTATCAACCTAATTAAAAGAACACAAAAGGTAAAATATCAATGGTTGGGTCAAGAAAATATTTTGCTGTAAATTACCAATTTGATTTCAGTCATAAAAAGGTACAGGTAAAAAGCTAGTTTCTATGTTCACCTCTCTCAACTACATAGTGACCCCAAATAAAGACGGTAAGTCTACCTACTTTTCAGACAAGACATCAGTCTGACCACTCACCTCCAGCTCCAGTCTCTAGATTCACACCACTAGTCCCAAGTGACTAAAGTCAGAACTCCTCCATACACCACTAAATTCACAAGTTTTGCCCTCGACATCTTCGCTTTGAATTTCTACCCTCCATGTGTCTTATGTCTACTGTATTTCTCTCTTACTGCAACAAATTCGTCTTAACTACAAAATCTGTTTTCATATCCTCTTTGCTTATTAGTTCAGAACCTATTATGAACATATAATGTAGAATCAGATAAACTCAATCACTGTTACAACAGGAAATACCATCCAGTAACAACTAAAACAGTATCTTGATGACTATTAAGCCATTTTTCATACAAACACTACCTGAATAATACCATGTCCTTGGGCAAATACTTCTATATTGTCAGCCTTCACTGCAGTGTTTTCTAGAGCTCTTCTGACTGAATGAACCGTGTAGTTAACGTTATTTGCTTTCAGACCTGAAATTAAAAAGCAAAGCAAGAATGAAGTATTACAGAGTGTACTACTTGAAACTTCTCTTCCCCTCACCAGTAGAGATAATGTGTACATTTTCTGGCTTTAATGTCTGGTGTTTCAACACTCAATTTCTTTTCTTTTTCTTTTTTTTTTGGAAGATTTGTTTATTTATTCATGAGAGATAGAGACAGAGGCAGAGACATAGGCAGACGGAGAAGCAGGCTCTCTCTGGGGAGCCTGATGCAGGACCCAATTCTAGGACCCCAGGATTACGACCTGAGCCACAGGCAGATGCTCAACCACTGAGCCACCTCAGTGTCAACACTCAATTTCTTAATCTTTTCTAGAAAGCTGAACTACAACAGTCTGACTCAAAACTGCTGGCATTGTGTAAACACTTCATTCAACAAAAAATCACTGTGTGTCCATTACACAATGGCATTAGTGTGCACTCTGCAAAGGTGATGCAAACATTTAAAGCAGGTAGAGGCATTCGAATGACATTTTCTTTAAAATACTGCTGGTCATAGGGGTACCTGGCTGGCTCAGCTGCTAGAACATGGGCTGGTAGAACATGGGACCCTCGGTCTTGAGGTTGTAAGGTTAAGCCCCACGTTGGCTGTGGGGATCACTTAAAAATAAAATCTTAAAACACTGCTGGTCAAATGATATGGTTGCTGGAGATATTAATCAACTTGGCTGTGTTACAGACACCAAGAAAACTTAAAACAAACCAGCAGAAAAGATGCTGAAGCTTGACCACAGCTCAATTAATTCAGTATTTTTGAGACTGGATCCTAGATACTGATACCGATTAAAAGCTTCCTGGGTGATGGCAGAAGCAGCCAGGCTGGGAATGACTGTTCTGTTGGAAGATATGTAAGCCACCAATTTGTTAACTTTGTGTTGAACACTGTTGTGAAAGATAAAAGATGAGAAATACCGCATTCCTGTCCATTCCAGAGTTCATCAAACATGTGTGCACTTACGATGTTGAAAGAAATGAACAAAACAGAAATATGCTGCTTTAAGAGTGAATCAAGAAAGTAGCCTATTTTGTCAGTAAGAATCCAAAAGAAGGTTATGCTCTATCAGAGGAAAGAATATGAGAATCTTCTTGCCAGGATGTACAAGAGTTTGCAAGACCAAAAAATGGCACAAAAGGATTCTAGGCAGAGAGAGTAAGATGTGCAAAGACCAGAGACGTGGAGCAATCCTGAAATCTGATGAGATGGAAAAGGGCTAGAAATGAGGGCAGAGTCTTGGGATCTCATAGAGGAACACTCCTGAGGTGGAATCTTTGCGACGACCTGGTGACCATAACTGGATCCCAGTCAATGCCAATGCCATCCAATTAATACCGTGAGCCTCTGACACATCACCCCAGAAACTCTTATCTCCTTTTCCATTTTAGTTATCCCCACAGCAATATTCATGATCTTTTAACATGTAATATAAACTAACTTTAAATTCTGCTTACAGTCTCTCTCCCACAGCTATGATACAAATTCCACATGGGCAGGTAATTTTGATCCAAAGTAATGCTTGATAGCCATTAGTAGCAAATAAATTTATTTGTTGGATGAATGAATACAATTCAAATCCTTATTATCATATAGTTATTTTCTATCTTAAACTTTACTTTGAGCCAGGGCATTTTCTCACCATGAGAACTTCAGAAAACAAGTATCTGTCTGCAATAAGGTGAGAGAAATTTATACAATTATTCTTTATGACTACTGCCTGACTTTAAATTATGCTATCAACTGGTAATTCACCACCTATTCCCTGGAATTTAGAAACAGTACTGAGTTAGACCAAGTAGAGCACTAAGCAGTGTCCCTACCTGAAAGTATCAGGGCGATGCCTCCACACGCATTGGGAGAAGACATAGACGTCCCATTCATTAGCTGAGTTCCTCTCAATGTCCAGTTGGGAACAGAAGCAATGGCTCCTCCTGGTGCACTGATACTTACTCCAAGGGCTCCATCAGCACTGAAGGAAAAGCCATTAAAGTTTGCTTACAATGGTGAGAATTGGATCAACATGGGCATTCATAACAAGGCCACTGGTCAAATAGATCAGAGTACAATACCATGCATAATTTGCAGTACTGGAATCAGTTGGAAAAAAATACCCAGCACAGCTATTTTCCCATTATGTATCTTAAAAGTGGGCAAAATCTTATTAAGTGTGTCTGTATGTATCTGGGATTATGTGCAAAGGGTGTCAGGTATATTTATGGAGAGAAAATAAATGTCACTGCTCAGATTCCTTAATGAATGCATTTTTTTCCTGTCTTTAGTAAGTAGAAGCCTTTCCTTTTTTAAAGTTTAATACAGCCACTGTCCAACAGACATGTAGGACACAGAGGACATTTATTTATTTTTAAAAGATTTATTTATTTGAGAGCACTTGTGCATGTGCGTGCTCAGTGGAGGTGGGGGGAGGGGCAGAGGGACAAGCCGACTACCCACTGAATGCAGAGCCCAACATGGGGCTCAATCCCTTCTTGATCCTGGGAACCCTGAGATCATGACCTGAGCCAAAGGCAGATGCCACCCAGGCGCCCCCAGAAGGCATTTAAAACTTTCCAAAAGATGTATTTAAAAAGAACTCGTGAGAAACTGGTGAAATTTCTTTTAATAATGTATTTTACTTAACTCAACATATCCAAAATGTAATTTCAATATATAATTAGTGTAAAAAATGAGTTAATTTATGTTTTTTATACTAGTCTTAAATAAATATCTAATGTACATTTCACACTTTAGCACATCTCAATGCAGACTAGCCTCACATGACTCATGGCTGTCATACTGGATGGCTCAAGGCTGCAAGGCCTCTAGTTGAGGGCTCTGACTACACAGGGCTAACGAGATAAAGCCCATGGAGCTCATCACTGTGTCGTCACTAAAAACAAGCTCTGGCCCTCTGCCTCAAGTAAAGGAATAACATGACGACACACTTCTTCCTCCCTGGAGGAGTGGTTGGTAAGTTCCCCATAAAAGCTGTTGGCCTCTCCCTTTTACTACTCTTCCTCCAACTGGTAGGACTATTTTTATTACTGGCTAAGGATAATAGTGCAATTTGGTTTCAAATTTTCACAGAGAGCTGAAAGCAATACAAATAAGATCCTCCTCCTAAAGTGGGTTGGTGGCACCTTGTTTAGTGATCTTAAAGAGAACATTGTTAAGTAAAGATCGGTTGACCTGTACAGATTTTCATATGGTATTATTGATTGACAAATTGTTGCACAGGCACCAGAAACAGTGTGATCTCTCAGTTATTTACAGGAGAATTACTAAAAGGATGTACACCACAATGTCACCCAAACACATCACAGTGTGATTTAGGGTGATTTTTACTTTCTTCTTTGCACCATCTGTATCGTCTATCAATGTTCACAATGAGCATGCAGTGTCTTATAACTGGAAAAAGTAACTAGAAGAGTCATAAATTCTAACTACCTCCTATTGCTCTCTATTCATTTTACACTACACTGTTAAAGTGATTAATCATAAAACACTTAATAAGTGCTCTAAAAAGGGTTATGGAAATATAATATTATTAAAATAAAATTTTGGGCTGCCTGGTTGGCTCAGTCGGTAGAGCTGTGACTCAACCTTGGGGCTGTTAGCTCATGTCCTATGTTGGGCATATATATACATATATATGAAGTAAAGTTTTCTTTATAGAATTCTTACATATTCCTTATTTTAGAACTTTACATAATTGTAGAAGTTTCTTTAAAAAAAACTAGTGATGTTTTTCTTCTAAAATGCAGTATGTAATGAAATTCAAAATGTGCTTATGTGGACATTATTGGGTAATCAGTCTTTAAGAAATATGCAATACTTGCAAATACCAGGAAATCAAGTAAATTCTGTGTCTTTCTTGACAAAGAGGATTTTTCAAATAGTATATAGAATATGCTCCATTCTGTGATCACTAATGTTTCATACCTTATTAACCATAATAATCAAACCATATATTTGTAGTAATATTCCATTTTCATAGCACAGTGAACATGAACAAATTCTCTCATTCCTAAAATAACTGGTTTGTGAGCCAGTATCTCCTTAATCCAGGCTTCCCTCACAATTCGTGAACTTGTTTTTCTTGAAATAAATCTTTAAATGTCCTACAGGCAAATAAAACTAACAGAGGCTGGTTTACACGTTCTCTGATACTTTGTGTTTATACTGACTGTAAGATAAAACATTTCAAAATCAATTTTAGAAGAGAATCAACAAGTTTAATAATTAGCACTTTTATTAAATGAACATAAAACATGTAAACCTTTGCCAACTTAATCTTTGATTCTTAACCCTGGCCCCTCTTACTCAGTGATGTGGTGTTTTAGGCCAATTAGTTGGGCTGATGTGGGCAATATGTGGTGATGATACAGGCAAGGCTTGCTGTCCACACAGAGATCTATAGCCTGATTGCTTTCAGTAACAATGATAGTAAACTACTGAAATCAGTTTGTTTTTTAAGAAGAAATTATTTAGAAAATAGTAGGAAGATACCTGTAACTGAGAGATTTAAATTTGGCATTACCATCATGATTCCAACCAGTTCTTCTCATCATTTTATTTTTATTTTATTTATTTGACAGAGCAAGCACAAGCAGGGGAAGTAGCAGGCAGAGAGAGAGGGAGAAGCAGACTCCCCGCTGAGCAGGGAGGGCAATGTGGGGTTTGAACCCAGGACCCTGGGATCATGACTTGGGCTGAAGGCAGATGTTCAACCAAGACACCCAGGTGTCCCCCAGTTTTTCTAATCTTATACTCAGAACAGTTATGTCACACTCTAACAATAAAATATCTAAAATTTATTCCTTTAATTATGTTTCCTTGAGACTGTTCCTCAAAATATGAATGCTGAAAAAGTAAAAACTAAAATGTACCTGGTAAAATTACCACTTGTCTCTCCCCACCATGTAGTTTAACAAAGTATTTGTAATAGACCCATGTCCTACCTGGGGCCTCTAGAAGACCACGTGTATTGATTTGCCGGTAACTTCTCTCTCAGAGAATACTCAGCAACCATCATATCGGGAGAAACATAAGCACCAACGCCTGTCGGGTGAATATCATCATTAATGAAAGGACATAAAGTTTGATCCGAATTCTAAACCCACTATTCAATCAGCTGTGACCTTGGGTAAATACTTAATCACCCTATATCACAGTCCTTGCTCATAAATAGAAAAGAAAGAAAATTTAATGAGCAAGGAAAGTTAACCATGTACCAGATGTTATACTAGGTGCTTTGGTTTTGAATATAAAAATATCCCCCAGGATTATCATGTGGATTAAATATTAAAATATACCTAAAACTGTCTGTGTAAAAGAAAATGAGAAATGTGTCTTAAACTATAAAATATTAACTTTAGGAAAATAAGGGAATTAGTTTGCCTTCATTTTCAAGCAACCACGGTATCCACAATTCTACCCATAAGGTTAGCAGTATCCCTCTTCCCCAAAATGGCTGTAAAAAACAAGCAAGCAGCACAGATACTTAACATGCTGCAGTCTTCCAGATAAATATGTAAAGGCAGAATAGTCAGAAAGGCTCTTAATTCACAGACTCTCAGGGATCAAACTCAAGTTTCTTCATTCTAGAAATCTAGAAACAGTCTAGAGAGGGTCTAGAGAAGGCTGAAAATACTAAGTGTATAATGATAGTTGGAGAAAAGGTTTAGAATCCAGGTCTACCAGCGCCTAATTCTTCTTTGCAACATATACACATGCAGAGTAGAAGACTGAATAAAATATGTGAGTTAAGAGGATTTACGTTAACAGTGCTGCCACATAAAACGGTAATCACTTTATGAAATTTAGTTTAAAATTATCAATGAGTCTGGGGATAAGAAAATGACAAAATACTGGGTACTGCGGCAGAGTGGTATATTTTGATCTTTAGGTACCTTTCAGTTCTATTTTGTTTCATTTTAATTTATGTATCTAAAATATCTAGAGAACTGAAATACAAAGGACAGATCACAGGTAGGCACTATTGTCTCAATACAGGATTTAACAGAATCTATAAATAAAAGCATGTCCTAATAAGCTAAGATCACTGTTATTTAAAAAAAAATTTAAAGGACCAGTTTCTAAAATTGGATACTTAAATGCTATTATGTATCTATATCATCTACAGTAACTGAATGCCTTTAATAATAACTATAATATGTATACATTCAAGCAGTTATTTATGTATACACTAGAAAAATTATTTGGGACCAAAGAGCTTTCATTGTCATGCATCCAATTATAAATGTTAAAATATTTTAGACTTATATTGCTCTCGAATTTAAAAATAAAGTAAAAAATTCTAGACATCAATTACTATCTATTTGTTCTCTCAGTTCATCCTCCTCCTCATTCTTGCCTCATGTTAAGAAAAACAGAAGGTGGGTGTTACGTTTTGTGGGCGTTTTCACACAAGTTGGCAGCTACAGCTAATCTTATCATTTTCCTATTATGAATGCAACTCATTTTGATTCCCCCAAACTCCTGCTGACAGGCATTTTCCTCATTGAGTACAGTGGAAACGGCAACACAGCATCGCATCCTGTAGACCAAACAGTGGAAGAGAAGCCACGTTCTCATGAATAAAACTTCTCCTTCTCGGCATCTGATTCTTTCTGCATGTCCCAAGAGAAATTAGAGGAAACTATACTGTAAATAAGCAGTCATATACTATAAATAAAAAGTGAAGCAAGTATCTGTGTTTATGTCATTCACTTGGTCTGGAAAACCCTTTCCTTGCTCATTTCTACCTATCGAAATCCTCACAGCCACACTTCTTTCCGAGAGCCTCACCTGAATTCTTGAATCAGAAGTAACTGCACTTTTGCAAACCCAGATTGTACCTGTCCTTCCCTCAAATCACTTACTGCAGTCTACTTCAGATCAGCAGTTCTCTACTAGCTTTCAGGTCCTGAGGGTGTACACTCAACTTCATGGGGACTTGCATACAGTAGAGATACAATTAACATCAGATTCACTGAGTTTTTTGCTTGCTTGTTTTTAAATAAGTCTCTTTCTAAAACAGGAAACTAACCTATTACACTTGACGTAGTTCCACCTGGACAACCGACCGTAGAAAGGCATGGACCGTTATTTCCAGCACTTGAAACATAAATTATATTATGCTTCCAAACTGCTTCACTGATTACTTCACAAATTCTCCTGAAAGAGAGTATTCCTTTGAACATAGAAAACTGTCCCATTTTTCAAAAAATGTATTATTATACTGCGAAGAGATTTTCAAATACGGTTTTCACAAAACCAAATGAAAATAAGGATTCTAAGTAGTAGCACTAAAACAGTGGCTACAAGTAGGAAGGTATGCATTTGAATCAGGTAACATTTTCAAACTACACGCTTAACCTTATTCCCAGCATTTACAATACCAAGATGACATTCAAATGCCTGGCTAAGTAAATTCTGGCACCTCCACCATGGGTGGAACAGGATACAGCCAGTCCAAGTGATACACCTCAGCTGGATTTTATTTTTTTATTTTTTTTTATTTTTATTTATTTTTTTTTATTATAAATGTTAACAGTATAAATATTAAGTTTAAAATTTTTAATTAAAACTTAAAACTTGTTTTTCAACAAAAAGTTATACTGTTATTTTCAAGGGAGCAATTAATTATGCACAATTTTGCTCCTAAATATCTTAAGTGGTAATTTCCTAATTTTTTTTTATTTTTTAATTTATTTTTTATTGGTGTTCAATTTACCAACATACAGAATAACCCCCAGTGCCCGTCACCCATTCACTCCCACCCCCCGCCCTTCTCCCCTTCCACCACCCCTAGTTCGTTTCCCAGAGTTAGCAGTCTTTACGTTCTGTCTCCCTTTCTGATATTTCCCACACTTCTTCTCCCTTCCCTTATATTCCCTTTCACTATTATTTATATTCCCCAAATGAATGAGAACATATAATGTTTGTCCTCCTCCAATTGACTTTCTTCACTCAGCATAATACCCTCCAGTTCCATCCACGTTGAAGCAAATGGTGGCTATTTGTCATTTCTAATAGCTGAGTAATATTTCATTGTATACATAAACCACATCTTCTTTATCCATTCATCTTTCGATGGACACCGAGGCTCCTTCCACAGCTTGGCTATTGTGGCCATTGCTGCTATAAACATCGGGGTGCAGGTGTTCCTGGGTTTCATTGCATTTTAGTGTAAGGAAGGAGTCATGAGACCAAGGTAAATGTGGGAAGAATGCTAGATTCAATGCTGAACATATGTAGGCAAAATAAACTACAAAAGGATCAAAAACAAATACTGAAATATTAGCAGGGATCGGATTAGACGGTGGGGCAACAAGTAGTTTGATTTCCACCCTCCCCTGCAATACTGTCTTCTGAAATGAGTCCTCAGGGGATTCCTATAGATATTTATGATCAGTACCAAAGGTGAAGGGGAACAAAGGCGACAGACAGGAAGGACTTCAGAGTTAGATCTAAAATACAGAGTCTGGCTAGAACCTGATAGCAAAGAAGAAATGTACTGGTATTAAATAAAAGAGATGACGTTAGGCCACTGAGGAAATGCAGTCAATAGAAAAAAAGGTCTAAGGCCACGAACACCACAGTCCTGAGAGCAAAGGGAAGAATACTAGGGAAAGGTAACCCTAAAGGATGATTGTCAAAGGAAGAGAGAAAGAAAGGCACTTAGGTAAAGCAGGCACCGAAGCAAGAGAAGGGGGCAACATTATGGTCACGAAAGAAATGAGTGAGGATGAGAGAGTGATTGTCATAAGGGCAGTAAAGGGATGTGTCACAGGAAACCTAGTATTGGTTAGCTGAGAAAACTTAGTTATTTGTTAACAGCAAACTATAGGGTCTGGCTTGGTAAAATTTTCATTTTGGCCGGCCTTTATCAAAGAACTTCAGAGACCGGGTGATAGGTAGAGATGGATGGCCTGGTGGGAATGGGGGACAGGTGATCACTAAGTAGGTAAACACTATAAACGAAGTGATTTCAAGTTATTACCATGAAAGAAGAAAAGGTGAGGTGACAGGAGTTCAAGGCTGAGCTACTGAATTTAGGGGCAGGAGGACACCATGACACAGAAAGGTAGGGAGTCGTGTAACACATCAAAATGCACTGAGGAGCCTCGGAAATTATGAATATACCAACCAACTGAGCTTTGCTGGAAAAGTGAGGGAAAGCAGTATGAAATGAAGAGATCTGTTTGTTTCAAAGCCAGCGGATTCTAAAGCATGCCTGTGGAGTAATATTAATTCAGGAAAGGAGAGAGGGAACATGAGAGCAGTTTTTAAGTAAAGGAAATGGGAACCAGATAGCAAATGCTTGAGTAACTTTTAACCCTGAGCACTTCACTTATTTAACATTTTTTGGGGGGGGGGGGGTGTGGAGTACCTGGGTGGCTCAATGGTTGAGCATCTGCCTTCAACTCAGGGCATGATCCCAGAGTCCTGGGAGGGAGTCTCAGGGAGCCTGCTTCTCCCTCTGCCTATGTCTCTGCCTCTCTATGTCTCTCATGAATAAATAAAATCTTAAAAAGTAAATTTTAAATGAATTTTTAAAGATATCTATTTACTTATTTGAAAAAGAGAGTAAGAGAGCATGTGTATGTATGAGCAGGGGGTGGAGGGTAGGAGTGGGAGTTAGGCAGAGGGAGAAGAAGAGGGGAAGAATTTCAAGCAGACTCTGTGCTGAGTGCAGAGCCCAATTGAGAGAGCTCAATCTCATGACCTGAGCTAAAACCAAGTATGATGCCTAACCAACTGAGCCACTCAGGCAACTCTGAGCCCAGCACTTCATTCATTACACAAGAAGGTGAGGCAGAGAAGGTGGGGTCAGGTATAGGAAGGGCAAAAGTCCCCTCTGAAGGCTTGTATCTCCTCTGGGAAAGGAAGAGTTAAGAACATCAGCTGAGGGAAGAAAGGAACATCACTGAAGGTCTTTCAGGAGAAAAGAAGATATAAATGATCATAGAGGAGTGAAAGAGTAAATGCAGGTAATTGAAGGCAATGCTGAGTGACCATCTGAGATTCTTGGTCACGAACTTAAAGTCAGTATCAGTGTTCGTGTCCACCAAGTTCAGCAGGTCGGGTGGGCTCACTGAAGAGATCAGCAGGTTTCAGCAAGTCTAGCATTCTATCAGGTCAGTGCCCCTAGAAGAGTTCAGGCTGCTTGTAAATGAGGAACTGTAATGATGGATGGGCCGGCGAGTCTATCTGGCTAGGAGGGAATCACAACATCACAGACAGGATCAGGATTGTGGGGACGGAGGCTAGGGGCCCACGAAATACACACTTATCATCTTACATGGGACTGCTTGTTTTCATAGTGTATAATCCAGTTATAAAAACATTTAATACTCTCCATCAGCTAAAGTCTGTGGCTCACAAATATCTGAGTACACTCACCCAGAATTTGGCCAGTGAGTTGCTTCTCCATAGCTGTAGTTGACAAGATCACACTTATGATTTATGACTTCTATCATCTATTAAAAAGATGAAGCATCTAGTTTAGGCAGCAATTTATAAAAAGATTAGCCAGTAAAATAAAGGCATGGAATCCCAGTTTCTTACCAATCATATTCTATTTCAAATCCAAATATATACTTACTTCCAACTTTTAGGTTGAAAAACAAACAAAAAAAGGCAGAGACAGAGTACAGTAAGTAGTCAATAAAAAATATAACTAGCATGTACAGAATGGAATGGTTCTTACTAAATTCTAAAATCACTGAAGTTAAGGTAAAATCTAATTCATACATAAAAATGAAATTCAGACTTAAGTTAAATTCCTCAAAAAAAAAAAAAAAATTCCTCCTAGAATGATGGAGCAAGCTGGCTAAAAGATTGGTTTGGGGTTTTTAAAGTATCTCAAAATAGTGTGCTAGGGGACTTAGCAGAAATGAGAAGTATAATATATTTTCATATTTTCCAAAAAACTTTATCCTAATAATTTTTAATAAAAATAATTTAAAACTGAATTAAGCATTTTTGCTTCTTAGGACAAAGTCCTGAATACCAAATACAGTTCAACATTTTCTTAGTAAACTCAAGAACACTTTATAAACCTAAAAATATCCAAGATTATCCATCACTGATCTTCTAGATCAATACTTCACAAATACTCACAGCTCGTATCAGGCCTGTGCCAGTTTCCATTGTGCTTAGTCGTGTATCACCGATCTTGATGGAAAGAATCTGAGCCCCGGGCGCTACACCATTCCGCTCCGGTTCTTCTGGAAAATGCCCAGCAGCTATACTTGCTACGTGTGTCCCATGAGCTCCTTGAGCAAAAAGAGAGGAAAATGATAAAATATTTTCAGATTCCAAGTTTTAACCGTTCAACGTATTATTAAGCGTGATAAAAATAATCTATTAAAAACATACTCTTGCTTTAACATCTAACTATGTATTATTATCTTAAACCTCATCAATAATTTATAAAAAATGAAACTTTCTGAACTACATACACTACTCTGCTACCTTGGATTCTATCCTGTTCACTGAAAGCAAAAGGCAAGTCACAAAGGAGAGAAAGTATCAGCAACATACACAACTGACAAAGAGCTTATTTCCAGAATAAGCTTTCCAATCCTAAAGAGAGAACCCAGAAGAAAAATGGGCAAAACTTCAAAGGCATTTCACAGAAGGGGATAACCAAATGGTTAAACATATGAAAAGATGTTCAACTTTGTGACTCACCCAGGGAACACAAATCAATCACAATGAGACAGCTCAGTATGCCACTCAGCTGACAAGAGCAACTGTGGAGGAAGATCTGCACTCACTCCTATGCTACTGGTGGGAGGGCAGACCAGCATTTTGGAACGCTGCACACAGGTATACCCTATGATCCAGCAATTCCACTTCCAGAAATGCACCCAACAGAAATGTGTGCACATATACACAGATGCATGCAAAAACATTTGTGGCAGCATTGCTTGCAAATTTCAAAAACTTGAAACAACCCTATGATCCATCAATAGTAAATGGATACACGGTGCATTCATGGACTGAATATTATACAGCAAAAAATATGAACTACTTCTAAACATTATGAGATGAAGCACACAAAAATAAGGTTGATCTTAGAATTCACACACAAAAGGATATATACTGAATAATCCATTTATATATATTTATATATAATATTATATATATATATTTATATATTCCATTTATAAATGGAAACATATCACCTTGGGTTGAATTATGTGAAAGTGCCACTATTTAATCATCTCTGACCTATAAAAATAGCAATATTATTGGATGGTTCAAACTAATGCAGTGATTGAAATCACGACCATAATTAGCTCTGGGAAGATGGAAGGTAGGTTAGTGTTTAGGAAGAGACATGATGGGGCTTTGACAATGTTTTATTTCTTGACTTGTTTAAACAGAAGTGTCTACTTTGTGAGAATGCAACGTGTATATAATTTGTGATTTGCATACTTTTCTATAGTATGTTATATATCAATAAAGCCAAGCAAAACAATACAAAGCAGCTAGGGCTTCTTCTTTTTTTTTTTTTTTTTTAAGTGAAAAAGTTTTTGTTTTTTTTTTTTAATTTATTATTTATTTATTTATTTATTTTTGTGAAAAAGTTTCTTAAAAGACATGGGTAGAGAGAAATATCCCACCAATGTCAGATAAAAAATAATACAAACACAATGATAAATGCCTACTGGTACTGGGCCTAATGTTTGGGTGACGACAGAGTCGTCATAGCTCCAGAAGAAATGGGAGTCCATGACCCTTCTGTCTGCTGCAGTGCTTAGAGTCCTGTGCTCTAGACAACTCCTGTCACACAAGAATATGGAACTAATGTCACCAATTCTTCCTTTCCTGTTTCTTTCCAATTAAAAATAGGGAAACTACCAGTCAGAGTGGCTATATGTCAGCAGGCTGACCACACCACATGTGGACAAGAACATGGAGTTCTGAAGTGCTTGCAGTCTGCTGGTCATGTGTAAAAGGATGCAGCCACTGTTTCTTAAAAGGTTAAATACGTACCTATCAAATCCAACCAGATTATGATTTGGACTGGACCAGATATAATTTGGACTGGACAGATATCAGTCCAAATTAACAAAAACATATTTGCACACAGAGACTTATACATAAATGTTAAAACAATCCAAATGTCCACCAGTAGGTGAATGTATAAATAAACCACAGTGTATCCACACTATGAAATACTACTTAGCAGTAAGGAACAATTTATAAACATAATATAGGCGAATTCTATACCATAACTATTCTACTTAATACAAAATTCTAGAAAATGCAGGGTCTAGACTGACAGAGAGCAGTTCAGGGGCTACCTGGGGCTGTGGCTGAAGGCACACAGCTGGATTACAAAGACGACAAGAAGACTTGTAGGGGTGATGGATATGCTCATATCTTGACTGTAATGATGGTTTCTTGGGTGTACATATCTATCATAACTTAATTATGATAAATTATGTATATATACCTGCAGTTTACTGTACTTCAATTATGACTCAGTAATATTGCGGAGGGGGTGATAAGAATTAAAGCTGTCCTTGCTTCCTCCCTAGATAATCACTATCCAGAAGCTGATCCTTCCCATCTATATTTTTATCATACACATATATCCATGAATATTGTGTAGTATTATTTGGCATGTTTTACAATATTACATGTTTTATCGACATATTTTTCATTAAAATTTATGTATCTGAGACTTATGAATACAGGTATATGTATGTAGATTTATTCGTTTTGTTTTCTATATAATATCCCACAATGAATAACACAGTTTTAAATTAACCTGTTCTTTTGCTAATGGGTATGTGAATAGTTCCCAACTTTTTTGAAATTACAGAGAATGCCATATGAGGATCTTTTTACCTGACTTTGTACTTGTAGGTGAACTGCTTAAGAGGCAGTATGTGGAAGTAAAATTCCTCCCAGAGGAATTTTCATAAGATGAATTATGTTGATGGTTTTTTTGTGGCTGGACCATGCTTGTACTCTTGCAATGGATCCTATGTGGTTATGACTTTAAAGAATACAATACCTTGCCAAGGGGGCCAAATCCCATTTATTATCCCATACCTAGTTCTTTAGGTGGAATTGCTAAGTTAAATGCTCTAGAAGACTGCCTTATGGCTATAGTAATTTATCACCCTACCGCACCAAGTTTCTCTATAATTAGCAGATCTGAAACAGAATACCTCCACTGGTCACAATGGAGAGCAGGTTTCCATCATCATATATATTAACAGAGTAATTCAGCATCTCAGCTGTGCCAAAAGAACCATATTCTTGGGCCTCTTTGTAGTTTCTCAATACGGTAGATGTACTCAAATCCCCATCTTCATTTGAATCAATGCAGGCTCTGGAAATTGAGAATAGATAGTGAAATTTATTTTCTTGGCTTTCTAAAAATAATGCAGTATGCTTTATTAGGTACCTTCTTACTGTCCTATTTTATCACAACACACACAGTAACTGTCAGGTCTATAGTCCTCTGTTTTAGAGAGTCACCAGTAAAGATTAGGTAAGAAGCTTAAAGGAACCAGCCTTTATATGAAGGCATGTATAAAGGACTTTAGGAACACTGTCCATTACAAAATTCCAGCCACTTAAGAAATTAGACCAAAGCTTAGTCTAGAGCTTTAGACTAGTTCAGGATGATTATGACACATAGCCTAGGCCTTATGCTCCCTTCTGCTTCTTTTATAATTGGTTTTATAAATCTAACAGTGTGTGCAGGCTCCTTGAAATTAGATGAACTATATAATGTGCCTCATCCCCATTATAGCTATGGGGATGAGGCAAACATTTATTTATTTTTTTTAAATTAATTTATTTATTTATGATAGTCACACAGAGAGAGAGAGAGAGAGAGAGAGAGAGGCAGAGACATAGGCAGAGGGAGAAACAGGCTCCATGCACCGGGAGCTCGACGTGGGATTCGATCCCGGGTCTCCAGGATCGCGCCCTGGGCCAAAGGCAGGCGCTAAACTGCTGTGCCACCCAGGGATCCCGGCAAACATTTATCTTTACAAAAAGCTCTTTATGCATAGTTTTATTTTTTTTTTATTTATTATTTATTTTTTTATAAATTTTTATTTATTTATGATAGTCACACACAGAGAGAGAGAGAGGCAGAGACACAGGCAGAGGGAGAAGCAGGCTCCATGCACCGGGAGCCCGACGTGGGAGTCAATCCCAGGTCTCCAGGATCGCGCCCTGGGCCAAAGGCAGGCGCCAAACCGCTGCGCCACCGAGGGATCCCTAGTTTTATGTTGTCCTCCTGTTTGCTCTTTATTCATTTTATTACTGCTGTAATTTTTAAAATATATATTCCCAATACTAGAAGAGTCTCATTAAAGCTAAATTAATCTAAAATAAAAGTCATAAATGGAATGCACATCATTTCAAGATCAATATTATGTTTTTAGCTTTTAGGTCTTTGTGCAGATTTGCTAGATAAGAAGAACTGTGTTTTAATAAGCTAAAGTCAATCACAATTGCTACAGTGAATTAAGGGAAGAAGCCCACTAGTATAGAGAGGGCATTTATTATAAAGACTAAAGCATGCATTTCATTAACAAACTGTGATAGTTTAGACAGAAGGATCTCCAAAACTGTCTGTTTTTATGTGTACACCAATCAAGAGTGTGGCCAAAATGATTTAGGGCATTCCAAAAAAAGACATACAATATAGGAGATTGAACACTCATGGGGAAAGTGAGTCAAACAGAAAACAAGGAGCTTATCAAATGGAATAAGGAGTGAGGTTAACAGGTAAAGTGTACTTCACCAAATCCTCCCCATTTGCAGAACAGAGTAACACTTTTGGTTCCTAAGAGCATGTAACTGGCCAGTATCCATCCTGGCAACCATCTGTGACATCCTCCTCTTTATCCTGCCCATTAGACACTCTAAATTCCTAGCAGTTCCTCCATCATCCTTTTGACTTTCCCCTTTACCTTCAATCCCTGTCCCTACCCTCTCTGCTAACTTGAGCTGATCTCTCAATGAAATCTTTCTTGATGCTTCTGAGATGGGCTCAGATATTCTCACACTGGCTTCCACAGAATCTAGAGTCCGTGGAATAGCTTCTCTAAAGTCTACCTGGTACAAAGTTGGTACTCAAATATTTGCCAAATGATGAAAGAACAAAGGAATCAACACCTTTAACAACATTCTCACAGCAAACACAGTGACATATTCCACAAATCAGTTTCCTGTAACCATCATGAGTATGAAGTGACTCAACACTCAAGCACTATATCAAAATGTCAATATAAAATTGAGTGACTTCACTCAAATAATTCCACAGAGAGCACGTATGCATATGGTGCAAGGGTACAACTTTCTGAAGGTGGCTGGCTTAGTTCAGGAACAGCTGTCAGAATACCAGAGAGAGAACATGGAAATGAGGTTCATGGGTAGGATGAGAGTATATGTGTGCGGGGGGCCGGACAGAGGGGTTATAAATTCCCGAACATTTGTAATACATTTCTATGTCTAATTTTCTATGAAAAAAATCCACAGCTTTCATCAAACTCAAAGGAAATCTGAGATAACAAGGTCAGAAACTGCTGAAAAGAAACCAATTAATGGTCTTTCCTTCATGTAATCCTTTATAAAGAGTTTTCTCAACCAGTATTTTACTCCCTATTGAGTTTGACCCTATACATCCTGACAAACACTTAAGAGTACGCTTATATTAGGTTAACAGGCTATGTACAAAGATATGGGTTTAATGGTGGAAGTGTAGCCGGAGGGCAAAATCAACAGTCTTTGCAAAAACAAAAGTCAAGGCACCTGAGGTCACTTTACCTCCTCTCAGAAATGGCTGGGATTTCTGAAATGATAGTGCCTACCTTCGTCTTAGGTAATTTGGGATCTCTAAGATTCTCCTCAAAAGATTCTGGATCTAACTCTGAGATGGGGTAGGAGAATCAAAGCCCCATATGGTATACAGTATCATGCAAACAAAAGTTATTTCCAGTAGCACCTGAAAGCATAATTCTGCTGCATGGTTCATGGATTAATAACATTTTCTAAAATGTTACTCCAGTGACTTCAGCTTTTATTTCCTTTATTGTTTAAGTTTCATTTCCAGTACAAAAATTCCAAAAGCTATCTTAGAATCCTATTGACAAACTGTTGCAGTATATCCCTTGCTTTGTCAACTGCCTTAAAGATCTTGGAAACATATACTGGCACCCTGGACATCCTGACCCAAATTTCTTTTCCTTAGGACAAAGTTAGTAATGTTTTCAACACATGTAGGAAAGATTTTAAATGCAACCATCTATTGCCCCAGTGCCTCAATTCCTGCTAATATTAGATTATCTTATCTCCTTAAGTCCTTGTGGTACATTCTCCTACTTACACTCACTTTTGTATCTAGTATTTAGCCCTAACTTTGCCTCCTCTCTCACACTAAAACTCGTCTAAGGCTTATTACTGGGAATGACTATATCATGTGGTAGATATATCAAATTTGTTACATCATACATCTGAACGCTTTTTAATATTATAAAAATATATGATCCAAACATTCTGCAAAGTTTTCAAAGAAAAAAACTGTTCACAAATGTGTGCAAACCTGCATCTACACACGCAAACAACATACCTGAATACGTGCAACAAACTGCATTAGTATTTGGTATCATATGGATTGGAATGTTGCTATATGCAAATATCTTATTAACATTTTCAGTTCCAAATAGGGCAAGAATTTCTCATTCAGTTGAAAATGTTATATGCTCATCATCAGAGATGAGTTAGTACCTACATCCATGGGAAGAAAGCTCTCCTTAAGAATGGTGCACTGCAATGTACACAACCTGAAAAAAATAACCAAGTCACTGCATCTTGCTCTCTATTTGCCACATCCTGGGAAATAATCCTCTACATATGAGCAGGGACTCAAGCTACAAACAAACTGCTTGTTGATTTCAATTTTCAGGGAGGAGTCTCTGACTTATAGCAGATACCCTTTTTAAACATGTGTATGCTGAAAGATCTGCATTAAGGACATATTCTTGTTTCCAGGCAGATGGTAATGCAAGAAAACACTAGCCAACTCCCAGAAACACACCTGCAGTGTAAAATTCACTGAGAAAGAAACTGACAAACTTATGTGACAGGTAACCTGGTATAAACTATCATTATTATTAGTAACAGTAGCAGCAGCAGCAGGAAGAGCTTACATTTATCAAGTGCATACCATGTCTAGAAACATCAAATTTAATTTTCCCAAAACCCTCTAGGAAGGTGCTATTATTATCCCAAATAATGGACAAGGAAACAGGCTTAGAGGTGTAGATGATGTTCAAGGTCACATAGCTAGGATTCCATCTCAGAGACAGAGTTCTGTCCAACTCTATTATATTGCCTCACTTCAATTTACCTACATCATCTCGATATGAGAAATCTTCACTCAACTGTACTCATTTGTCCTTAAAACATTAATAGCAAATGCTCTGCAGCATTCTCTTGCAGTTACTTTCCAAACTGCCCAGCCCCAATCAGAACATTTCTATGTCTACCGATGATTAACCTCCTAATATCTGGTTAACAGTTACTTTCTGATTAATGAAACAAGCTTCTTTAAAACATGCAATGGTCAGGTTTAATATCGAAGATACTAAGAAGTTCACAGGGCTTATCCAGAACTACTCAAAGCCAATATGGCTCTCAAATAGTTCTGCTTAGCGTTATTAATGTCACTTAAAAAAATCTCTAGACAGTTCTGGGAGTTCAGTGTTCTTCAGTAGATAAAAATAATTTTTTAAGTGAAGAATACATGAAGTTTACCTCCAGGCTTCACCATCATGCCACACCAAACAGTCATATACAGGGCCAGGATCACTGTATTTTTTCTCAAAAGAATTGAGCAATTCCACTTGACTTTGAAGTTCCTCCTTGATTAGTTTATTTGCCTAATCAATTAGAACATATATTAATATTAGTCCATTTTGCGCTCTTGAAAAGTTCATTAACATACAACCAAAGACACAATGTGACCAATGGTAAAGCCATTTTACACTAGAAAAATGTAAGGAAATTTTCTTTTTATACCTATGCAACTTGTAGTTCAATTTAACGATGCAGATATTAATACAGTAAACATTTAAAAAATACTACTACGTTTACTCAGTCTCTCATTCACCTATTTATTCTACCCACTTTGGGAAAGACATTGTGCTACATGTTTGATGATATCATTTAGGCAAGACATGTTAGTCACACATCTATAATCTGTAACTAATCTTCAAAAATAACTCTAAAGTTACTACAAAGTAGGTTATCTACTGACTTGTAGATTTTTTTTATAAGGACTGTTTCCATTTAAATCTGTTTAACAATCTAAATTAATAAGAGAAATAATGAATTATCTTCTGTCCTTTAGAAGTGGTAAGTTAAATACACACTATATTTGTGACCTGCATAGATAAGCTGCTATTTAACCACTTTGGTCCATAAAAATGAGAACTGTATACACTCCAACCTGATTTTTTTAAAATAACATAAATTAGGCTGCTCTACAGTCACCTGAAGAGTCCTACTGAAATACAATTTAATCTCCACATGTTCCAAAAATCTTGTTACACTTCATTTTTAGTTATTTAACATGTTCAATATTTACTCTTCCTTAAAGGAAAAAACAATTATATAGACGTTTTTGGTAAACAAAATAAAATGGCTAATAAAATCCAGATCTCTTTTTATAAAATTGGCTATATATATGTAGTACATAAAATACTACACTTAATGTGTCTAGTAAGAGAATGAAGGACAGTGATTTAACAGAAAATACCACAGCTAAAGAGGAAGCTCTACCCAGAGTAAGTGCAAGTTAAATGTGTATATAGACTTATTCAGGCCAGGAGTCCTCAATCCTAACTGTGCATTAATTAAAGCTCCTGGGAGCACTTAAAAATGCCAGCCTTCCTGCAAGGCCTTGATTTAATTCCTCTCCAGGGCACAAGCATTGGCAGTTTAAAGCTCTTCATGGGATTATAATATGCAGCCAGGGTTGAGAATCACCAATACCATTCTACTTTTGATTAAAACAAAGTACATGTATGCATTAAAAGAAAGATTCAGGGATGCCTGAGTGGCTCAGTGGTTGAGCGCCTGCCTTTGGCTCAGGGTGTCATCCCAGGGTCCTGGGATCGAGTCCCACATCAGGCTCCACACAGGGAGCCTGCTTCTCCCTCTCCCTGTGTCTCTGCCTCTCTCTGTCTCTCATGAATAAATAAATAAAATTAAAAAAAAAAAAAAAAAAAGATTCAGAAGGATAAACAGCAAGCTGTTGATACCATCCCTGGGGGCACTGGCATTTTGGAGGCTCTCACTTGTTACTTTGTACACACCCATGTGATCCAAAGTTTCTACAACAAGCATGTACTATTTTCATAATAAACCAAGACATTATCTTCATTTTATTAACTAATTAAAAAAAAACCCATAATGGCCATGGTACCTGGGTGGCTCATTTGGTTAAGCACCTGACTCCTGATTTCGGCTCAGGTCATGATGTCAGGGCCTTGAGATCGAGCCCTATGTAGGGCTCTGCATTCAGCAAGGAGTCTGCTTGAGAGTCTCTCCCTCTCCCTCTGCCCCTGCTCCTACTCCCTCACACTTTCACTCTCAAATAAATAAATAAATATTTAAAAAAATATATATATATAACAGCTATTTAAGGATATGGAACAATGGAGCTCTTCTTGTGGGAATATGAAGTTTTACTACCACTCTGTAACCCACCCAAGACTTGCATGACACCATCAAAATATCTTCCGTAAGAGCCAAGAACTGAAAACAAAGCAAATATTGATCTGCAGAATGGACGGACATGTGAATTGTGGTGCATCCATCATACAGCAACAAAAGTGAAATACTATGACACCCACACATGAATGACTCTTGCAAACATAATACTGAGTGAAAACAGCTACTCCTAAAAGAACACACTGTATGATTCCATTTTACAAATTCCAAGTAGGCAAAAATCTATCAACAATGTTAAAAGGATGGTGGTTACTTTTGGAGGAGGCAGAAAGCAATGATAAGGAAGAGGTACCAGAAAAAGTATTCATTTTGTAGTAATTCATGACTATATACTCAGGATTTATGCACTTTTAATGTGTATTATATGCATGTTCATTAAGAAGTTTTGAAAAATAAATATGTAAATTGATTTCAGAATAAAAGTAAAATTAGTAAAATTAAATAACTTAAAACTTGTAAAAAAATAGTCTATTAAATCTCTAAGAACTCTGTGAGAATATGATCTTATGGTAATGTTTAAATAAAAGCGACTAGCACCAACTTGAGAAGGGCAATTGCTGGCAACATCAAATTCTTCTTGTTTTCTACAGGCTTCTGCAAGGGCCACCCTATGAACAGGATCCCAGATTTTTTCCTTCCGTTCTTTCTGAAAAAAAAAAAAAAAGAAAAAGGAAAATTACCTTATGGTGAGGTCAACAAATATTCAGGTAAACCCAGAGAGTCATTTATATACAGACCTAGTTATCAGTTGTGAGGCCACACAATTTTCACACAGGGACTAAAACACCATTTATAATCAAGTTGGTAAAGCAATGGATCAATTATTAACAACTAGTTAACTCACTGCACCTGGGTTTTAAGGGAACACATTTACCAGGAATATCCAAATGTATTTTGATCCAATTTTAATCCATCTGAGAATAAATAATAGCATGTCAGGTTACAGACTCAACTCCCAGTCATTTACAATAAAAGCCACGACTGTGTTCTGGGCCTTCCGGAACTGAAAACTGCCCTAAGCCACAAGTAAGGAGAGGGCAAGGATTTTATTTTATTTTTACCCTATCCTCTCTGATTTGACAGGGTTCTATTGTTACTGAAATTGGTCTTCCCCCTTCATCGCTGCTGTCTTTAGCTCACAGCGCCACCCAGTGGGAGTCGGCTAGTCTTAAAAAATCCTTTCCAGTAAAATAATCAACTCCACTGAGCTAAAAAGGCTGACATTAGCTTACTTTCTCTATGTTTGCATGTTAATTTGCACTTTATCATACAGTTGATGAAATTTTACATATTGCATAAAAAATACTGTTATGTGTATTCCAGCCTGACATTTTAAAATAAAACAGTATCCAACAAGTTATATACATTTTTTTTTATAATTTTATTTTTTGCAGAATGATTAGAATCTGACTAATAAAGGTTATAACATGCAATATGCTGAGTAGCTCTTATGGTTCAGGCCCCTGGGGAAGTAAATAGTAGTATTATAATGAGATGAAAGCACCCACAGACCTTACCCATAAGGCTCATTTTCAAGGATCACATTATCTTTTATAGTTGAAACTCTGAACCTCTACCCGCTACTGATGTTACAGCAATCCTCTAAAGTGGTAGTGGCAAATATGGGAGCCATGGGTTGCAATTTAGATTTAAATTTTAAAATATTACATAAAATTAAAATTTCACACTAGTCACATTTCAAGTTCTCAACAGCTACTTCTGGCCAGTGGCTACCATAATGGACAATGAACAGTTGCACCATCACTGAAAGGTCGATTCAGCAGCACTGTTTTAAAGGAAGCTCCTTCTTCCTCAATTTGCAACTCTTATTTCTCTAATGATAGATCTGTGTTTCCTATACTTCAGCTGCTTTAGGTCTGAGTAACTCTTTCCTTAGTACAGAATGATGACTAGCCAGAGTCAAAAGCCTGGTTAAACAGTAAGAAAAATGGGACAAAATGTCATAGAAGCTACAGGACCAGGAATAAGTAAGTTAGCCAGGACTTTAAATAGTCTTTAGCCTTTTACAGGTTAAAAAAAAAAGGGGGGGGGGCGGGCCTTCAAAAATCCAATGAAAGCTATATCCCAACTCCCAGAAAAACACAAACATACAAAAACTTGAATATAATTTCAATGTATTCACAATTCTCTAAACGTATCCAAGTATCCAAAATTAAGTACCATGACTTGCAATGGGTAACATCCTACTGAACAGAAGCTTGAAGCCTGAAAGCCTCCCAGCCTCCAAAATAATTAAGAGTTAGTGGGAACCTACGAACAATGCTTTTCTTCAGCAGAAAAAAAATTTTGAGGAAGAAGTCATCGATCCTAGATTGTACATTACCTGTATCCTTTCCTTGAGCGCCTTTGGATAGAAGTCATAGCCATTTTTAATGCCAATATGATATTTGCCTGAGGGATTTGTCCAGCTCACAGGAATCTGTAGAAAAAAAAGTAAATTGTTAACTCACTAAATGCTTCCCAATTCCAATGATTTACTACTAAAGAAAAAGGTTATTTCATTTCTCTTCTGATGGCTCAACTTGGATGGGCAAGGTTGCATATTACAGCAGGATTTCTAATATTCTAAGGTGCCACTTAGTATCTATCTGGCTTTTCTACACATCCATACATAAGATGGTTCACCTAAGATATGTTTCATTTATACAATGCTTCATAGTTTATGAATTGCTTTCAACATAGGCTACTTCATTAAACTGCTATAATCTTTAGTTCTCAAGGATCAAGGACATATCACCTCTCCCTTCTCAGAGCTACTTGCCAAACTAGTTGGGAGGAGAAGCAGTTTTTAGACCCTCTCAACAAGACTCAGATTTCCTTTTTTTTAAAATACTTATTTATTTATTTATTATTTATGATAGACATAGAGAGATAGAGAGGCAGAGACACAGGAGGAGGGAGAAGCAGGCTCCATGCCAGGAGCCCGACGTGGGACTCGATCCCGGGACTCCGGGATCGCACCCTGGGCCAAAGGCAGGCACTAAACCACTGAGCCACCCAGGGATCCCAAGACTCAGATTTCCTGTTAAGAAATGCATTCTCTATAATCAACATGGATAATGCCTAGATACTTAAAATAGCTTTTAAGAAAAAGGTTCTATAAAATCATGTTAATTATATATAACATCTTATAATAGTCTTTCTCAATATCTCAAAAGCATTCAAAAGTTTCTAATTAACAGAATGATGTAAAGAGCATGCCCAGTGTACAAATGGAAAAAACAAAGCAATAAAAAGAAATCAAATTGCTTGCCCAAATCACAGGAAGGGTGAAAAGAAAGGTAGAATCTAACTCTATCATGGAGACCAAAAAATTCAGCATAAAGGAAGTGTGACTTAGGTAAGCCTGGCTGTGAATTCAAACTCTGCCACTAACCAGAGGGGACACCCACAGATTCGTATTTCCTCGTGTGTAAAAGGAAGAAAACAATCCTTCCCTACATTATGCTTTGTACAAATGCCCTGAATATCAATCAACTTCACAAATGTCTATCAAGAAAATGTGGAATATTCACACTCTTTGTAATCCCAGGGCCCATAATCATTAAAAACATCTTTCAAATGTGTACAAAGCATAAGGTTGAACTATCAAAAGCCTGCATGTGTCAGTAATCATTTCTGAATCAAATGGACGTCTGGAGTATGCAAAATTTCAAATATGTTGGCATATAAACTAGTACTTTTCATTCAAAACTTACCAACCTCTTTTAGAGAACAGAAATTCTTTTTTTTTTTTTTTTTTGAGAACAGAAATTCTTAACTCTAATGTCCCTGCTATAGCCTGTGACATAACAACAATATGGCACTGCAACAACAAAAAAGTAAGCAGTCACTAGCTGGCAAATTCAAAGACTATTTCATCACAGACATCCTACTACATAGGTTTTGTAACCCTAGGCTAGTGGCAACTTCTTTGTACAGGGAGATTATACAAGGCTGTGAAATGCCAAAGGATTAAATGGAATAACTGATTAACTGCAAGCTAAACAGGTGCTAACATATATTTAACCACAATTCCTTACAGTATATATAACACAATGAAAATAATCCACGAGACATAATTTACATTTAATTATACATGAGATCAAAATCTGCAGGGTCCCCACAACCAGATACTTCTCATATCATCACTACTTATTTTCCTCACAGTAAAGGCAGACTGGTTACAAAAAATTAAACTAAAAAAAAAAAAAACATAAAATAACTGTTTTAATCATGGGTCTCTTATGTAGCGTTAACCAAATTTGAGTAAAGGTAACTTTATGAGGCAGCTGTGGGATATGTCATTTTGCCTATTTGAGTATTTCATACACATGAACTTATTTGTAGTCTCTTTTATGAATCAAAGCTTTATATTTTGACCATTTTAAGTGGTTACCTTTAAAACTGTTTTATTACATGGGAACTACTGTGAAAATTAATAAAAAAGGAATCTTGGTTTGAATGGAGTCTGGAGGCCAGCAGGGGGTGCTCTCACACCCTAGCGCTCATCAGTTGCAGACCCAGGAAGAGAGGGATCTCACTGATGGATACTAATTTACCACCTGAGCAGCAGGCAGTTTACTCCAAGGGACTTTCTGTTTGTAACAGCCCCCCATCTTCCACCCTTTCCTCTATAGAAAACAGTGGTCCTCTCCTTTGTTCTGGGTGGGGACTTGCCTATAATTTTGCCACAGGCTGTTTGTATCAGACTGCAATTCTCTGCTATTCCTGAATAAATCCACTTTTGCTGGTAAAATAACTGGCAGTTTTATTTTTAAGATTAATACTACAATGGAATAAGGCTGATTTTCTTGGAGAAAGAGAATCTCTTTCATTACTAATTACATCTCTTTTCCCTAACTCTTTTAAAAAGGGGATGCCTAACGAATTGAACATTTTCTTAAGCCAAATGTCATCATGAGTATTAATGTTCCATTGCAGTAAATTTTTTTTTCCTCTATGTTTCAGCCTTGTCAGCCTCGTGGTACTGCCAGTACACTCCTTTAGCTACCACTGCACCTAAATATAGGGCCAAATTTGGCCAAGTCATTCACTATGCCTGGACTTTTTTTTTTTTTTTTATATGTAAGAATACTGATGATGTTAAAACCAAAGTCAAGTTGAATGTGGTAGAATTTTATAAAGCACCAAGCTCCCTTCCAAATGGCTACTAAAATTAGAATAAAGGAGAAAAAAATACCCAAAGGACACAGAGAACTGGAAATGATACTCTAAAGTTGTATCACCCCTATTTTAAAGGTTGCAAAGTAAAAGGAGGCACTGAAAATTTGTAGGGAGATTAGAGAATTTTAATACATGGTGTTGGGGCAACTGGTTTTCGGATGGAAAAGAGAATCCAGGATCCTCTTAGGTTTCAAACCAAGCCTAATCAATTCTGGTGAATTCTAAAACATGAAAAGAAATATGGTAAAAGTTCTTAGAAAATGATAGAGGAACAACAAAAAAATATACAAAAAACAAAACAAAACAAAAGAAAATGAGAGAGGAGAGTATCTTCATGGTCTTGGGGTCAGAAAGGAAGTCTTAAGACATGAAAAGCCCTAATCAAAAAGGCAAAGTCTAATACCCAAACACATTAAATTTAAGGACTTCTACTTATCAAGACACCACAAGTGAAGATAGATGTACAGAATGGGAAAAGACACCTGACACATCTCATCAGAGGACAGGTACTTAGAATGTGTAACGGATACCTACAAATTAGTGAGACACAAGACAACTCAGTAGTGGGACGAAGAGGGCAGACTTGAACAGGCACTTCACAAAAGAGGAAATCCAAATGTCTAACAATATAGAAAAAGCTGCTCAATGGCATTAATAATTTAAAAAACGCAAATTAAAACCACAACGTGATATATCTAGATTCCCACCATACTTGCAAAGATTAAAAAGCCTAAAAATATCAAGTGTTACCCATGCGACTATTACGATTCTTACACACTGCTAGTGGAAATGCATTTTAGTGCAAATAGTTGGCAAATGTTTAGTGTAAATACTGTTTGGTATCACCTGGTCACGCTGTATCTCTATGACTCAGCAATTCCACTCCCAGGTACACATCCTGGAATTATCTATACATATGTGCACAAGATATGGACAAAAGGATGTTCTCTAAAGAGCTGTTAGTGACTCCCAAACTGGAAACAACTGTTCATCAGCAGAACGGACAGAATGTGGTACATACGAACCATGGCATCTTGCATAGCAATGAAATTAAACAAGTCATTACTACATGCAACATCATGGCTGAATGGTAGGAATCTTGCAAGCACCTCATGTAAAATGATACATAAATGAGATCAAATAAAGTTCTCAAATAGGCAAAACTGCACAATATTTTTCATGTATCCACACAGAGGTGGTAAAACCTATAAAGCAAAGCACAGAAGTGACTATCACAAACGTCAAAGTAGGTTGTGATCTGGGAGAACAGGAAACTTCGGAGGTACGACAATATTCTTGGTCTCATCTGGGCAGTGGGTAAAATGGCATTCACTTTATTCATCAAGCTGTACATATGTTTTATGCTCTTTCCTTTATGTCTATACGTTTCACCATAAAAGATTTTGAACTTCTGTTCACTTTTTTGCTTCTATCTGTTCATGGGAGTGTCACCGGGCAAAGTAACTGAACAGCCTAGGAATAGCCTCCTTAGAGAAGGAGATTACTGGAATGTTCAAAGCACTTAATTAGCAGTTCATCTTAAACTGGGAGAAGAGTAAGACATTAACCATTAACAGTTTATAGGCTATTTTGAAGAAGCTGAAATACAGATGTTTAATTCACCATAAAGCATGGTTAAGTCAAAGAAATCTGAACACCTCAGTATGTTGCTGTCCAAAAACTGTGTGCTCAACAGTTCTGAGAGATCCAGCTAGCCAAATTCCAGCAACTAATAACATCTTTCTTTTTAATGAGCGCTGTAAAATTTCTGAACATTGGTACATCCTTGAAAAAAAATCAGCTGAACATGTATGCGGTTATGTCCCATGTACAGATGGAGAAGGAAGCTAACATCAAAGACTGGTGGAAAATCTGTAAAATCCTGACCCCCATCCCACATTCTGCCCAAACCTGACCAGCCAGGCAACTAGACGTTGAAACAGAGGGATGTTGAAATGTTAGCTTTCTAGAGAGGTTCACATAGTAGAGGGGAGGGGTGAGACATAGAGAAGAGTCTGCAAAAGATCCCCCCAGGCACTAGGTGTAAGCCCCTGAACATGGACAGGTTTCTCTTTCTCTCGCCTCAAAGCCCAGGTCAAATACGCTAAGATCCTCTTGGAGGTAACTGAGCATCCCTATGGGAAAAGGTATGCCATACACTGACACCTTTGAGTCTGCCATGACAGCATCATTGCCCTCACTCCAAGACCCTGCCCAAGCAGAGAACACTTCCATCACCTTTATGTGCCTTCCTAAACAAAGGACAGCCAAGACAGCTAGATACCTTGCGGAAAACTCTCAAGTAGAAAGCAGAGCAGAAGGAAGGGAGAAAAGAGGAAGAGAAAGGGAAGAGGGAGGAGGTAAAGAAAAAAGGAAGAGAAGGGAAAGGGGAAGGGAGAATGGGAGGAAGAAGAAGGTGAGTAAAAAGAAGAAACTAGAAAAATTTTAGACAATATCCTCACAGATAAAATGTTGTACACATGACACAAAAATATGCTGAGTCAACACGAACAGAACTGCATTTAAAAAATAATAGGCAAAATGTAACATTCAAGACAAGGGCTAGAAAAGAATATTGAGAAATCTTACAAATCTTTCAGAAAGGAAAAAAACAAAAGCAACAAAGAAAAGGTGGAAAAACAAAAGAAAATTGGAAGATTGGGGCACATGGGTAGCTCAGGCGGTTAAGCCTCTGCCTTCGGCCCAGGTCATGATCAAAGGGTCCTAGGATCGAGCCCAGCATCAGGCTCCCTGCTCAGCGAGAAGCCTGCTTCTTCCCCCCACTCTGCTCCTCCACTCACGCTCTCTATCTCAAATAAATAAGAAAGAAAGAAAGAAAGAAAGAAAGAAAGAAAGAAAGAAAGAAAGAAAGAAAGAAAGGGAAAAGAAAGAAAAGAAAGAAAGAAAAGAAAGAAAAGAAAGAAAAGAAAGAAAAGAAAGAAAAGAAAGAAAAGAAAGAAAGAAAGAAAGATTGAAGATCAACTCAAGAGGTCCACTGTCCAATGAACAGGAGTTCCAGATAAAAGAACAGCAAAAACAGTGGGAGGAAGTAACCTGAAACAATACCAGACAACTCAGATGAAGGACATGAAAGGTAAACCCTCTTCTTCCACAGTGCTAATTCTACAGATAAACTCTCAAATCACATAAAAGTTCAAGAAAAAAAATAATAGGATGTTACTTAAAACTTCGAAGATACTGTAATATCAAAGACTAATCTTTTGGTGAGTGGGAATTGGTGGCAAAAGGGAGAGGTAGGACAAGCGACTTAGTTTTTCCTGTTAGAAGCCTTGAAGAAGTATTTGTCTTTTTAAACTATGAAGACATATTGTATACAATTAAAAATAAAATTAAAACCCCCCACTATATTGATGGGTAGAGAATATTTTAGAGCTAAAGAAGTATGTTACCAAATTGAGAAAAGATTTAAATATCAAACTATTAATTTTCTGATCTCATTTCACAGCATATATATGGTATATGTAATTCTATCTTTGAGCACCAGTGATATTATCAGTCCATGTGGTTTATCTAGCGGGGGCTACTATAGCTGCTTAACATAAACAATTGAGGACAATACTTTACAGGATTCTAAATCTGCAGGACTTAGTAGGAGTGTTCCCTAGTTTCCCAGAACAATGTAACTCATAGGAACCCCATGTGTCTCTCTGAAATATACTCTAAATAACAAGGTGTCAACTTGGGGAAGATAGGCAAAACCTTAGAGTAATTCAAATGTACAGAAAACTCATTTCCCTCCAGCCAGTTTACAACCTTTTTTTTTTTTTTTTAAAGACACAGAGTGTCTTAGCTTAGGCCCCGTAAGAAAATAAAATAAACTGGGTGGAAAATACCACAAACATCAGAAATTTATTTTCTCACAAAGTTTTGAAGGCTGGGCATGAGACTAGGGTACCAGCATGGTCAGGTTCCAGGGAGACTCTTCCTAACTTGTAGGTGCAGCTTTCTCACTGCATCCTCCCAAGGCAGAAAGAAAGCATAGACTAATCCCATCATGAGGGTCTTCGGGCTTCAACATGTGATTTTTGGGTCAAACAATTCAGTCCCTAACACATGGAAAAGGAAGCAAAACCTGGATGATAATGCCTCCTGTCTGCCTGTATGTAGGCAGATTCTAAGGATGACCCAGGCCATTGTATATTCTTCTCCCCTTATTGAAGGCAGGGCCTCTGACTATTGCCCCTGTGATCGTGATACGGTGAGTAATATAAGAAAGGTGAAGGGATTTTACAGGTACAATTAAGGTCTCTAATCTATGTTTTTAATAAAAAAGGACATTACCCTTGTGACATAATCAAGTGAGCTCCTTAAAAGAGAGACTGGGGCCATCCCAAAGGTCAAAGAGATTCTCCTGCTGGCCTAGAAGCAAGCTGCTGTGAGCTGTACAGTTGCAAGAAAAATGAGTCCTTCCAACAACCATGTGAACTTGGAAGAGGATACCAAGCCTCAGATGAGACCACAGCTCCAACCAACGCCTGATTACAGTCTCATGAGATACTGAACAGAGAGCCACCAAAAGCCATGTCAGATTCCTGACCTATGGAAACAGTAAGATAAAAAACACAGGAATCTATGTGGTTTTAAGCTGCTAATTTTGTTTAACTCATTACGTAGCAGAGAAAACTAATACAATGCCACAACAATCTTAGCCAGAAGATAATACCTAAACATGATTCAGACTGAAGATGGGTAGAGTTCAATACAGCTTTTTAGACATAAACATAAATTCATCTTCCAAACTAATTCTGCTTATTAGTTTAAAAGATAAAGAGTACTAAATCACAATCAAGTTCTTGCCATTGTAAGAAGCCAATTAGCTAACACCTCACCAACTGCTTTTAGTATTCTTATCATTTTTCACGTTAGTTTAACTTTCTACCAAGGTCTTTCTACCAACACAGAGTAACACAAAGCCAGTCACTTAAGTCCAAATTATTAAAGCCTAAATGTTTCATGTTACAAGTTCCCAAAGGGACAGGGAAAGATGAAGACAAAACTACAGTCTGGTCACTTTCCCTGCCTTTCTATCCAAAACTTGAAATTTTTAGAATTTGAAACCACATTGAAAAATACATCCCAATTTTAAGCTCACTATCAAACAAACAAACACCACCGCTGAATTCTTCTAAGACGGCCCCTAATGACCCCCACCCTCCTGGTATTCCTGATATTAGTAAAATCCCGTTTCTCTTAAGCATGTGCTGGATTTCATGGTTCATTTCAACTGAAAACAAAATGGCAGAAGTGATGGGATGTCAATTCCAAGATTAATTTGTACAAAGACCATGGTCTCCACCTTGGGTACTCTCTCTTGGATTAGTCACCTGGAGGGAACACAGGGATACAGTGGGACACAGTCCCATGGAGAAGCACTGAAGCCTATCAATAACCAATTGAGCAAGTTAGCTGAGAACAGACTCCCCTTCCTCACTCAGACTGAGCCTTTGGATGAAACCACAGCCCTGGCCAACAGCAAGATCAGGAGAGCTCTTAAACAGAGGCACCCAGCTAAGTCACACCCAGATTATAGACTCACCAAAACTGTGAGATATTAAATGTTTGTTATTTTAAAACATGAAGTTTCGAGGGTAATCTGTTAAAGAGCAACAGGTAATGAATAACCTACCACCAAATGTAACAAACATTAGGTGCTTTGAGGCAACCAGTATAAAAAAAGGAAAAAAAAAATTGATAAAAAGATAAAAGTTCTAACCTTGAGCACTCTTCCTGAAAGACCGACGATCTCACCATCTTTGGGCTCAACTACTGTAGCAGTATTCACATCACCACTTCCTGTTGTATCAATGATATCAATGATTTTTGGTTTTCCATCAGTTGTAACCTAAAAGTAAGAGATAATTAAAATATAAATCACAGATTTAATTTTTTAGTCCTTAGAAAAGCAATGCCAACCTCCATCTATGTGTACACACATATACCTACCTAAAATATCCTATAAAATCTGCATTCATTTTAAAAAGAAAATTGAATTGTTTTAAGCCAAAAAGAGAGACAGATACATACGAAAAATTTAGTCATGGAAAACACCACAAAATCCTTCAAGTGATCTTATATATTCAGTTAATAAATATTTACTAAGCATTTACTATAGGCCACTCTGTTTTAGGTACTGGGAACACACATAATGATGATCAAGACACAGAAGTCCCTGATCTCATAGATCTTCTGTTCTACTCAGTGAATAAACTATAACATGCCAGATGGTGATAATTACCATGGAGAAAAATTAAGCAGAAGAAAGAGGTAGTGTGGGGGTTTCAACTTTAACTAGGTTGGTCAAGAAAGATTTCACTGAGGGTAACATCTGAGAAAAGATCTGAAGAAGGTGAACTTTGGGCTGGACAAGCACAAAACCTGAGGGAGGAAGCATGCAGTACCATGTAATTATAGGATGCCACACTAGCACTCACATTCAGTGAGTCCAAAGTTCAAACTTAACATTCAAACTTAGTTCTCTCTAGGCTTTGCCATCTCAGGAACTGATACATACCCAGTTGCTCAAAACAGGTTAAAAGTCCTTCTCTGATTCTTTAATTCTAGTTTACTCCTTGCATCGATTCCTTGCATCAAATCTGTCAGGAAGTTGTCTTCATTCTACCTCTAAAATGCAGTTCAAGTCCATCTTCTCCCCTTGATTTTCACCACCACTATGCTGACTCTCCTTCCACCAGCGTCCCTTGCCTTCCTAATGCTGATGCTCCTATCAGGTCTCCCAGGGCCCATTCTTGGCCCCCACCAAAAGAATAAAACAAGCTGTAGTATGCGCCAGTTTTCCATGTGGCACCGTGCAACGGATCCCAACGCACTTGCTACAAACGCCTTTGCGTGACCCGGCACTGCCACATACGGTCCTGTACCACACTGGCCTCCTTTCAATTTCTGCCATGTGTCTAACTTTTCCCTGCCTCACAACATTGTATACAGTCCTCCCGCTTGGAATCATCTTTCAGCTGTTTCATCGACATCCCAATCTCATCTTTCAGTTTTCTACTAAAATGTCACCTCTTCAGAAAGGTCTCCCTAATGACCTCTTCTATGGTCCTAAACCTGAACCTTATTCTTCCTCACTGTACCTTGTTTCTTTCCTTCACAGAATTTGTAATTACACAGTTAGCTGATTCTTGATCTATTTCCATTATTAGAAGATAAGCACCATTATTAAAGGGAAGGGCTATGTCTATTTAACTCACCAAATTCCCCCAAACCTAGCTGTGTCTGGGTGGTACTCAACACATATTTAACGACTGAATAACCTGAGACTAAGTTACTTACTTAGCATTAAGAATGATTTTTCCTAAGGCATGGTTTTTGGGCCAGACCACACATTTTCATTTGGGCCATGCTGATAGCTACAGGTAACAGCAGTATTGTATTTTCACACTGCTTTTGTTGGAAAAACCATTTATAGGATCTTTCTAGGCTAGCTTTGCAAAGGGAATCTCTAGCATTCAAGATATATGTACTGAATTATTAGCAAGAAATCAGGCACAGAGACACAAAGACGACTGAAAAAAAGAAGACCCCTCCCATCAAGGGAAAAAAAATGTAATATAAGAAATACCAACAGTGTCACAAAAGCACAAGGTCTTCCAACTCCTGTTCCATCTGGAGAACTCACACTCTAAGATCAAGCTTAGTGTCCCTTTCTGTGTCTTCTCAGGCATAGCTTCCCCTACCCATCCCCAACTGCATGCAGTGTCCTCAAAGCTCCACAGTTAAGTTACCAAAGTGGGGGAGAGGGAAAGTCACCATGTGGAGGAAACAAAGGTGCACATGTTCTTCTTTAAGAGGCAGAAGCAAGAGGGTTCTTGATGGACCCAAAATCTTCCTCCAGTTTAACGTTGCCATAGGAGCACCAGGGGCCAGAAAGGTCTTCCAGGCACAGCTGTTTGGTTTTTCTTTAATGTACAGTAATTTTTAAGCTAGATGCCTACACTAGTAATTAAGTAATATATTCAGGAGACTCAAAATCAAGGTCAAAAAAAAATTACGGTAGAAGTCGTACCAAACTCTGATAAGACTATGATAAAACTTAAATCAGTTACTGATTTTGAAGGGATTGGCTAATTCAGTACATATGTCTTTTATTTTTAGAAATAAAATCATGAAGGAAAATGTAAGAAAATCCAAAATAAACAATGGAAATAAGGGATCCCTGGGTGGCGCAGTGGTTTGGCGCCTGCCTTTGGCCCAGGGCGCGATCCTGGAGACCCGGGATCGAATCCCACATCGGGCTCCCGGTGCATGGAGCCTGCTTCTCCCTCTGCCTATGTCTCTGCCTCTCTCTCTCTCTCTCTGTGACTATCATAAATAAATAAAAAATTAAAAAAAAAAAGAAAAAAAAAATGGAAATAAGAGGAAGCTAATACTCCCCTATAAAATTAAAACTAGCTAAACCATGTACTAAAAATTTAAGAAAATAACATTTAAAAAAATCAACCCAAATAAGCATGTAATTTGAAAAGCTAGGCCACAGCACTAAGAGCACAATCATGTATCTTTACCTTCTTATTCAATAAGCAAACAACTTCAGTGACTTGAGATCAAGAATCACGAGAGATCACTAACAAGCCAGACATAGATCCCTCATTAAAAACCTCATTATCAGTGTGTGAGCAAAGGAAGAAAGCCTAACGGGATTTAGTGACTTATTTACATCTACTATTGCCACAAGCTTTACTTATTAGTATCTCTCCTACATTAAAAATTCGTATATATGCAGTTTTCTATCTCTGTACCTCTTTCTTCACCATTAGGTAAAGGCAACCACTCCACAGGAGACAGTAAGACAGAAGAGGGAGTTTGGGATTAGGAAGAAGAGGTTTAAAGAAGGCAAACCAGCTGAGGATTTTGCAGTGGAGCTTTGGGAGAAGGAAACTGAACTGCTACCATCAGAATGAAATCCCTCACCTTTGCGGGGGATGAGAGGGCGAGTATATTACATGGCAAAGAGGGACTGAGCCACCGCCAGAGTTGTTAGTACAGCTAAGGTAATGAACCCTGTGTATCGCGGTGGGGCACGGAGAAGTGCTTACAGGGCCAGGCTGGCTGGACAAAACAGAAATTTCCCAAAAGTTTTCTCCAAATGCAAGAATCTGAATTACTTTGTGTTTCCACTGAATTGATTATGGTTGGGGAGCTGGTGAGGGCAGTGAGCTAGTCATTAAACATTAGAGGATCAGAAGAAAGTGGGGAGGGGAATTTTAAATTATCCTAAACAAAACAAAGTGAATAGTATAAGTATTTGCTTGAAAGTATTCTTTTAAGCAAGGGAAGATATTTCATAAGCAAATACTATTAAGTGACTATTACCCTCAGAATAGTCTGCCATCAGAACCTGACGAACAAATCAGGCTGTGCTTTCAGGAAGCTTACAATCTAACTGGAAAACAAGTTAGTAAAGCGGTAACTGCAACATAGGACGATAAATAAAAAAGGTCAGGACAGTTATCTATGAAATCATATAGAACATAAAACCCAGCTTGGGGGAATCCAGGAAGACTAGCCAAGAGGAAGGTAATAAAAGTCACAATCAACTCCACAGCACCTAATATTACCAACCAATTACATATATATATGATAATTTACTTATTGTACTTATTATTTTAGTAAATGTAAAAATAGAAAAATTTTTATAGAACCGCTTGTAACCTTCCCAAAACCATTTTTTCTCCACGAGGAAATTACATACATTGTACACACATATACACTTTTTTCCACTCCGCAAAAATATTTAATGTTATGAGCATATCTCGTACAAAATCAATCTGGATACATGCTGTCAAAGAATTTCAACTTTGACAGAAAAAAAAGGTTATGTAACAGAAATATTGAAATGAAACATTTTAGGTGCGATGGGGGATCTGAACACATTGCTATGAGAGCAAAAAGGAAAAAAAGCACCCAATAATTGTTGGTAAGAATTGGGCCTTATTCATCTTGAACCCTCAGATCCTAATACAATGGCAGGCACCCACATGTAAATATATGCTGGGGGTCTCAATTAAATCAGCAGATATCCCAAAAGCTAACAGGGTCAAGACCCAGGTGGGTCTTAAAGGATTAACCAGGAGTTTACAGGTGATGGTGGAAGGCTTGCAGGCAGATTAACTTATGTGTTGAGGAAAGGCCTCAAATGTAGATGAGTGGAAAGGGCAGAATGTTCAAGGAGGAAGCAAAGGGTTAACAGTGGGGTGGACAGAAGTGATGAGGGGACAGTGAGAACCAAGGCACCACGTAGAGGTCAAGCTGGATGTGCAGGGCCACACAAAATTCAAATTTCAGAATTTTTATACAAAGGCAACTAGGACATCAACATTTTTAAAAGTTTTGTTTTGTATTAAACAAGGGTGTTATAGGTGTTTGCTTTCTTCTTTTTTTTTTTAATTTTTATTTATTTATGATAGTCACAGAGAGAGAAAGAGAGAGAGGCAGAGACATAGGCAGAGAGAGAAGCAGGCTCCAAGCACCGGGAGCCCGATGTGGGATTCGATCCCGGGTCTCCAGGATCGCGCCCTGGGCCAAAGGCAGGCGCCAAACTGCTGCGCCACCCAGGGATCCCAGGTGTTTGCTTTCTTTCTTGCTTTAAGGAAAATAACTGGACAATGTGCAGGATGGAGCAAAAGGAAGATTGGTGGCAGGGAACCAACTGGCTACTGCATATTCTTTCCAGGTCCAGTGCAAAAGTTCCATCTAGGCCCTGAGGCCAGGTCTCACTGACTGCTCCCCCCATACTACCCCCCCCCCGCCCCCCAAACGGTGTTGACATTTGCAGATGGACATCTTTTACTCAACCTTAGGCATCTGGTAGGTGCCTGGATATTTGCTGAGGAAAGACACAATCATTATGTACTTATTACTCCTCTCATCTGCCCACCCTCTACTTATAATAATCCCAGGCAGCTGTCACCAAAGAGCACTGGGCCCAAAGCAATCACAGAATGACACTCTACTGCCTTCTCCCAAGTGTTCATTTGTGCCTTTGCAGACCCCCACTGGCTTTCCAAATGTCCACTTTGGCCTCCTTTTTTCATTCTTTCCTTCCCTTCTATTTCTATCTACCTTCTTATCTTAATGATGTATACACAGATCCACAAAGTTATTTGCTAAAGCAGGAAATGTCTAATGTGGGAAGCCTGGGTGGCTCAGCGGTTGAGCCTTATGCCCAGGGTGTGATCCTGGAGTCCTGGGATCGAGTCCCACATCGGGCTCCCCACACAAAGCCTGCTTCCCTCTCTGCGTCTCTTGTGAATAAATACATAAAATCTTAAACAAAAAACCCCAAATATCTAACACGTATTTATCCTTCATTTGATTTAAATCCCAGCATAAACTTCTAAATAAACCTGCTCAAAAAAAAAAAAAAATTAGTGTTTACTTACCACTTTTCTTGAGCCCTTTAAAAAGTCACATGTAAATAATTTTCTCAATTTTCCTAGCAACACTGTGGCATAACTGCTGTTACTTTGCAGAGAGAAATGGAACAATAAGTGAAGCGGACTGGGAAGTTCTACAAAAGCATTTTTACTGAGACGGTACTCCTCCAAACCCTCCTGATCCTTTTATTATCCTGACAAAAAAGGAGCCAGTAAACACTTACCCCAGCTGTTCTCCTCCCACTTATCCCTATAAAAAGTAAACATACACTACAACAGCATGGAAACGATTACTACTGTGTAATAAAGCCTCAATGAGGTGATAGCTGTCACTGTTGTAAGTCTTCAGAGTTATTAATACAACAGCCAGTTACCACTAGAGGTACCAGGAAGGGACACATCACTTGCTATTCTGATTCACCAAGGCTGTCTGGCTCTGCCAGCCTGAGGTGTGTTGTACTCCAAAGTGCTGCTGAAGAATTCACAGGGGGAAGCGAGCCTCCCGGAGGGATGCAGCACAGTGAGACAGACCGGGTCCCTTTTTGGCCCCCAAGACATCCTAACCCCGGAGAGCGCCACCTCAATTAAGAGAGCAAGCGGACAATAAAAGATCCAAAGGCCAGAGGGTGCTTGGGGGAGGAAGAGAATCATTCAACTCCAGCATCTGGTGTAGGAAGGAGGGTAAGACACACAGCGGAGGGGCTCACAAAAGGAAGACAGCGGCGGACGACAGGATTAGCCAGATTAGGTTTTTTAAGGGACGCATCCTCAACAAATGGTGACATTTTAGGACTGTATTTCGGTAACAGGCTAAGGCGGAATTTACAAAAGTCAGACTCTGAAGACTTGGAATACTTTTAAGCGAGAGACACACACCTTCTAAAGTCACCTTTGGGTACAGTACTTTAAAGATTTCGAAGGTGCCTATGGCAAAATCAATGCATTTTTTTTTTTAAACTCGTAATTAAAATACGTCGCCTTACACCTTGAGGCTAAAAAAAAAAAAAAAAAAAAAAAAAAACGAACAACAACAAAACCACAGAAGCCTTCAGGTCATAAAGCCTGAAGAGTTCGCCGAAAACAAACTAAATTGGGTTCTTGTGTAAATCTAAGACGAAACCAAGCGTTTCAATGACCCTAAACAAGTCACACTGCAGAAGATGGTCTAAAAATAGAACACGTAAAAACTAGCAGAGGAAACAATTCCGGAAGTTGACCGAGTTATCTTCTTGAAACCCGGCTTTCATGTTAAGGACGGATTCTCCCCCAAAACCAAGCCTCCCGGGCGACAGCGACCGAAACGAAGTTCCGAGAGGTCATTGGCCCCTTCCCTGCCTCCTCCCCACCCCCACCCCCACCCCCACCCCCACCCGCAATCAAAAATGTAAGAATCCGCGCTTGAAAATCGCAGGCAGGGGCCGGTGCCCGGGCCACGAGGGAGCTGCGGGGGGAAGGGGCCCGAGGGCCCGGGCCCGGCCGCAGCGGGGCAGGAAGGGGATTCGGGGCCAGAGGCGGACCCAGGCGGCCCGGCCGGCCGCGCCAGGCCACCCGCTTTTGTCTGGGCCGGGAGGGCTGCCCTCCAGCCGGAGCCGGCCCCCGCTCGGCCGCACCGCGGGCTTCGGCCTGCGGGGCTCGGCGGCCGCGTCCCCTCCGCGCCCCCGGCCGGCCCAGCCCGCGCCCCGCGCCCCGCGCCCCGCGCCCCGCGCCCGGGCCCTCGGCGGCCGCCGCACCTGCATGCCCGGAGCCCCGGGGTCGACCCCCGTGTCCAGGACTGCGACGAGCACCCCCCGCCCGTCATACTCCGGGTAGCGACAGAGGAAGGAGGCAGCCCCGGTCTCTTTCTTGGGCAGAAGGCCGTGGAAGGGGAAGGGCTCCTCGGCCGCGGCGGTGGCCATGGGCGCAGGCTGGAGGACGAGGAAGAGGCAAACTGCCAGGCTGCGCGCGGACGGGCGGCGCGAGGACACCCCGGCGGCCGCGGGCCTGGGCGGGGGCGGGGGGCGGGGCCGGCCGCCGGCCAATCGCGGCCCGCCAGGGGGCGGCGGCCAATCACGTGCCGCGACGTCAGCCAAAGGCGCCGCTCTCCGGGGCCGGCCCGCAGTGTTGCCCGGGCCGCAAGGAAGGGGGCGGAGCCTGAGTGCGCGGGGCCGGGTTCGGTGCTCCAGCCTGGGGTCTTCGGGTCTTCGGGAGGCCGGCGCTGGGCGTTGCTTTCAGGTAGAGCACCGGGCTCCGGGCGTGTCCCGGGCGAAGCGCTCCCCGACGGGCGGGGAAGGAAATGTGCCGCCAGCCCGGCGTAGCTGGAGCCCGCGCGGGGCGAGTGATGGTTTCCGCGCTTGGAGCCTTGGACCAAAATTTTCGGGGTCCCGGGGAAGGGGGCCGAGCCTCGAGCCCCAAGCCCCTGGAGTCGTGGCCTGTCGGCGATGGGCCCGGACGCAGAGTTTTGAAAGACGGTTTTTTGAGTCAGTGCCGTGGGGTTGGTGTCTCCCTGGGCACCCCTTAGGCGCGGCCAGGCCTGGGGGGCAGAGGGTGGGCACAGGCCGGAGCCTCGGGCCGCAGGAAGCGGACTCCGAGGCCCGCCCCTCCCGTCCTCATCGCGAACTTACCTTTAGCTTCCCAGATCTCTGCAAACCACCGTTTGGCCCTTTAAATCCAGGTTCCCTCGTTGTTCCTTAAGGTTCACTCCATTATCGAGCCACAACTGGCGGTTTTGCAGATTCACGGTAACTAGCGGCGGCTGCACGCCGCGCTCGTGGCTCTTTAGTGATCTGTGTGTCTATATGCACAGCTGGGTAATCGGAGCCTATTTGTGCCAGAGGTTACTTTGGCAACCTGGCGAGGCTTAGAGGCCCCTTCTCGGCAATGCTCTTATTTTTAAAATGTTTTTAAAAGATTTTCGGGGATCCCTGGGTGGCGCAGCGGTTTGGCGCCTGCCTTTGGCCCAGGGCGCGATCCTGGAGACCCGGGATCGAATCCCACGTCGGGCTCCCGGTGCATGGAGCCTGCTTCTCCCTCTGCCTGTGTCTCTGCCTCTCTCTCTCTCTGTGACTATCATAAATAAATAAATAAATAAATAAAAAAAAAAAAAGATTTTCTTTATGCGTGAGAGACACACAGAGAGAGAGGCAGAGACACAGGCAGAGGGAGAAGCAGGCTCCCTGCAGGGAGCCAGGCGTGGGACTCGGCCCCAGGACCCTGGCATCACCCCTGAGCCGAAGGCAGGCGCCCCTGCATCACCGTGATCATCATCATCATCAGCATGTCCAGTTGAATGTTACTCTTTGATACCTAGTAGTGTCTGTTTATAAAATATCTGAACATATTCAAAGTCATATTCAAAACACGTATTTACCTAAGTTGTACACCCAACATGGGGCTTGAATGCACCACCCCAACAGCAAAAGTCAGTGGCAGGGTCTACGGGCTGAGCCAGCCAGGTACCCCCAAAATACATCTAAAACCAGTCATTTTACATCACTATTTCTCTATAATTTTTTTTTCATTCTATGGTGTTTTCTCCTAATGAAATCCACGTTTATAATGGAAAGTCAGTGACCACTTATGATCTAAAAGGTGTGTGTTAAAATTTAATTTTAAACGTTTTCCTGGAATGAAAGTATGAATCTTTTTCTTTTGGATTAAGTTATCTTTTAATAACTAGAAAGTTGATCAAATCACTGTGGATAAATCTTAAACTTTGATGACAAATTGCTGAACAAAAGTCATTTAAAATGTACCTTTCAAAAAGACGCGTGAGATGCATGTTACTGGGCTGTGTGATTATAAAGATGGTTTTGCTGCCAATGTTCCAAATCGTCCCTTTGTTTGATGCCCCAAAGGCTACTTCGCCTGGAGACACTGCACAATAGTAAGATGATTTTTGCACCAAAAAGTGGTAGACCCAGATGTGACAGGTTGCAAAGGAGAGTAAGTATATCCTTGCACCATATGCACATCTTCAAGCAGATACACTTAGAAAAGAGTAGATATGGGATGCCTGGGTGACTCAGCGGTTGAGCGGCTGCCTATGGCTCAGTGGGTGATCCCAGGGTCCTTGATCGCGTCCAACATCGGACTCCTTGTAGGGAGCCTGCCTCTCCCTCTGCCTACGTCTCTGTCTCTCTCGGTGTGTCTCTCATGAATAAATTTTTAAAAAAATTTAAAGAGTAGATATGACATTAAATGTCTAGATATTGATCGTGTTGAAATTATGACATTTGTACCACAGTAATAATCACTATTTCATATAACCCCTAAAATCACTTTAACTCAAAATGGAGTCCTTTATTCTTTGTTTTCAAACCATAGTGTCCACGCTCTGTGTTTACATTCTTTCCTCCTTTGCTCTAAGGACCTTCTCAGCTAAGAGGAATCTTTCAATGCTGAGTCAGTCTGCAAAACTTGACAAACAGCTTGACAGTTCTTTGGATATGGGAAGGAAATAAGTAGAGGATACTAGAGGGAACAATGAAGGTACAGATAAATAAAACAAGGACTGAGGAATGAGAGGAGGAGGAAGAGGCAGGGGAGGAGGGGACACAATAGAGTCAGACAAAGGTGTCACTTACCCTATCTGGGGCAGATTAATAGGCTGGACCCATGAAACCCTCCCACATAGCATTGTTCGTAGCAGGATGTGCAGAGCCAGGTGCTCTTGACGCACCTCCCTTCCGCATCCCCTGCCCATTTGAGCCTGCAAGTCAGTGCAAAGGGGCCGCGAGAGGCAATAAGCTTCCCACGAGTCACCTTTTTGCAGCGATTGTGGTGCCACCTCATTTAGACAATATTTGTTAGTCAAGTTTCCAAAGCCGTGTAGAGATTTTGGAAGCATCCACCTTGTCCTGGCTGCTGGGTTTTGAAATCCTGTGCAGCATTTGCCATGAGGCTGCTCCTCCCAGGGCCCCAAACTTGGGGTGCCAGAAAAACATGTTTGACTTAGGATTCCAATTAAAGGCTGATCCTAATGATGATCCTGAATATCCTGACTTGAGCAAGAGAGGCAGATAATATTCTAGTAAAAGCACTTAGAAGTTAAGGGACTCTAGGACTAGTTCTGCTACTAATCAGCTTCATGACTACCAAGACCTCAAGGTCCTCAACTATCAATCTGAGGGTTTTATCAGAACGAAATGTGAAAAAGTATCTCCCACAGTGGCAATAAATAAATGCTGTTAGTACAGTGTTGCTGGTATGCAGTAAAGATTCAGTGTACTAGGCCTGATCATCTCATTTGACATCCTACTTGATAGATTCGGACTTAGATAAGGTAGACAAAGTGATTTTTCCCCCAAAGGATTAGCTTTCAAGAACTTGTTTTTAAAAATCAATTTAGCATATAGTAAAACCTTAAAGCCTGTTTCCTTGAGATAAAGAGATCGGTTTGTGAAATTGTGAAACATAATATGGACAGATAGGTTTTTACTATTTCTAGGACTTAATTTTTTTTTTTTTTAAGAAAACATATCTCCAGGGATGCCTGGGTGGCTCGGTGGTTGAGCATCTGCCTTCGGCCTCAGGTCATGATCCCGGGGTCCTCGGATCGAGTTCTGCATCGGGCTCCCCACATGGACCCTCCTTCTCCCTCTGCCTATATCTCTGCCTCTCTCTCTGTGTGTCTCTCATGAATAAGTAAATAAAAAATCTTTAAAAAGAAAATATATCTCTAATCTTATTGAACTATTCCTTTTTCTTTAATAAGAGAATAAAAATGGAGAACAGCTTATAATAATCTGTGTGTATGTGTGTATGCCTGTGCACCCACATATACCGGGGTGGTAGCATTTTGAGGGCCAAACTGATAATTCTCTGAACAGTCTTCTGAAACTGACTAAAATATTCTGGGAAAAAAAAAAGATTTTCAATGAATCATAAAGCGTGTTTAGCTCTTCTGGGCTAGCTTTGGGGAATATAAAAGGCATCAAGAAGAAAGTAAGAAGGAAGAGACTTTAAAAAAATTAAAGTCTTTGTTAATTAACTGAGTCCCTAAAGCTTTTGAACACATATTTGTTAGGTTAAGACAAAGAGTTGAACAGAAGTACATCATATGGATAATACTTACATACTCAAAGTCAGGAAGCAGTTACCACAGGAAGTTGAAAGAAAAGTTTCCTCAACAGGTGTCTCCAAACTGATCTGAATCATCCAGTGCTCTTGTTTTTTTTTTTTTAATTTTTTTTTTAATTTTTATTTTTTCAGTGCTCTTATTAAAAATGACAATTACCTGGCATCTACCTCCAACTCATTGAGTCAGAATGTTTAGCAGGGGATACCCATGAGAATTTGTGTTTTTAACAAAGATCCAGGTAATTCTTTTTTATCAGGGATGTTTGGGAAACTACTCCTCTGTACGGACTTGCCTACACTGCTCTAAGATAGCTCTGTAGTACAGAGAATTAAAACAGAAAAGTTTCTTTAAGATGTTTTATTCGACTAGGTAGAGTGCTAATCATCAATGTATTGCTTCTCAGGTTCAAACCCACCCTGCTCTGCTTTGCTTTGTGATACAGTAGCTGGGCCCCAGAAGTAAGTATCGCATACTGATTGCCATAGTTTTGAGCTTGGCCAGATTTCTGTGTTTCTGGTCTCCGTGCTAAGTCCTCCCATCTTCTTAACCCATTAGGATTAGGATTTTTCCCCCCACCTTTCAAAAGGTACATTCAAGGACCTCCACACTGCTAACCTATCTTTTTACTTGACAATTATCAGCAGTATTCAACACAGCTGAATGCTGCTTCCTCCTTGACAGACTGGTTTTCAAAACAAAACTTTGGTTTTATCCCCCTTGTTTTCTGGTTTCTCTGTGTGTCTCCTTTGTTGGTTCCTCTTTTTCTCCTGACCTCTGGTTTAAAGACACCCGACAACTCAGTCCATGGACTTCTCTTTTTCTATCTACCCTGTACTCCCTTGATGATAAAATCTTGGGGCGTCGGTTTCAATATTATCTATTCACTGAAGATTCCAAAATTTGAGTTGCCAGCCTGGCTCTTTCTCCTGGATTCCATCTGCCTGTTTGATATCTAACATCTAATACCTACTTGGTTATGGAGTAGAAACATCAAAACTTTACCTGTCTCAAAACCTAATTGCTGGTCTTCCCAGATTTGTTCTTCTCCCAGTGATCCTCTTCTCATTATGGGAAGTGTCATGCTTCTAGCTGTTTAGGTCAAAAGTCTTGGAATCTTCCTCGTCTCCTCACTCTTCATCTCACATCCAGTTCAACAGCAAACTCTATTGGCTTTATCTTCCAAATGTATCCAGAATTTGATCCCTCTCATCACTTCCACAGCTGACTCCTTCATCCAAGCCCAGGTTATACAATAGTCTTCTTTATCATGATAAGCTAGGTTATGCTATTGTCATTCTGTCTTAGTCTGCTTAGGATGCTATGACAAAATAACAGAATACCATAGACTTGGTGGCAAAGGAATGGCTTTTGTACTGGCAGTGGTTGCAATGCTGGGGCAGTGGCATCACGCTTATTGTGTCCTTAGAGCACAGAGGAGAATGTGCCACTATTACCAGTGTGACTCTCCTCTAACCTGGCAACCTAGCCGTCCACAGTAAATGCTTTACCCCAAGTAAGATGCTGCTTGTAAAGCAAGACAACAGTCCCCGGTACGTAGGAGGTGCTCTGCATACGGTGGTTATTGCTAACGACGAAGTTAGAACTGAAACCTAGACCCTGCTCCCTGTTATCACTCCACATGGGGCATCCTAAACATCTCATTTAGAGCTGTTTAGAGAGCCAGACCTTTCAACAAATACAGAGCATCCTACCCTACGCAAACGTTCCATTAGCCACAGCAAGGAATACAACAGTCCCTGTCCTCAAGAAATTTCAGTTTCATGTTTATTGCTTTGCAATGTGAGGAATCCCGGGCTGTGAACCAAATACACTGTTCAGCAAGGCAGAGGACTTTTCTTTTCTTTTGTCTCAGCCATTAGAAGGTTCTTGGTGAAATAGCTCTAGGAAGCTGCTCTAGACAAGCTCCAGAGCCTGGCTGAACTGTCTTAACAAATCTATGAGTGCACAGTGCCGTATGGTTAACCCTAAGAGTGATGTTGCACAGCGCCTCCCTGGAAGCATTCCTCTTGGATAGCTGTAACTTTGTATCTATGGAACAATAGCTTCTCACATCCTCCCACCACCATTCTACTGCTTACTTCTCTACCTTTGACTATTTTAGGTGCCTCACGTAAAAGAACTCCTGTGCCCACTTGTGCAATATTTGTCTTTCTGTGGTTGACTTCTTTCCCTTGGCATATATGGGATCTTCCAGGTCCAACCAGGCAAGTGGCAGAATTTCCTTCTTTTTGGCTGAACGATGCTGCATCGTATGTATATAACACATTTTCTTTACCCACTCACCTGTCAAGGGACATTTTGGTTATTTCCATATCTCAGCTGTGGAAAATAATACCACCATGAACATGGGAGTGTGGATATCTCTTGAAGAACCTGATCTTAGTTCTTTTGGATATATATCCAGAAGTGGGATTGCTGGCATATGGTAATTCTATTTTTAATTTTTTTTGAAGAACCTGTGTACTGTTTTCCACTGTGGCTGCACCATTTAACATCCCCATCAAGAGTGTACACGGGTTGCACCCTCATGCACTGTTGGTAGGAATGCAAACTGATGCAGGCCCTGTGGAAGACGGTGTGGAGGTCCCTCAAAAAATTAAAAATAGAACTTCCATATCCTCCTGTAATTCCACTACTGGGTGCTTACCAAAGAACACAAAAACACTAATTTGAAAAGAGATGTGCACTCCTATATTTATTGCAGCATTGTTTATTATAGCCAAAATATGGAAGCAATTCAAGTGCCCATTGATAGATGATTGGATAAAGTGGTATGCATATAAGAATGGAATATTACTCGGCCATAAAAGAGTGAAATAATCTTGCCATTTGCAACAACATGGATAGATCTAGAGGGTATAGTGCTAAGTGAAATAAGTCAGAAAAAGACAAACACCATCTGATTTCACTCATATATGGAATTTAAGAAACAAAGAAAAAAGAGACAAAAAAACAAAACAAACTACAGAAGAACAAACTGATGGCTCCCAGGGAGAGGGCCGTGAGGGGGGATGAATAAAACAGGTGCAGGGGACTAAGAGTGTACTTGTCCTGATGAGCACTGAATAACAGAATTGTTGAATCATTATATTGTACACTTGAAACTAATATAACACTGTACATTAATTATGCTAAATTTAGAAGAACAAAAAAATCTGAGAAATAAAAGAGTATACTCTGGTTTCAACTTCTCAACATCCTTGCCAACACTTATCTTTTTAAAAAATATCCCAACAGGTGCATGGTGATACTTCATTTTTTATTATAATGAAAGAATCCTAATTCTATTTATCTGAAATAGAACCCAATGACCAAAATTAGACTTCTGTTTTCAGAATTTCATATACAAAGCTTTCATTTAACATATTATTCACATTTTCAGTGTTTAAATACTTATTTATAAATGAGATTTGTACATAGCTCAATGAATATACCAAAAAAAAATTTAACCATTTCCCAAAATTTGAATACTCAAATTGTTTCTAAGATTTTGCTTTTGTAAGTAATGCTATAACAAACATCCTTACAAAACCAGAATCTTGATTGCATCTCTGATGATTTTCTTGGAAAAAGTCCCAGAATTTGGAATTTATCCAAGTGCATAAACATTTGCAAGTTTCTTAGTCAAAATGGATACAAAGATTTTCAGACTTGAATTCTGAAAACCTGAACTTGTGGGGGGAAAATGTGTGTGAATCAACAAGAAATGAATACGCAAGCAAGCAGATTCTAGTTAGGTGACTCTATTCGAATAACCTGAGCAGCCAGCTTTTTTGAAAGAATTTCAAGCCAAATGGACCAAGGTCATTTTTAGATGCTAGAATATGGCTGAGCAGGTACAGCGGAGCACTTGGTAGAAAACACCCAGAGAATATCCTCACTCAAGGCCTCTGAAAAAGTGTCCTTAGCAGGACCTAATCTTTAGGTCCATCCTAAAGATTAATTAACATTGTATGAGATGCTTAGAACTATTCCTGGGTCATAGTGAAAGATAGAAAAGTATTTGCTGCTTTGCTTAAATGACTGTCATATTTACAACTGAAAATTGGCTGCAGTGGAAAGTAAACCGCAAATCTATATATTGTAGGAAAACATGCCGTTAGCGTCATAAACTATGTGTTGAGTTTTACGATTATAATTCCATCATAATTATCCTTAACCAGAGTGAAATTTTGTTTTCTTATCCATATAAACTTTGATTCAGTATCTATTTGTGTGACCATTTGAGTAGCTTCTAGAAAAATACTGTGTATCAAACAATTCTTTCATGCTTTTGCTACTTTGCATCGGTTTTGCAATAGCGCCACCTCCTGGTCAGAGTTTGCTTTTGCAAGAAGGCATCTTGTCCAGACTCGCTGGGCTGTTGCCTGTTACATTGTGATTTTGTTCCAGGGGATCACTTGAGTGAGCAAGGGTAAATCAATCCCAGCAGACTGCTCGCTAAAGATGCTGGCCTGATGGGTGCTATAGGATGAAAAAGCATTCGGAATACAGGAAACTAAGAAGTTATGTTAAGCATATAAATAGACCACTACAGTGTCTAAACTTGGAATGCTTCTTTGCTTCTGATGGAATGATTCTCCTTTCGAAAGATACAATGGAAGTGATTAAGTTGCAGAAAAGGCCGGATGAAGTGATTGTATCCAAAACTATCTCTCTCTCTGTCTCAAAACTTGGTGTGTACATAGGTCAGGACCCGAGATGGGTCTTTGGGTTACTGGGGTACCTACTTGGCTTTCACATAAGCATTTGAATGTGGCCATGTGAGTCCATCTACAGCGATGGTTCTTAAACCTAATGCCTCACCCTTTCCCCTTTTATTTTTAAAAATACTTTATTTATTTATTCATGACACACACACACACACACAGAGGCAGAGACACGGAGAAGCGGGCTCCGTGCAGGGAGCCCGACCTGGGACTCGATCCCAGGACTCCAGGATCACGCCCCAGGGCTGAAGGCGCTAAACTGCTGAGCCACTCAGGGGTCCCACCCTTTCCCCTTTTAAAATATGAAGTTAAAATCTGAGACAACTGCCAATAAGCACATCTAGAGTTTCACAAAAGCTCCTCCCAGTTTTATGTTGGTAAAAATAATGCATCACAGCAATTTGTATTCAACACAACTATTCAGATTGAATAGTAAAGATCACTTACTGCTAAATTCAGGTACAAGATATATATAGTTCCCCACCTTTCTCACTCTTGTTCACTTTCTCATTCATAGAAGCTTGTAGAATGAATGAGAGTCTCTTTGTTATAGGAAAGCCCTTGAATTCCCTCCAAGGTGTAAAACTCTAGGACACTTTCAACCACTACATTTGTTCTTGGATCCAGTCTCAGCGTAAGGATAAAAAAAAAAAAAAATCCCCAGCTATCAAGCAGTTCCTGGTTAACACAAAATTGACAATTTGTTAGCAGCAATAATTTACTTGAGACAAACTTCACACATGATCAAGACAACTTAGGCTGAGCCTCTCAGACTAAGAATCTCCTATCTCCACGTCCCAAATTCAAAGACTACATGTACGTACACTATATATTCCTGTTTATTCAACCTTTCACAACGTATAGTAAGTCCGCAAACAGCTTACTGAACTCATCTCTGGGTATGTGAAATCCTTTGTCATATTGTGATACTTTTAAGCAAAAGACATGTATTAATTCTCAATTATAGAAAATAATTCAGGGTTCCTGGGTGGCTTGGATGGTTGAGCATCTGCCTTCTGCTCAGGTCATGATCCCGGGTCCTGGAATTGAGCCCTACAGTGCATCTGGTTCCCTGCTCAGTGGGGAGTCGGCCTCTCCCTCTGCAGCTCCCCCTGTTGGTGTTCTCTCTTGGTATCTCTCTGTCTCAAGTGAATAAACAAAATCTTAAAAAAAATAATTCAGAGGCCTTTTCTGAGATAAAAATGACAACTAAAAGAGCTAACTGGCTTTTTTGTTTGTTTGTTTTTGTTTCTAAACTTGTTAAACTTCTCAACAGGAACTAAAGCTGACTTAAAGGGTCTATTGATTTCATTCGAGGCACACAAACCAAAATTTAGTCCTCATTTGAAACATGAAAATTAAGAAATTGATAACGATTACTTCCCTTTATTCCTTCTCTGAATCTCTTAAATCTCTCCATCTCTCTCTCACTCCCTCTCCCCCCACCCTCTCTCTCTCTCTCTCTTACACACACACAATCTCTTGTGAAAACTGTTCATGTTATCTGAATCTCAGTCACCCCAACTAAAAGTAGATTTGACAGACTAGATCTGGTGGTTTGTGAATATTGGTTTCCCACAAAGAACTAGGACTTGAGTGGTATTCCAAACAAGGAAGAACCTATAGACATCTCCGGTTCACCTGCTATATTTGGATTTGTGAGATCATTAGTCAGAGGCTTACTTATCTCCTACACAAAAGTATTTCAGGGTCTGTAGGAGTATTCCCCAGTCAAGGTTGATCAATCTTTATTACTTTCAATTTATAGCTTCCCAGATGCTCAAGTTGGCAAAGACATTTTTTTTTAATTTTAGAAAAGCAAGTTCCTTGACTGTAGTTAATAGTACTGTATTTTATACTTGAAAGTTGCTGAGAGAGTAGATCTTCAATGTTCTCACCACAAAAAAAGAAATGGTAATTATGTGATATGATGCAAGTGTTAGCTCATCCTAGGGTGGTAATCATTTTGCAATATATAAGTGTATCACATCAACACCTTTAAGTTACACAATGTTATAAGCCAATTAGAACAAAGAAAGGACAAGTAAGTTCCTTATCTGCCCCCCTTTAACCATTTTCAGTGACCTCAATTCATGTGGCTATTACAATTAATAACAGAGAGACTTAAAAAGATTTCCTTTGAGAGTCTTGGAGAACATCTACAGTATAGCATGGTAAAATAAGAGAAGGCAGAGGAGAGGGGGCAGAGGGGATGGGCAAGATGTGAAGGGGATGGGGAGGTACAGACTTCCAGTTATGGAAGGAATATGTCACAAGGGTAAAACCTACAGCACGGGGAATATAATCAATGGTCCTGCAATAGGATTGTGTGGTGAGGGATGGTAGCATCCCTGTGTTGAGCATAATGTATAGACTTATTGAATCAGTATGTTGTACACCTAAAACTAATGTACCATTGTGTGTTAATGCTACTTCAATAAAAAATGGAAAAAAAGAATGAGGATCCAGTGTTAACAGGTGTAGGCTTTTGAGCTCAAGATGGCTGCCCAGGACATTTTTTAAAAAGATTCTATTTATTTATTTGAGAGAGAGATTGAATACAAGCAGGGGAGGGGCGGAGGGAGAAGCAGACTCCCCACCAAGCAGGAACTCTGACGTGGGGTTCAACTCCAGGACCATGGGATCATGACCTGACCTGACCTGAGTGAACCAAAGGCAGACACTTAACCAATTGAGCTACCCAGGTGCCCTATGCCCTGAACCTTTTGAAAACCCGTAAACTCTGTATGTTTAAATAGAGCTTAACTACAATTTAATTTGTTCAGCTAAATAAATCATTTATACAGGAGGAGAGATTTGGTGCTTAAGACCTAATTGACCATAAAACAAAGAGCTAGATTTAATATAATTGTGTTTCTTCTTATAATAAAATCTCTCTATAAATGTTATCCTAAAAATGAATTATTAAATATGTCCCTGGGCTTCAGTGTGACTCTGGCTTGTTGTTCCCCAAATGCTCCATACCACCAAATTGGATTGCTTTTCTGTAACTGCAAATCTGTTTTCCCTACCTTGCATTGTTACCCTCAAGTACTGCCTCTGCCAACATTTTCCACCCATAAATGTTGCAAATGTATATGATCCATGATTTCTCCAGCAGGGAACCATTCTATCTGTGGTTCTTTGCCTGGTCCTCCAGCAACTCCTAGGGCATCGTGGCTTCTGTTGGTTGGTTTCCTTCTCCATCTCTGGCTGTTGGGTTCTGGTCTCTGGCTCTGCCAGTAGCAATACTATCTTGTCTTCTCCTCTTCCCCTTCCTGTCCCCAATCTTGTTTCCAGCGGGTCCCTCTCAGGACCCTTTCTTTGTTATCAGCCAGACAGCAGCAGAGGAATATCAATTTTTATATCTATGCCTGCACCCTAATTCCAGTTTGCAGCCATTCGTGGTGTTCAGCTTAATATAATCTCTATATTAACCTGCTTAAAGTTTTTCCAAAAGTTACTACTTGCATTTACATCATTCTGCCAATCAACAAATACCCCACAAATTCGGCACTTAAAACCTCCTGCAAATGCAACTCAAAGAGTTTGATTTAGAAAAATCAACACACCATCTCCAGAGACCAGTGGTCAACTCTAGTAGAACAGACATCCATGCAGTCCATAGTAACATCTCCCTACTATGAAGACTATCCAACATCATTAGATTGAAAAAAAAAATACTGTATGTGTAGAATGATTCCTTTGCATGACTGTCAAGGACAAAGGAATGGCTAATATTTCTGGAGAAACTAGCTCCAACTCTCAATAAGTGTGAAAATTGGAGGAGATACTTTCTTCCAAAACAGTAAGTAGACTGGAAAAGTGTTATCTGTTGGGACTTTTCTTTCCTTTTAAAAATAAGGCACGCAGATGCTTGTAAAGCAGGTACAGATGTAGGTGTGAGTTAAGGGCTGAGAGTTGGGGAGGAATAATGAAAGCAGCAGGTAGAGCCACTCTATTTTCATTTTAGTATTTAACAAGTATGGGTGCCCCAGCATGACTGCACTGGGTGAGGCCAGCATCAGAGGGAGGTGCTCAGTGTCAGGAACAGCTGGGATCAACAGTCCTTGAACCAGAGAGGGACGACTGTGTGTGAGACTTGCACGTGTAGCTTCTGCACATGCTCCTTTGTAGATTGTCATCCAGAGTTCCAATGTCTTTTCTGTCACTTATAGCCCTGCACTGTTGGGGGATTTCCCTCCTTCTCCCAAATTTTATCATTTCATTGAATTTCCAGGGATGTAGAGGCTCCTTAGTTGAGGACTGAGGAATATGTCCATACAGGGGGACATGTCTTCCATGGAGGTGACATGCACAGGAAAGAGTTGCCTTTACTGTTAAGCAAAACCGCACACTCTAGTAAGAGTGTCTATGTGTCATAAGATGTCTTTTATATAATAGACACTTAGATTTTCTGAGCAAAGTGACTTGAGCACAATAGGTACCTCATAAATATTTATGATTCATTGCTTCTAGGACTTACATTATCAATACAAGCTCACTATTCTGTCTGGGGTAATGGACATTCTAAGGAAACAAGCCAACTTAGTATTTCTAAGCATGAAAAAACCTAAGGAAACAATCTAATATCATACATTTCCTACCAGACTGCAATTTCCCAATTGTTTATGCTGAATTCTGTTGAGCATACATATGTGACGACTGCTCAGACGATTCCCCATGACACCCCCTCAAATGGGAAGGCATCTGTTTGGTCTCAGTTGGGAAAGCATGCTAAAAATGTCTTCACTTTGGCATTAAATCAGCTTATTGGAACAGGGTATACTCCAAAGTAAATGTTTCTTACTTTTCTTTTTTAGTAAAGTATTTCACATTTATGATCTATCTCTGGAGGATTCAGGGGCTTTACACATTGCATTTTTTAATATGAAGGTGAGGACATATTTTCGGTCACTAAAAATAGTAAATTGTGTTAGTTATCAGAGATGAGAATGTAACTAAATATTTTAAAAAGTGTATCTATTCCTGAGATCATGAAGACACATGGATTTATTAGTTGAACAGAAAAATCAACTCCCACCCTAAGCCAAAAATATGCCATCTAACAAAGTTTACTCCAAAAGGAGGATTTTCATAGTTGGTTTGGTAATAAACTAAAATTATACGTTTAAACAATAGAGAATGATTCAAGCTCTTCATGTCTTCAAAAGGTAACAAGTTCACTTACTTAGAGTTTGTAACACTCCTTGATAAGGGAGCATTAACAGGTCACTTTTCAATGCTTTAGTGACACGTGAGAACTCACTCCAAACTAGTATCTGCAATAATAACGCTGGAACTTAGTGCCAGATGAGAGTTATTCTGTAGCAAGGAAAATGAGCTAGTCACTGGGGTAGTCACTGGGGACATCATAGGTATAAATAGTGGCTAAAATAATAGTGTTGGAGTAATAGAAACCTTCATAGTGGAAGGTCTCTCTCCAAGATAGTCCTGGTAGTATACTTTAGTTTGCTATCATGAGAAAATACTCACTGACATAGAACGGTGACTTACATTTCATAACTGAGCAGGTAATCTCACACCTTTCTGGTGTTTCTACCAGTTTGGGGCAGCTTTGATTCCTGCCATTGGGCAGCTATATTCCTTCAATAACAGGAAGTGTGTTCTGTTTACTAGGGTTGAGATGGAGAGACCATTTGCAGCAAGTGGGCAGGTCCAGGGCTAGAAGCAGAATATGATGGTGGGGGTAGGGGAGCATGTTAAGATGAGGGGAAGCAGGGGCTGGAGTTTATGGGAAGGAACCTGCAGAGGGAGGCCAACTTGTGTAGTATCATTGCAGTAGGGTACAAATAACCTTATGATTTGTGGTGCCTCCAGCCATACTTGATTTCCCCAGCCACTGTGGGTGTCACAACGATGGTGAGACACCCCAGACATGCCTCCCTTTACTGAGGTGTGCACAAGAGGACTCTGAGTCACTTAAGGCCTCTTCAGATTAAAGATGCAATGGTTTGCGATGGGCAGTTGAGGGCTGCAGGTCCCAGAGGAGTCTAAAGAAGTGTCAACCATACAAAACTCTGAAAAGGAAGAGATGTGGTGGAACCTGAGGCCTAACTGGAACCAGGAACACAAATGCCACCAAACCCCTTTCTTCCAGCTCTTGACTCTGTTTTATTCAGTGTGTTGGCTTCATTCTTTTACTTCATACACTTCTTGCATTTGATGGACACATGGCCACTGAGTTTAATGCCCCATATTTCCACTAAGGAAAGGTTACCCTTAATCTTTCTTCAGTATTGAGTTCAATGTCTTTGGATAATATGGCTGACAGAATGGGAAGGTGGCACTTATTTCGTATTTCTGAGTTAGACGGTCAAAAATCCCAAGGAAGGGATTCCTGGGTGGCTCAGTGGTTTAGGGCCTGCCTTTGGCCCAGGGCGCGATCCCGGAGTCCTGGGATCGAGTCCCACATCAGGCTCCCTGCATGGATCCTGCTTCTTCCTCTGCCTCTCTCTCTCTCTCTCATGAATAAATAAATAAATAAATCTTTAAAAAAAATCCCAAGGAAATGCCACTGAAACAGCTTAGTTTGCAGACCCATCCTTGCAGGCATCAGTTGGGGTCAGATGGTGGGGCCGCTGAGAACATGGAACTGCCAGTCCAGCTGAGTGGATGGAGCAGGCCAGCTCACAGGAAGAGGGACACATGCTCAGAGGACACAGTGTGGATTTTGAGCACAGGAGTAGGATTGTTCCATCTAGTTGTGAGTCAGGAAGTCAATTCCTTTCATTATGCTGTCTGAATGTCCCCAATTTTATTTCACTGAATTCCAAGTTTTGTTTTTTGTTTCTCTTGTTCTTACCAAAAGTCATAGTGCATAATAGATGCTTGAAAAGGGGTGATGGGTGGCTCAATCTGTTAGGCATCTGTATTCAGCTCAGGTCATGATCCTGGGGTCCTGGGATTGAGCCCCACATTGGGCTCCCTGCTCAGCGGGGAGGCTGCTTCTCTCTCTCCCTCTGCCCCTCCTTCTGTTTGTGCTCTCTCTCTCAAATAAATAAATAAAATCTTTAAAAAAAGATGCTTGCAAAGATTTTTGCTCAGTTGAATGAGGTTTTTTTTTTTATGTGAATTATGGCATAGCAAATACATTTTACAATCTTCAAATACATAGTTGGGAATTCCAGAAATTAGTATTCCAAATTTCCTTTCCACATCTATCACAAATATTTCATTTGTAAGGAGCCATAGTCACTACCCTTGGCTCTTCCTTTATGTACCCAGTGAAGTTCAGAGATTAAGGAGAGTATCTACCTACTTTTTTTTCCCCCTGAAATCCACAGTAAAGTGGTTGTACAAAGTGCAAAGTAGCTAAGGTCATGTCCCATATTGGGTGTCACTGTCATACAACAGGGATCATAATGAATTATGTGTTACCACTTCAAATGGAATAGGATTTATTAAAGAAAATAAAGCAGAATCATCATGAAGACAAAGCATTAGTCTCTCATTCTTATTTTTTCCAATTATCTCAGGAGTCCATTGGGTACATACTGTGGATCTGAAGTTCAGTGGAGAGACCACCTTACCAGGGATTTCATGAAGCCAGAGTAAAAGTAACCATGTTAATGAGGAACACCACATATGTTTGGAAGCCAAGCAGGCTGGAATCGGGTGCCAACTGATTAGAAGAGTTTTCTGAGATTCAAGTTGCTCAGAATCTGATAACTTTGGAGGAATGGAGGAATGGAGCCACCAGAACTCTGGGAAAATGTACTTAGAAACAGCTCTTCCTGTTGGAAGAAGGGGGCCTTCTTGCTGCTGGTTGAAGCTGGCTTATTACACTTGGAGTCATTTTGGGGGGTAGGGAATATAGGGGTACATAGAAGAAAGATTGCTTTTAAACTGAGGGATCAATATGCACTGGATATTTTTCATTTACTCCTACAAGTCTACTTTCCATCTTCATCCTTCTCTGTGCTCCAGGAGACAGAATTTATCATCCGCGTGCCCTTACCTCTTTCTTTTGGCCAGTGGGAGACCTCGGCAGGATGGATTGGGGAGAGGGGAGAAAGGCCAGGGTGTCTACTTCCACAGCTTCAGCCTTTCTTTGAGTTGTCCTTGTCCCTCAACAGAAGGCTATAGCCCCTGCTTGTTGTCACTCTTCTATTGTAAGCTACTCTCCCTGGTTCCAGTACACACTCCCTGACCTTGCGCCTTTGACTACGGTGATAACCACTCCTAAAATGTAACAGCCTTGCCATTGCCAGGGCTACAGTCTCTTCACTGAAATGGGACTTTGGCGGTACATTACTGTGTTCACCACAACCCTTATGGCTTCTACATCTATATTCAACTCCCCGTATCCCCTGCCCCTGGTCTTCCAAGTCTTTTCCAAATTAGAATTTTATTGGTTCTGATTTTAACTTTTTATTCATATTTAATAATCTGAACTTCTACCTAAACAAATTTAACACTTACGAAGGCCATCTATGAATCTAATACTATATTAGACATTTTCATGAATTGTCTTTTTTTTCCCCACAATAACTATGGAAGATATATTATGCATCTCATTTTGAGCCTCAGAAAGGTTAAGCTTAAGACATCATGTGTGTTTGGTGTGGATGTCTACATCATAACCACTACACCACACTTCCTATATCCTTCATGTAACAAGGCAGAAATAGTTGACTAATTCAAGTAGAAGCAAGAACATACCCCATTCTATTCTTTGTCAGTTCTGTCCATAAGATGAAGTTAGGACCAAACAACCATGTTAGAATCAGTCAGTTGTAAGCTACCACTTTAAAAATGCTAATTTTTTCTTAAATTCATTTTGAGTTTTTTCCTAGAGAGTCTTCAGCTTTTGCTTCTGCCTATCTTTGCTCCATCCTGACCATCTACTTACATGTCTTAAAATCAGTTCACCATGGCTTCTGGACTTCTTGGATCTTCTTTTTTCATCATAAGCCTCCATCTGTTTGCTGTTAATTACAACCCCTCTCCCTTGGCTCCTCTCTGCTTTTTAAAATTTAATTTAAATTCAATTTAGTTAATGTAGTATTAGTTTCACAGGTAGAATTTAGTGATTCATCAGTTGCATATAACACCCAGTGCTCATTACATCATGTGCCCTCCTTAATTACCCATTCCCCAGTTACCCCATCCCCTCTCTCCAGAAACTTTCAGTTTGTTTCCTAGAGTTACAAGTCTCTTATGATTTGCTTGTTTTTGTCTTATTTTATTTTTCCTTCCCTTCACCTATGTTCATCTTTTTTGTTTCTTGAATTCCACATGTGAGTGAAATCATGTGGTATTTGTCTTTCTCTGACTTATTTCACTTAACATAATACCCTCTAGTTCCATCCACATCTTTGCAAATGGCAAGATCTCATCCTTTTTGGTGGCTGAGTGATATCCCTGTGTGTGTGTGTGTGTGTGTGTGTGTGTGTGTGTACACCACATCTTCTTTATTCATCTGTTGATGGGTATCTGGTATCTTTCCATATTTTGGCTGTTGTGGATATTGCTGCTACAAACAAGAGGCAGGTGCACTTGCCTCTTTGAATCACTAAGTTTGTATCCTTTGGATAAATACCTAGTAGTGCAATTGTTGGGTCATAGGGTAGTTCTATTTTTAACTTTTTGAGGAACCTCCATACTGTTTTCCAAAGTGGCTGCACCAGTTTGTATTCCCACCAACAGTGTAAGAGGGGTTCCTTTTCTCTGCCTCCTCATCAATATCTATTATTTCTTGAGTTGTTAATTTTAGCCATTCTGACAGGTATGAGGTGGTATCTCATTGTGGTTTTGATTTGTATTTCCCTGATGCCGAGTGACTGAACAGTTGTCCACATATCTGTTAGCCATTTTTATGTCTTCTTTGGAGAAATGTCTGTTTGTGTCTTTTACCCATTTCTTGACTGGATTTTTTGTTTTTTGGGTGTTGAATTTGATAAGTTCTTTATAGGTTTTGGACAGTAGCCCTTTATCTGATAAGTCATTTGCAAATATCTTTTCCCATTCTGTAGGTTGCCTTTTAGTTTTACTGACTGTTTCCTTTGCTGTGCAAAAGCTTTTTATCCTGTTGAAGTCCCAATAGTCATTTTTGCTTTTGTTTCCCTTGTCTTTGGAGAGGTGTCTAATAAGAAGTTTCTGCAGCTGAGGTCAAAGAAATTGCTGCCTATGTTCTTCTCTAGGATTTTGATGGATTCCTGTCTCACATTTAGGGCTTTCATCCATTTTGAATTTATTTTTGTGTATGGTGTAAGAAAGTGCTCCAGTTTCATTCTTCTGCACATGGCTGTTCAACTTTCCTAACACCGTTTATTGAAGAGACTGTCTTTTTTCCATTGGATATTCTTTCCTGCTTTGTCAAAGATTAGTTGATCATAGAGTTGAGGGTCCATTTCTGGGTTCTCTATTCTGTTCCATTGATCTATGTGTCTGTTTTTGTGCCAGTACCACACTGTCTTGATGATTACAGCTTTGTAATAGAGCTTGAAGTCTGGAATTGTGATGCCTCCAGCTTTGGTTTTCTTTTTCAGCATGACTTTGGCTTTTAGGGGTCTTTTCTGGTTCCATACAAATTTTAGGATTGTTTGTTCCAGTTATGTGAAAAATGTGGGTAGTATTTTGATAGAAATTGCATTGAATGTGTGGATTGCTTTGGGTAGCATAGACATTTTAACAATATTGGTTCCTCCAATCCATGAGCATGAAATGTTTTTCCATTTCTTTTTACCTTCCTCAATTTCTTTCATGAGTGTTCTATAACTTTCAGAGTACATCCCTTACGTCTTTGGCTAGGTTTATTCTTAGGTATCTTATGGTTTTGGGTACAATTGTAAATGGGATTGACTCCTTGATTACTCTTCATTCAGCTTTATTGTTAGTGTATAGAAATGCAACTGACTTCTGTATATTGATTTTATATCCTGTGCCTGCTGAATTCCTGTATCAGTTCTAGCAGTTTTTTGGTGGAGTCTTGCTCTGTTTTTGCAGTCTTGGATTTTCAGGTCTCACATCATAGCTAGTTTGGCCCTTCTTCAAGCTTTGGAGGGAAAGAAGACACCTCACTGGGGTAGATGCAGGCCCTTGGCACTGGGCTTGGCTAGTGGATGTTGCCTTTGTGCAAATAAGATACAGTCTTGAGCTTGGATGGCACATAGATTGGCTGGAGAAGCATGAGAGAAACATTGGTATCTTTGTGGAAAGGCAAATAATTTAATGTGACTAGAGTCTACAATGTGGGATTGTGGGGATGGGGCATCAGGGCAGGCAGAAAGAACCATAGGTAAACCATGATTAAGGTAAAATCATTTGTAATAAAGTGCTTAAGTTGGCAGGGATATGGATCATTAAGCATAAATCCCAAATACATTTGATTAAGTTGATGAAGGTTATTGCTTGTGTTCTAGCCCCTTCCACCCACTTGTGTTTATGCATGCTTTTCTAATCAAATATTAGAAGTCCTAGTTAATAGGAGGAGTTTCTGATTCCTACACAGATAACAGTTTGCTATTTTTTTAGGCTTCAGCAAAATAAACATTCAAGGTTTTGAGAAGGCTATGTAAATAAAAGCAATATGCCAAGGTTCACTAGAAATGACTTGTAGTGGGTTGAATGATGTCCTCCTAAAAGATATGCCCAAGTAGTAGTAACCCCTAGGACCTGTGAATTTAACCATATTTAGAAAAGAGTCTTTGCAGGTGTAACTTAGTTAAGGATCCGGGAATGAGGTCATCCTAGGTTTGCGGGGAGGGGGGAGGGCATAATTCCAATGGCAGATGTCTTTTTGAGTGAATGGAGAAGGAGCTCTGACATGGAGGAACACCATGGGTATGACGAAAGAGACTGAAGTTACATAGCTACAAGCCAATGAAAATCAAGGAATGCTGGGGACCACTAGAAATTGGAAGGTGCAAGGAGTGACTTTCCTCCAGTCTTCAAAGAGAATGTGGCCTATGGACACTTTGATTTTAGACTTCAGATTTCTTCAGACCTAGGAGAGAATACATTTCTGTTATTTTCAGCCACCAAGTTTGTAGTGATTTGTTACAGCAGCTCCAGGAAAGTAATGTATATAGCTGCTAATTGAATAGGGATAGAGTCTTATCCATAATCATATGTCTCTCTAAAATAGAGTACTGTTTTCAGAATATATGGACTTGTCATCATCATGACCATATTTAGAAAGTATAATCTCATAATTAAAGTCATTTTCTTGATATGGTCAACAAGACTTTTGTAATGGTCTAATCTTTAGCTAAGTTTGGATGCATATTAGACATTTTATGTCTTTGATCTCTGCAAAGATTTCAAGGTGGCAGTGACATTTTTTTCAAATGAACTATACAGTTTTGATCAGGTTTCATCTCAGGTCTTCATAAAGTCTACTCAAATTTCCAGCCAACATTGATCTCTGCTTCCTAGTGGCCAGTAGCCTTGCAGCGTCTCTACGAAATATTTTGGTGTATCAGTTAAATTTGATTCTACGTTATATAACCTGGTACAGGTTAATCCTGATTGTATAACAATGGATAGCATTTTTGAGCACATAGTTTTTGTGTACATATTGCTTGTAAATCCTTCAGCAATGCTTAAGGTAAGTATCAACTATATTTTATAAAGGAGAAAGCTGAAGTTCAGAGAATGTACGTGACAGTTAATACAGGGCAGAGTTGCAGTTGGAATTTGTTGTCTTTTTGACTCCAAAGCCTAAAGGCTTTCTACTGGGTTATTCTCTTTTTTCAGAAATTCCTATAAGTCAACAAGTTGAAATTAAATTTCTTCCCAGAGAAACAATATGTCCCATATATTTATTTAACCTACATTGTATCTGTTCAACAATCTATCCAGCTGTAAGTGAATGCTCACAGATGAATTCCAGTTGGAGATAGTTTGAATATATCCTTTCCAGTTGGAACAACAGAATTTGGCAACTTGAACCCTGGATTACTGGAAGCCATCTGAGAGCTTGGTAGGATTGGTTTAGTAGGATTTCTGATGAGGTAGGGGCTTAAAAATGAGATGAAAGAGATCCAAGGATTTGGGGAGCAAAATGCTTTGGTGGGGCACTCCAAGTTCTTTTGCTAGATTGGACAACTAGGGACCCAGACTTTTTCCCTTCTGCCTCTCACTTTAAGAAGAGTTTCTCATGGTGCAGAGGTTTTGTCTGCAGGCTTTCATTTCCACTGCACGCAACAGTTGATTTTGTTGGGGGTTTCTCTCATTGAGCCTACTGCTGAGTAGAACAAAAGCTCGCAGCTTTTCTTAAATAATTGAAATAAGCACAGAGCCCTTTAGGTATGCCTAATGGTTGCTAACCACTAGCATCTGTGGAGAAATATGAAGCAGTAAGAAAGTAAAAATTTTCAAGCTAACAAATCTCCCCCCTAAAAGTTGCCCCTGTTCATTGGATACAATGAGCAAAAACTTTCTCTTATTTTTCATTTGCTATAAACGCTTTTTCATTCTTTTTAAGATTTTATTTATTTATTCATGAGAGACACACAGAGAGGCAGAGACAGAAGCAGGCTCCATGTGGGGAGCCTGACATGGGACTTGATCCCGAGTCTCTAGGATCAGTCCCCAGGCTGAAGGTGGCGCTAAACCGCTGGGTCACCCGGGCTGCCCACACTTCTCTATTCTTAAGAACACTGGACAACCTTCTCTTCCTTTTTTTTTTTTTCTTCCAGAATTAGTGGGCTTAGGTCTCCTTAATAAAACAATGTTCCATCTTATGTCTTTCCTTTTCACTTGCTTGGCTCTTGAAAGGTCATCCTTTTTTTAATTTTGGAGTTTTTTGATTAACCTCTTGGGGGCAGCAACTCCTTAGTACTTAGTATTTTCCCAGCTAGGATGATGTAAATTTCCAGTGAATCCATGTTGACTTATTTATTCTGTCTTCTCTACTGAAGTGTGTTATGATGTCACTCTCTTAATTCTACGCTTCCTTCCATTAACTAAAATAGTAAACATATGAATCAAAGTCATATGTCTTTGTAAATTAAAAGAGGACAAATTTGCATGTTCAATGAAAGAAGCAGTTGATAAATTGGCTCACAGCTTAATTTAGCTCACTTTCATTTTTCTGAAAATCATGATGAAAAATTCATTTTTTCCTACTAAATCACTCCCCAAAATTGGATTGTTCTTTTTTTAAACTTTTAATTTAAATTCCAGTTAGTTAACATACAGTGTAATACTAATTTCAGGAGTAGAATACAGTGATTCAACCCTTCCATATATTACCCAGTGCTCATCACAACAAGTGCACTCTTGAATCCCCCATCACCTACTTCACCCATCCCCCCGCCACTTCCCCTCTGGGAACCACCAGTTTTTTCTCTCGAGTTAAGAGTCTGTTTCTTGGTTTGCCTCTCTCTTTTCTCCCCACTTTGTTCATTTGTTTTGTTTCTTAAATGCCACATCTGAGTGAAATCATATGGTATTTTTCTTTCTCTGATTGATTACACTTAGCACGATACACTCTCTCTCCATCTACATCATTGCAAATGGCAAGATTTCATTCTTTCTTATGGCTGAATAATATTCTATTGCATATATATATATATATATATATATATATATATATACCACATCTTCTCTATCCATTCATCAACCAATGGACACTTGGGCTGTTTCCATAATTTGGCTATTGTAGGTAATGCTGCTATAAACATTGGAGCGCATGTTATCTCTCTGAATTCATATTTTTGCATTCTTTGGGTAAATAAAAGTTGGATTGTTCTTTTTTTAAAGATTTTTAATTTATTTATGAGAGAGAGAGAGAGAGGCAGAGACACAGGCAGAGGGAGAAGCAGGCTCCATGCAGGGAGCCTGACGTGAGACTTGATCCTGGGTCTCCAGGATCACACCCTGGGCTGAAGGCGGCGCTAAACCGCTGAGCCACCCAGGCTGCCCAGTTAGATTGTTCTTTAACTGTTTTATGTATTTGTTTCCGTACTTGACTGTAGCTTCCATTTGTAGGTCAAAGTCTACAAATTATACTTCATTTATTTTTTAATTAGTTCAGTGCTTGTGAATGTATTTTTGTAAGTACTTAATAGTATGAAAGCTATTGGCTTGAATGAAATTATTTTGGTAAATATCTAAGTGTCTGTTTTAGAGAAGGCATAATTCTAGATAATTAGGACACAAAGACAAATAAGATATAATCCTTTTATCTTCAAGGACCTCACATATCTTTTAAAAAATCTTTATGTCTAAGTTTTTGTGTATTGAAGAGGTAGTAGAGACTCGTGGTTCCAAGTTAAAGCAATGTGTTGAAGACTGACATTGAGAAGTGTAGTTCCTATTTATGTCTCTGCCCTTCCCCGCTCCAAGTCCAATCAATCCCCCATTGGTAATAATTTTCACTAATCCCATGGGTCCTTTTAATGTTTCTTTATGTAGATACAAGCAAATACACACTTACATATATTTTCTTATTTTCTTTCTTAAAGAAAGTTAGCCCATAGCCACTCTTACCTTGCTTTTTCCGCTTAATGTCTTCCAAAGATCTTTTTATTTTTGTACATAGTGTTCTTACCCTATTAAAAAAATTACTGCTTCTAGCTGATTGTTAGTATCCAAAGTATATAAAGAACTTATATAGCTCAACACCCAAAAAACAAATAATCCAATTAAAAATGGGCAGAAGACATGAATAGTCGTTTCTCCAAAGAAGACATACAAGTGGCCAACAGACACACGAAAAGATGCTCAACATCACTCATCATCAAGGAAATGTAAATCAAAACCACAATGAGATATCACCTCACACCTATCAGAATGGCTAAAATAAAAACACAAGAAACGTGTTGGTACGAATGTGGAGAAAAAGGAACCCTCGTGCACTGTTGGTGGAAATGCATATGGGGGAACCATTCTGGAAAACAGTATGGAGGTTCTCCAAAAAATTAAAAATAGAATTACCATATGATCCAGTAATTCCACTGATAAGTATTTACTCAAAATGTATGCACTCTTATGTTTATTGAAGCATTTTTTATAATAGCCAATATATGGAAGCAACTCAAGTGTCTATTGATAAAGAAGATGATATATATATAATATAATTCATTATATATGTAATGAAATATTAGTTAGCCATAAAAAAGAATGAAATCTTGCCATTTGTAACAACATAGATGAAGCTAGAGAGTACAATCCTAAGTGAAAAAGTCACTCAGAGAAAGATAAATACCATACAATCTCACTCACATGTGGATTTCAGAAATAAAGCAAATGAATGAAAAAAAAGAGACAAAGACTCAGCCCTAACTCTAGAGAATGAATTGATCAGAGGGGAAATGGGGGGAAGGGTGGGAAATGGGTGAAATAGGTGGAGGGGATTGAGTACACTTATTGTGATGAGGACTGGGTGATATATGGGAGAGCTGAAGCACTATACTGTGCACCTAAAAACTAATATTACACTGTATGTTAACTGTACTGGAATTATGGGCAGCCTGGGTGGCTCAGCGGTTTAGCACCACCTTCTGCTAAGGGCCTGATCCTGGAGACCTGGGATCGAGTCCCACGTCGGGCTCCCTGTGGGGAGCCTGCTTCTCCCTCTGCCTGTGTCTCTGCCTCTCTCTCTCTCTCTGTGTCTCTCATGAATAAATAAATTAAAAAAAAAACTATACTGGAATTAAATTTTTTTAAAAATGGCTGCATAATATTCATTATGTGTATGATTGTTCAACCCAGGATTTTCACCCTTGACACTACTGAAATTTGGGGCAGGATAATTTTTTGTTATGGAGGTTGTCCCTTGTAATGTAGAATCCTCGGCAACATTCCTGCCCACTAGATGCCAGGACCATGGCATTCCTGCCCACTAGATCCTCGGCAACATTCTTTGCCCACTAGGTGCCAGGACCATGCTTCCCCCGATGTGATGGCCAAAAATAAATCATCCTAGTTGAGAATCACTAGTTTAAACAATCTTCTAATGAGGAATATTTAGGTTGCTTCCAATCTTTTATTTCACAAATCATGCAGGAATGAGTAATTTTATACATATGTTATTTTGCATTTGTGCAGGACATAAATTACTAGCCATGAGATTTCTGGTTAAAGTGAAAGCAACTTTGTATATTTGGAAATATTGCATAATTTCTCCCTCTGGGGCCATGCCATTTTTGGAGACCCAACAGCAGTGTATGAGATGGTGACTGTCTTTCTGTGTAACAAACTACAACATGAAGAAACATGAAAAATCATGACAGGCCTGGTAGACTCAGAGATTCAGTGAGAGATTCTCTCTCATAGAGAGAGTATAGACTGGGAATGGTCTCCTATGAGAAAGAGGAAGGTAGGATTTTATGAGCTAGAACATGGAGCACACCGCAGCTGGTTAGCAGAAGAGTGGGGATGGGACAGAGTTTGGTCTGTATTAAGACAAAGCTTGGAGCACATGAGAAACTCACTGGAGCTGGTAAGGATTTGTGCCTGGATCTCAAAATCCACTGTTGCAGTCATCCAGAGAGATGGTGGGGGATGGGGTGGCTTAGGGGCAGAGACCACATGAAGGAGGCTCCCCTAGCTATCCACACCCTTCACTGGCTCTCCCTTCATCTGAGGTCACCTCTCTTCTCTGCTTACACCCTCTGGTGGCCCCCAGCACATTCTGAACAAACACTTAATTTCTTAGAATGGCGCACAAGGCCCTATGTGATCTGTTAGGCTGTGACCCTCGGGGAAACTCAGGCTTTTCATGAACTGGGGATGCACACAGGCTCAACTTCTCTTCCTCCCTTGGCTTCTCTTCCCTTCTATCCTTTATTTTTCAGGACTGGCAAGCACCAGGGGTGGCTAGTTTCTGGGCTAGTCAGGGAAGAGGCCACTTCTCAGAAAGGATGGTGTATGGGAATTTGGTGTATGGGAATCTATAGTTCCTACCCTAGCCTTTAATGTAAGTAGCATTGATAAATGTAGTGACTAGAAGTAAGCAAATTAATTCTGCCTCTGTAATTGTTGAGTTTCTTGGTGTGTTATGGCAGCTAACATAATATATTTTCTTCAGCCCTTGATTGCTTCTAAGTCACCAATATACATAGGTTTATTTGTAGCAAGCTTCTTATCCAGGTTCCTTTAATGTTTAGCTTCTTTCATTCTCATGGTTTGTGATCTCTTTAATCTTTATTGTCCTTTTGTGGTAGGCTGAATAATGGCTACCAAAGATGTCCATCTAATGCTTGGAACCTGTGAATGTTACTCTACCTGACAAAAGGGACTTTGCAGATGTCATTAAACTAAGGATGCTGAGATGGGGATTGTCCTGGATTATTTCCATGGCCCCAGTGTAATCCCAGGGTCTTTACGAGTTGGATGAAGGAAGAGCCAGAGTTGGAGAGAAGATGATGTGACCATAGCATCAGAGGTGGGAGTGCTGCATTCTGGTGAGGAAGAGGCCATGAGCCAAGGAACACAGGTAGCCTCCAGAGGCTGGAAAAGGAGAAGAAAGGGAATCCCCCCCCCCACCCCACCCCGGCTGACATCTCCAGAAGAAGTCATCCCTTTTGACCCCTCGACTGTAGCCTAGTGAAACTGACTTCAGATTCCTGGGCATCTGAATGTAAGATAATAAATATATTGTTTCAAGCCTACCTTTGTGGTAATTTGTTACGGTAGCAACAAGGAACTAGTAACTATTAAAACATCTTTCATTATTATCAATCTCAGAAAAGATAGTCTGGTGATCAAATGGCTTTGAGAGTCAGCTCCCAGCTTTATTATTTAATCTCTGTGTAGACTATTCAACTGATTAAATCCAACCAAGCTTCATTTTCCTCACCTACAAAATGGGCATATTTATTCTTACTCTTCAGATATTGTGTGAAGGTTTTGTTAGGACATGTGTAAAAGCACTTAAGCCAGTGTCTGATATAGAGGAGGATTTTAATAAATGTTCAAATATAAGCCCTGGAGGAATAACGACTAAGTACCCTAAGTAGCTCGCATCCTGCCTGCTATGCATTCAAAATAAGGTTTCATTTATTAAAAGTCCATTTGCTTCTATGTTTACAGGAACCCAAATAACCTGCAGGTGTGATATGTTATCAACCTGGTATTTCATTGTGTCTTCTTTTCTCCTTCCCTTAATTATGAAAATGGAACACTTAAAGTTACAAATTATTTTGGGAAAGCTGTATTCTCTTGTCTCTGTCCAAGATGGGGGTCTTACAAACAACAAACAACCACTGATTTCTCACAGTTCTGGAGGTGGGAAAGGCCAGGATTGCGGTGCCAGCAGTTTTAGTGCCTGGTGAGGACCTGCTTCCTGGTTCATAGATGGATGTCTTTTCTCTGCGTTCTCATGTGGCAGAAGGGACAAAAGTCTTTCCGAGGTCTCTTTTATAAAGGCTCCACAGTCATGACCTGGGAGACTTGGGAGATGATTATCTCCCAAACCCCCATCTCTTGGTACCCTTACATTGGGGTTAGGTTTCAACATTTGAGCTCTAGGGGGACACAAATATATTAAGTCTATAGCACTGCTTTGCTATGTCTTTATTAATGGCTTTAGTGTCACTTACAAAATCCTTTATTTAGAAAACAAAAAACATTCAATGGGCCCAAATAATTTGAACCTAATTTAAATGAAACCATAATAATTTCTGTATCTTTTAGCACTCTTTATGCATCAAATAACAGAAATGTAATTCAAACAGTATGTATGGAAATGTATGATCTGCCCATGACAGAATGTCCAGAGGCAAGATGGCTTTCAAGAGTTGGCTCAGTGGTTCTGAAATCACCAGCCTGGTGGCATGGTGGCCACTACAAACTTCCCCCTAGCCACCCGAAGGTCAGAATCCTGAGCCAATTGCTGGCAAAGAGAATGAGATGGTATTGGAAGAGGGGTGGAGTCAGCTCCTCTGGAGGCCCCTGGTGATGGGAGGATGGCATAGGTAGGAATTACTGTGGGGGGTCTATCAGGGAGGAAGAATGGGGAGCGACTGCTGCCTAGGCAACAATGGTCATTATAGAGTTGACTTTCTTTTTCTCAAATTAAATGCCTCTAGAAACTGCATCAAGGTTTTCTTAGACTATCACCCATAGGTCAAAAATGAGATAGTTCTACTTAGATATTTAAAAAACGCAAAGCATGCAACTTCTGAAGTCAAAGTTTTAATCTTCAAGCTTTTTTTCTTAGTGAAAAAAGACAATCATATTTTCTAAAATTAAAAATAAATTTAATTTGTTTAAAATTTAATTTAAATTTATTTAATCTCAATTCTCTGGGTTGAGATATACTGTAGAAAGTTTCATGTGAGCATGTGATTTAAAAATATTTAAGAGTTTGTTGAGCAACTTCTTATTACTGGAGTCACAAGTCTTTGATAGGCATTGCATTGCATTAAAAGAATCCCACTTTTTTTAAAAAAAAGATATTTATTTATTTATTTGAGAGATAGAGAACAAGAGCACAAGAATGAGTTGGGGAGGGGCAGAGGGAGAAGCAGACTTCCTGATGAGCAGGGAGCCCCATGCAGGGCTTGATCCCAGGACCCCGAGATCATGATCTGAGTCGAAGACAGAAGCTTAACTGGCTGAGCCACCCAGGCACCTCAAGAATTCCACTGTGTAATTAAAAAATCTGTGAAATTTTCTCTGTGTAACTGGTAAGTGACATGATAGTGAGATATGTGTATATATACACACATATATTATATATAATGTATATATACCATGTATACAATGTATATGTGTGCATATGTATAGGTTGTAACATAATGTAGATAAGTGTGTATCTGTGTATATACGTATATTTGGTTATCTATCCATGTATGTGTATTTTTGTAGAGAGAGTGTATTTGTATATGTATGTTTGTATCACTATTGTCCCATTAGAATGTCAATAGTACTCTATTTTCTCATGTTGATAGAATCATATTTATTCTCTCACAAAGCTCTCATACTGACTGGCAAGTTTTAATTTTCTACTTTGTGATTTTTTTTTTCCTGGAATTGTTCCTATTGCTTCTGGTCCTACTTGCCTCTATCCCAATGCTTGCTCCCTTTGGACTGTGTCCTAAGGCTCTTGTGGTCCTTGTTGCTCCATTTATTTTAAAAGAGACAAAGTGGCTATATTTCACTCAGAAAAATTGTGTTAAAATGCCAGGAAATATTAATGGGAATTGAAAAGATTAAAAAAAAATGTCAAAAAAAAAAAAAAACATGTCTGGGATATTGTTTTGCTTAAATTTGCTCTCAGCCACAAATCATTCTTCATTTTTCTGTAGAGGGATTATTTAACCAGGATAATTGAGATTTTTTCATTTCTAGGGCAATTTAAAGTGTTTTGTGAAGGTTTCACATCGACTCATTATTATTAACCTCAGGGAGCAGAGGCATGAAGAGAAACAATGTGTGAAGGTAGAGAGCTCTTTAGAGACAGAGAGACTTACACATAAGAGAATACCAACTGTTCCAAAAATAAAGTGTTTAATATAAACATCCTCGGGAGATTAATAAGCGCAGAAACGTGACACATAATAAGACTCATTCAGGCTTTAAATATTAAAAGGGTAAAAGTAACATATTTAAACACCCCTCAGGTTCAAAGATGTCTTTAAATTACTTTGCATGTACTTTCCCTTCTTAAAATGAATTAGCGATGTCAATATATATATATGACACTCCTTCACGGTCACTACTGTTAAAGCCTCAAGTCTAATTACATTTTTTCATATCTTGCCATCTTGAAGCTCTTTCCCTCCTTCTCTACCCAAACCTTATTTTCCTCAAGTGTCCCCTGCGCAGAGCACTTTAGGGATCTCCAACTCTACTCCTAAAGCTCTCTGGGAATTTTCATGGATAGTTGTAGTCAATATCTACAATGATTGTCCGTTGTCTTGTCCATTTTTCTACTAGAGCATGAACTACTAGAAGGCAAAGGCTGTACCTTAGTTTTGTGTCCATCATCATGGGCACGGTTTGTGACATGTCACATTCAACACAAGTATTAACAACACAGAATAAAGAAAGGCATGATATATTTTCCCTAGTTCAGTTTTCCTTTAAAAATTTCCATGGTTATCTTTGAAATATTTACATGTTAAATAGCAGCAAGATTTCCAAGTCACTTTAGTCTGTGCTAACAATGTAGCTGTTGCTTTTAAATTCCTGTAATGGAAGGAGACTGATGGAATGTGATGCCTCTCCCAGGTGATCCATGGTCCCTGCGGGAAGTAGACAAGGAAGGAGAATTGTGTAGATGGTTTACACAGAACCAATCTCCCTCAAGTATTCAGACCATAATGGAGTCTGAGTATATACAAGATGTCGTGGAGAGATGTAGATTAAGCATTATTTAATTTAGATCGAATAGACAGCACAAATGGCTAATTCAAATAAAATCCACTTTGGGCATTGTAATGCCCAAATTTCGTACTTTATTTTGTTATCACAAAATCACCAATTCTGGTTTCTTTTCTATTAGGTGAATAGCTAAGCATTTGTTTGTTTGAGTCAAATAGGTAATTGGCTTCGGGTTCCTTTTCCTGGTCAGTAAGTTTCAGGGACATTAGATGGACTTTGCATGACCAAAGGATAACAAGCCAATTGGTCAATTGGTAAGAAGGTAAGGGGAGAAGGCTACAATAGACATTTCAGGAGAAAAAGAAGCAGTTGAACTATTTGTGCAGAAATAAGGGTTGTGAGACGGGTCTTCATGCTATTATTGAGAACCTCATAGTCACAGGGGTTTAGGTGCCACTTTGTCTGAAGTGGCCTGAGGCTTAGGTCTGTAGAGATAATGGCCCAAGGAAAAAGCCAAGGAGAACCAGGGCTGGAAGTATTTCCTTTAGTGCAGACCATTGAGGACTGCTTTGAGAATGCAATCATTTTGGAGAGCAAGCATCAGTGTGCAGTAGTGTATCAGATACTTTCGGTGGGTTAGCTAGCTGACAGGAGGGTGGGTGCAGTCACTTGGTGTCCCCCGGCATTTGGAGATGAACACCTGAAGGAGATGAAAAATTGTGAAACAAATGTTAAAAATAAATTTTGCCTTAAAAAAAAAAATCTGTTTTTAAATCTTTAGATCAGCCTTGTTATACCCACAATGGCAAAGGTAGCTCTTCTCTTGAATGAATAAGCCAAACAATATTCGCTTGAATTACCCATTTTGCATTTATAACCGTATTACATTTATATAGTTAAATGGAATATACAGTGAATTTATTTAAAAGAAAAAAAATAAAAAAGAAAAGAAAAGAAAAGAAAAAAAATTGCCATTTCTCTTTGGAGCGCCTGAGTGGCTCAGCTGTTCAAGCGTCTGCCTTTGGCTCAGATCATGATCCCAGGGTCCTGGGATTGAGCTCCACATCATTATGTCATGTTGGGCTCCCTGCTCAGCAGGAATTCTGCTTATCTCTCTCCTCTCCCCCCCTCAGCCCTGGCTCATGCTCTCTCAAGCTCTCTCTTTCTCTCTCTCCCTCTCAAATAAATAAATAAAAATCTTAAAAAAAAAAAAAAAGAGAGAAAGAAAAAAAATTGCAAATTTTCCTTATTTGCTTTGAGTCATTTTGCTATTTTTTTCATATAAAACATTCAATTAATTAAAAGACATTTGTCCTGTGCCATTACCCTTTCAATCATATATATAAACATGCAAAGACTATAATTACACGATTACTGGTTGTTAAAATGTGAATGCTTAGCTTTTAACATGTTAAATTAGATCCCAAAAGCAAGATATGCAAGAGAAATGTATTTGTTATATTTAAATTAGCACCATCAAAGTAAAATAATTTCTAATCATGCTACACAAACCTCACTTTTTTTTTCTCTTTGAAGGTGGAACAAATAAAGCAACTGTTTCAATTATTCTTCTCATAACTTCAACATGTTTCAAAATCTGTGACTGACCTATGTGAATATCACTTTAAAAATAAAAAAGGAGAAAAAAAAGAAAAAAGAAAAAGGGAGGAAAAAATCTAGTAAAATAATATTTTAACAAAAAATAAAAGTTAAATTGCCAGCTTGCCTATGTAATGAATCTAGTTAATTAGCTATTCAGACAAAATTGAATCGGAAAAATCTTCTAGACTCAAATTCTAAAGCAAATTTTGTCCAAAATAAGATCAGTTCTTGGGGACCCCTTGGTGGCTCAGCAGTTTAGCGCCTGCTTTCCGCCCAGGGCGTGATCCTGGAGGCCCGGGATCGAGTCCCACATCGGGCTCCCTGCATGGAGCCTGCTTCTCTCTCTGCCTGTGTCTCTGCCTCTTTTTCTCTGTGTCTCTCATGAATAAATAAATAAAATCTTTAAAAAATATCAGTTCTTAATAATTCTCTTAACTATGATATTTTCTACTTTGAACGTTAGGTATAGCTTTGTATATTTTGTATTAAAAAGGAGTACACATGTAAAGAAAAGGTAGCATTTCCTTACAGGTCACCCTCAATATCAATCATTTTGTTTCTAAAAATTCAGAAAAGTTTTACATGCGCCTCATATCTTCAATGAACAGGTTTGAATTGGAGCTGAACATCTGTGAGCTTCTTAAATAGGGCTGGTTTTCTTTGGTTTTTAAAAGAAATTATTCTGGCCTTTTCTGTTCTCTAATTTTTTTCCATTTAATAACTCTATTTTGAAGAATTGCCAGCTTCATCCAGGCCATGCTTTTCAGATTTTAATGGATGTGACTCCCCTGGGAATCTTGGTAAAAGACCAAATAGATTCAGTAGGTCAGGGTTGGGACCAAGGCTCTGCATTTCTAACAAACTCCCAGGTGATGCTGTTGCTGTAGGACCATGCTTTAAGCAGCAAAGACTTAGAGAAATGTTTTATTTTCAAACCTTCTGTTGTCTCAGTACTCCTTGAAACCTTGCTTGCAGGGCACAATTGGGGTCTGTCTTTGAGACTGGCTATTATATGCACATACTAGGGGATAATTCTCCTTGGGTGATCTTCCTACTGCTTTAAAAGTATTTACTATGGACCCTTTTAAAAATTATTTATTAGAGAGAAATAGAAAGAAAACAGGTGGAAGGGGGAGAGGGAGAGAGAATCTCAAGCAGACTCCATGCTGAGTGTGAGCCCTACACTGGACTCCATCTCATGGCCCTGAGATGACTGACTACCTGAGGAAACCAAGAGTTGGTGGCTCAACCATCTGCACCACCCAGATGCTCCCTATGGACACGTTTCTTAGGATTATAAACTATAAAATCTTTGAATAAAAACCAAGCCATTCTTTTCATGAAAAATACTCTTCCCTTAAAAACATCTTACTTTAAAATTTAAAATTCTAAAAATGAATCTGAGTTGTAAAACAAAAATGCTTTAAAATAATTTAAAAATCCATTTTATTTTTATTAAATATTTTTTAATTTGTTTTTATTTAAGTTCAATTTGCCAACATAGAGTATAAGACCTAGTGCTTATACCATGAAGTGCCCTCCTCAGCGCCTGTTACCCACTTACCCTAACCCCTTGCCCACTTCCCCTTCTGTAACCCTTTGTTCCTTTCTCAGAGTTAGGAGTCTCTCATGGTTTGTCTCCTTCTCTAATTTTCCTGCTCAGTTCCCCTCCTTTCCCTTATAATCCCTTTCACTATTTCTTATATTCCCCGTATGAGTGAAACCAGATGATGATTGTCCTTCTCTGATTGACAAACTTCACTCAGCATAATACCCTCTAGTTCCATCCATGTCGAAGCAAGTGGTGGGTATTTGTCCTTTCTGATGGCTGAGGAATATTCCGCTGTATACCACATCTTTAACCATTCACCTGTTGAAGGACATCGTGGCTTCTTCAGCAGTTTGGCTATTGTGGACATTGCTGCTAAAAATATTGGGAGTGCAGGTGTCTCGGTCATTCACCACATCTGTATCTTTGGGGTAAATACCCAGTAGGGCAGTTGCTGAGTCATAGGGTAGCTCTATTTTTAACTTTTTGAGGAACCTCCACACTGTTTTCCAGTGTGGCTGTACCAGTTTGTATTCCTACCAACAGTGCAAGAGGGTTCCCCTTTCTCCACATCCTCTCCAACATTTGTTGTTTCCTGTCTTGTTAATTTTCCCCATTCTCACTGGTGTGAGGTGGTATCTCATTGTGGTTTTGATTTGTATTTCCCTGATGGCCAGTGATGCAGAGCATTTCCTCATGCGCTTGCTGGCTATATGTATGTCTTCTTTGGTCAAATTTCTCCTCATGTCTTCTGCCCATTTCATGATTGCATTTTTTGTTTCTTGGGTGTTGAGTTTAAGAAGTTCTTTATTGATCTTGGATCCTAGCCCTTTATCTGATATGTTATTTGCAAATATCTTCTCCCATTCTGTAGGTTATCCTAATTAAGTCCTAATAGTTCATTTTTGCTTTTGTTTCCCTTGCCTTCATAGATGTATCTTGTAAGAAGTTACTGTGGCCAAGTTCAAAAAGGGTGTTGCCTGTGTTCTCCTCTAGGATTTTGATGGATGCTTGTCTCACATTTAGATCTTTCAACCATTTTGAGATTATCTTTGTGTCTGGTGTAAGATAATGGCCTAGTTTCATTCTTTTGCATGTGACTGTCCAATTTTCCCAGCACCATTTATTGAAGAGACTGTCCTTTTTTCCAGTGGATATTCTTTCCTGCTTTGTCAAAAATTAGTTGATCACAGAGTTGAGGGCCCATTTCAGGGTTCTCTATTCTGTTCCATTGATCTATGTGTCTGTTTTTGTGCCAGCACCACACTGTCTTGATGATCACAGCTGTGTAATACAGCTTTAAATCCAGCATTGTGATGCCCCTGGCTTTGGTTTTCTTTTTCAAAATTCCTCTGGCTATTCAGGGTCTTTTCTGATTCCATACAATTCTTAAAATTATTTGTTCCAACTCTGAAGAAATTCCATGGTATTTTTATAGGGATTGCATTGAACGTATAAATTGCCCTGGGTAGCATAGACATTTTCACAATATTAATTCTTCCAATCCATGAACATGGACTGTTTTTCCATCTCTTTGGAATGTTTTTCCATCTCATCTCAATTTCTTCCAGAAGTGCTCTGTAGCTTTAGGGTATAGATCCTTTACCTCTGGTTAGGTTTACTCAAGGGTATCTTATGCTTTTGGGTGCAACTGTGCAATTGTAAACGGGATTGATTCCTTAATTTCTCTTTCTTCAGTCTCATTGTTAGTGTATAGAAATGCCACTGATTTCTGGGCATTGATTTTGTATCCTGCCACACTGCCGAATTGCTGTATGATTTCTAGAAATCTTGGGGTGGAGTCTTTTGGGTTTTCTCTATATAGTATCATGTCACCTGCGAAGAGGGAGAGTGCCAATTTGAATGCCTTTTATTTCTTTTTGTTGTCTGATTGCTGAGGCTAGGACTTCTAGTACTATGTTGAATAACAGTGGTGAGAGTGGACATCCCTGTCATGTTCCTGTTCTTAGGGGAAAGGCTCTCAGTTTTTCCCCATTGAGAATGATATTTGCTGTGGGCTTTTCGTAGATGGCTTTTAAGATATTGAGGAATGTTCCCTCCATCTCTACACTTTGAAGAGTTTTAATCAGGAATGGATGCTGTATTTTGTCAAATGCTTTCTCTGCATCTATTGAGAGGATCCTATGGTTCCTGTTTTTTCTCTTGTTGATTGATTGTTTTGTGAGTGTTGAACCACCCTTACATCGCAGGGATAAATCCCACATGGTCATGTGAATAATCCTCTTAATATACTGTTGGATCCTACTGGCTAGTATCTTGTTGAGAATTTTTGCATCCATTTTCATCAGGGATATTGGCCTATAGTTCTCCTTTTTGGTGGGGTCTTTTTCTGGAATTAAGGTGATACTGGCCTCATAAGATGAGTTTGGAAGTATTCCATCCCTTTCTATCCTTTGGAACAGCTTGAGTAGAATAGGTATTATTTCTTCTTTAAACATTTGATAGAGTTCCTCTGGGAATCCATCAGGCCCTGGACGTTTGTGTCTCGGGAGGTTTTTGATGACTGCTTCAATTTCCTCCCTGGTTATTGGCCTGTTCAGGATTTCTAGTTCTTCCTGTTCCAATTTTGGTAAATTGTGGTTTTCCAGAAATGCATCCATTTCTTCTAGATTGTCACATTTATTGGTGTATAGCTGCTCATAATAGATTTTTTAAATCGTTTGTATTTCCTTGGTATTGGTTGTGATCTCTCCTTTTTCATTCGTGATTTTATTAATTTGAGTCTTTTCTCCTTTGTTTTTAATAAGGCTGGCTAGGGGTTTATCTATCTTATTAATTCTTTCAAAGAACCAACTCCTGGTTTTGTTGATCTGTCCTACAGTTCTTCTAGTCTCTATTTCATTGAGTTCTGCTCGAATCTTTATTATCTCTCTTCTGCTTGGTGTAGGATTTACTTGCTATTTTTTGTCCAATTCCTTGGTGCGAGGTTAGCTTGTGTATTTGAGTTTTTCCAAATTTTTGAGGGAGGCTTGTGTTGCGATGTATTTCCCTCTTAGGACTGCTTTTGCTGTATCCCAAAGATTTTGAACAGTTGTATCTTCATTTTCATTAGTTTCCGTGAATCTTTTTAATTCCTCTCTAATTTCCTGGTTGATCCATTCATCTTTTAGTAGGATGCTCTTTAATGTCCATGTGTTTGAGTTTCTTCCAAATATCTTCTTGTGATTGAGTTCTAGTTTCAAAGCATTGTGGTCTGAAAATATGCAGGGGACAATCCCAATCTTTTGGTATTGGTTGAGACCTGTTTTGTGACCCAGTATGTGGTCTATTCTGGAGAAAGTTCCATGTGCACTTGAGAAGAATGTGTATTCAGTTGCATTCGAATGCAAAATTCTGTATATAGTTGTGAAATCTATTTGTTCCAGTGTATATTTAAGGCCCCCCCCCTTTTTTTGGTGATGTTGCGCTCCGAAGATCTGTCATTTGCAGAAAGTGCCGTGTTGAAGTCTCCTATTAGTGTATTATTATCTGAGTATCTCTTTACTTTGGTTGTTGATTGATATACTTGGCAGCTCCCACATTAGGGGCATAAATATTTATGATTGTTAGGTCTTCTAGTTGGATAGAGCCTTTAAGTATGATATAGTGTCCCTCTTCATCTCTTACTACAGTCTTTGGGATAAACTTTAATTTATTTGATTATGAGGATTGCTACCCCAGCTTTCTTTTGAGGACCATTTGAATGGTAAATGGTTCCCCGGCCTTTCATTTTCAGGCTGGAGGTGTCCTTAGGTCTAAAATGAGTCTCTTGTAGACAGCATATAGATGGGTTTTGCTTTTTTATCCAGTCTAATACCCCATATCTTTTGATGGGATCATTTAGCCCATTCACGTTCAGAGTAACTATTGAAAGATATGAATTTAGTGTCATTGTAATACCTATTCAGTCTGGTTTTTTTTGAATGTTTCTTTGGCCTCCCCCTTTCTTTTACAGGGTCCCCCTTAATATTTCTTGCAGAGCTGGTTTGGTGGTCACATATTCTTTCAGTTTCTGCCTATCCTGGAAGCTCTTTATCTCTTCTTCTATTCTGAATGACAGCCTTGCTGGATATAGTATCAGAGACATGCTCTGGGCCTATTCCTCCGCTGGCTCATGGCTGAGCATATGGAAGCCCTGGGTGGTGGGGGGAACTGTCCTCCATAGAGCTGGGATCCCCGGTGGTGTCTGACTCCCCAGTCCCTCCTCAGAAATGTCCCTTCCTTTTTAGAACTGCCCTCCCCACCTTCCTGTTCTTGAGCTTCTTCATTCCTCTTGAGTTGTTGTGATTCCTCTTTCCTGATCCTTGGGTAGCCCCCTTTCCCCTTAATTTCCTGTTAAAATGCCTCTTAAAAGAGTAATAAAGAGTTTGCAGACAGGGGGAAAGAAAAGCCCCCAAAACCTCTTGATCTGGCCCATTAACTCTAGTAACTGTGGTAAGCATAAAAAAAAAAAAAAAAAGAGAGAGAGAGAGAATGTCATCTTTCCTGTATCATAAGAGAGATTTGAAGCTCTCATAAATTTTAAAATTTCACAAAGAGATGTGAGAAGTAAGAAGTATGAGGGATTTTCCACTTAGTAGTATAAGAGTACTTTTTGTTTAAATAATAGTCAACGGCCATGTGTTAATAATGGAAACCTCATCTGAGCTTCCATTTCAGCTGGGGTATGTGGAAAGAAGTTATACATATAGAATTACCATGAACTACCATGTCATGGATTTGCTTGTTTTGATTATTCATTTTTCTGGTAATGAAAAATTTTCAATAGAAAATTTGCGTTTTAGGGATATACTTTTTGACTCCACTTTTTAAGGTTTAAATAGGTGGTTCTCAAAGTGGGGTCCCTAAACCAGCGGCATTAGTATTACCTGGGAACTTGTTAAAGATGCAAATTCTCAGATGGCACCAGATCTATTGAATCAGAAAGTCAGGGTGGGCCCAGACATCTGAAGTTTAAGAAGGTCTGATGAATCTGATGGAAGTTTAAACTCCAACAGTTGTTCTCAACGGGGTTTGGTTTGCCCTCCACTCCCTCCTGGAGACATTTGACAGTCTGAAGACATTGTTGGTTCTAAGAACTGAGGGAAGGGTGCTACTGCCATCTAGTGGATAGAGGGCAGGGATGCTGCTAAACATCTTAACAGTGGGGGTGAGGGTTGAGGGGGGGCGCTCAACAAAGAGCCCGGTAGCTCAAAATGTCAATAGCGTCAAGGTTGAAAAACTCTGAACTAAATCCTTAAGGAAGTCAATAGAGAAAGTAGCTAAATTTAGTCCACAAAAAGGCAGGATGGATTAGAGAATGAGCAAAGGTGCAGAATTTAGGTTCTGGCTCTGCTAATTAATAGTTGTGTCATTTCACGTAAATCTCTTAATCGCTCCAATTCAGTTGTCTCATTTATAAAATGGGAATAATCCCTGCCTATTGCATGGATTACCATAAGGATCAAATGAGATAATGTGCATGAACACACCTAGTAAACTGTAACGCTAATCAAATTGAACCAGAGGATTTTTCCAGTTGGGAGGGGTGGGGGTAGGGAGGCATAGACAAGAGGTGGGAGGAGGGTGCTATAAAGGGTTAGTGCATCTGATTCAGCTGTCTGAAAATAACCAGACTCCATGTACATTCGAGTTGTGCCACAGATTTTTCCCTTAGTGCTTCTTACATGCTTTCCTGAACGACTTCAGTTCCACTGCTTTTACTTTCAGTTACTGCAAGATACAGAAATAGCATGTTCTGTCCACAGTAGAGGTTCTCAGACTTTAGCCTGTAGCCATCAGCAGGAGATCTCCTCTTCTCTCCTCTCCCCTCCCCTCCCTTCCCTCTTCTCAATTCCAGTTAACACTTAACCCTCTTCACAAATTTTCAAGTGTTTTCAACAATGCATTGTTGGCTATAGGTACAATGTTGTACAGTAGCTCTTTAGAGCCTTTTCATTTTGTTTAACTGATGGTTCTACTTACATGAGAACCTAAAGAGGTAGTAGAATCATGTGGTATTCATCCTGCTTTGACTGGCTTATTTCACTCCATGTAATGTCCTCCAGGTTCATCTGTGTTGTCATATGTTGCAAATTTTCCTTCTTTCCAAAGATTAAATGGTATTCCGTTGGGGATCCCTGGGTGGCTCAGAGGTTTAGCGCCTGCCTTCAGCCAAGGTGTGATCCTGGAATTCCAGGATCGAGTCCCACATCTGGCTCCCTGCATGGAGCCTGCTTCTCCCTCTGCCTGTGTCTCTGCCTCTCTCTCTTTCTCTCTCTCTCTCTCTCTCTCTCTATCTCTATGTCTATCATAAATAAATGGGTAAATCTTTTTTTTGGGGGGTAAATCTTTAAGAAAAAAAATTTTTTTAATGGTATTCTGTTGTATGTGTATACCACGTTTGCTTTATTCATTCATTGGACCATGGACTTTCAGGTTGTTTCCATGTCTTGGCTATTAAGAATACCATAATGAACATGGGAGTTGCAGACATCTTTTCACTGTCTTGACTTCAATATTTTTTGGACAAATACCCAGAAGTGGGATTGCTGGATGATATGGCAGTTGTTCCTTTCATTTTTTGAGTGACATCCACAGTGTATTCCATTGCGGCTGCACTGTTTTATATTCTCACCATCAGTGCACAAGGGTTCCAGTTTCTCCACATCCTCACCAATGAGCATACTCTTTACCAGCGGTCTTAGGGTCTTATTAAAGCTCCTTGGAATGCAGGCTGGTGTGTTTAATCCCCAAAGCTTCTAACTCAGGGGGTGGGTGGAGCTGAGAAATTATCTTTCAACAGTGTCTTAGGTGACAGGACCAATCTCAGGACCACCTGTTTTTTTGTTTTGTTTTGTTTTGTTTTTAAGACTTGCTATATACCTCAGCACTAGCTGGAGGACAGGAAATCATAGTTAGGACTAATTTATAAGTGTCTCTGGCAAGCTTTGGCTTCAATGGTTTTTTTGCCAAGCTTCTTCTGAAATAAGGAATAGCTTTTATATTTTGGCAAGTGAAACCATCTCCCTTATTAAGCCCTTCCCTGAAAAGGCCCATTTATTTCTCTTTCCTGTTTTCAATGGTGTTAACAATTTTAGCAATTTGGTATTGTTAATGGCTTGTTGTCAGTTACTTGAGGCCACTTTACATTAGCAATCATATCTAATGGCAGAGGATGCACACTTGGCTTAGACAAAGACAAGATGTCCTAATTTATTTAGTTTTTAAAAATTTATTTATTTATGTGAGATAGGGAGTGAGAGAGGAGGGAGGAAGAAAGAGGAGGAGGAGGGAGGGAGGGAGGAAGGGAATGCACACAGAAAGGCAGATGGAGGGGGAGAGAAGCCGACTCCACTGTGCAGGGAGCCCCAGTCATGGCTCTCAATCCCATGACCCATGGGATCGTGACCTGAGCAGAAATCAAGAGACGCTCAACCATCTGAGCCAACCAGGCGGCCCCCGCGCCCAATGTATTTTAGGTAAAGAATAGTTTTGTTATTCAGTGTTTGTCTTTAATTCAGGAAATTCTGTATTGTCAAAAAAGCAAAAACAGGAACATGAAGGGACAGATCTGAACTGAAAGCGTTTGTATTTTGAAAAAAAAATTTTAACGGTATGGCTCACGGACTATTTGTCTCAAAGTAAATTGGGATATTTGCTTATCATGCAGGTTCCAGGGCCCCATTCCAAATGTGAGGGTGCTCAAAGTTTAGCTGCTCCAGAGGGACGCTGAGGAGGGGCCTTGCAGGGTTCTGCACAGAATGATGTCAGCAAAATGGCCAAATAGGAGTTTCCTACCACCTCCCCCCTACCTAAGAACACCAATGAACATACAATGACACATCTAAAGTCCATGGTGTACATGAGAGTTCACTCCTGGTGTCCTACCTTCTGTGGATTTGGACAAATATGCAGTGACACGTATCCATTACTATAGTATCACACAGAGCATTTGCACTGCCTTAAAAATCCTCTGTGTTGGTTTCATTCCTAGGTCCCCACTGTGCTGTGTAGAGTACGACATAACACACATTTTTTGAATAAATATTTGCTATATATGAAGGTACATTTTTCATACTCATGTCCCTGAAAATCACTGTGTCTTTAATATTGAAAAGATTATTTACCTTCCCTTGTTTTTGTAATAGCTGAGGACACTGACGTACAAAAATTGGGTTGCTCGTTCAAGCTCCTACATTTAATTAATGACATAGATAGAACTAGACTCCAAACATTTTACCTCCTGTAATATTTCTTTGTCACTTCACAGAACACAGGGCAGAACCAGAGGCAGTTTTATTCTTGCCAACTTACATGCTTCTGTTTTAAGGAAGATTTTCCTTTTTGTCATTAAAGGTATCAACAATTGCTTTATGGATCCATCTCCTTTTCTCCTTTTTTTTTTTCTAGCTACCTCAGATAGCTCACTTCTAATCCCCAAATAAAACAAAATATTTTTAACACCTCTGTACCTTTGCTTACGCTGTTTCTGTTTTCTAGAACGTCCTTCCTTTCTCCTACTCGGCCTTCAAATCCCTGCTCAGGAAAGACTTCCTGACCTCACCCAATGTATTCGACTTTCCTCTGTGTTCCTGTAGCACTCCGAATATAACTGACCAAATTGTATGACAGACACTGTCTCCTCTCACAGCCTACTAACTATATGATTGCTAATGATAAATTGGGGTCTTGGAGAAGACAGACATAGAAACAATATAGGACCCTGACTTATTTATTTGGAATCTTTTTTTTTTTTAAGATTTTATTTATTTATTTATTTATTTATTTATTTATTTATTTTAATAAATTTATTTTTATTGGTGTTCCATTTGCCAACATATAGAATAACACCCAGTGCTCATACCATCAAGTGCCCCCCTCAGTGCCTGTCACTCAATCACCCCCACCCCCTGCCCACTTCCCTTTCTACCACCCCCAGTTCGTTTCCCAGAGTTAGGAGTCTCTAAGATTTTATTTATTTGAGAGAGAGCACACACAAGCAGGAGGGAGAGGGAGAAGCAAACTCCCCACTGAGCAGGGAGCCCAATGTGTGGCTTGATTCCAGGACCCTGGGATCATGACCTGAGGCAAAGGCAGAGACTCAACCAACTGAGCCACCCAGGCACCCTCCTTGGAATCATCCTTACGCAGAACCAGGACCACTAAACTAACCCAAGGAAAGTGGATTCTCCCTTTGTATTGACAGAGAACATATTTAGCCCACAGACCCTTCCAGTCCTCGGGGCACAGTATTGTCTACAGAATTCTGCCCAACTAAAACCTCTTCAGTTCTCATTTCTAGGTTCAGAAAGACCCCTTTTTCATGTTAGTGACAAACTGAATAGACTTCCTGTCTCCTATGAAATTCTGCCTTTTATGTGCAGGTCTTCTCTCTGCCCACATTACAGCTCCTGCAATGGAACAAGATCCTGCTAATTCAATAATCACAGCACATGACAGGAACCACACACACAGGGGCTGGTAACGAACTTCCCTCGCACCAGCTAGTAGGTGCTCAGTAAATATTGGTTGAATAAATACATCAGAAAACAAAGGAAAATAACGTATAATTTTACATGGCAGTGAAATGCAAATGTATTTTATTCTGGGTAGGGCCCACACAATATTGTTTTAATACCTTAGTTGAGGTAAAAAGGTTTGCCCTTCTCAAATGAAGTATAAAACTAATAATATTTATTTGTAATAGCAATTAGCCTTTCAATGTCTTCCCAATCAACTAGTCATGGCCTCCATCAATCCCAAGCTGCATGCATTTCTTTATTCTTACATTTCTTTAAATATATACTTAGTGTGTTGTATATTTCCTTATTGCACTTAAATGAATGTAGACATGGGCATGGGATATACGTTTGTTGTAGAAGTCAGGTTCTTGTCAGTTGGAGGGGATAGTGAGCTAGGATCTAGGACTCACTGTACCTTTAGTGGATAAGCAACTTGTGATCCCTTGAGAATCCCTAAAGTATGTGAACAGTTCATTGATTTTTATCTCCCATTGGGTATTCCATCAAATTAATCGATAATCATAAAGAGTACAGCTTTGTATTATTAGATGTGCAGCTATTGGGAATAGTGTGAGCCTTTCAATATAACTAGAGTGGCATGTGGAGTTCATAAAATGTTTGTTGTGATATTAATGTGTACAGAAAACTCTCAAGTAAACTTTACTGCCATTAGTTCATTAACTTATGGCAGACAATGATTTTCAAAAAATCCGTCTGCAAGGCCGAGATAACTCTATCTTCAACCATTGCCTTATCTTTCCAGTCAAATATTGATTGAACTCCTCAAAAGTTGCAGAGGGCTGAGCTTGAGGCCTTACTATGGACGTGCATGTGCTATGCTAAGTGTTTCTCTGCATTTTTATTTATTTATTTATTTATTTATTTCTTCAGAAAGAACTTGTATATTTTTAATTCTGTACAGCCTGCTTGAGAAATGAAACAGCCATCATCTACATGCTGTTTGTAAACTCATTTAAAAGCAAATCATATATTTGCCTTCCACTTCAATAAAATCATCAATGTGTTCCTGAGGAACTAGTATTATGAGTTATAAAAGAAGGATCTGTATAATTTATGACGACAAAGGTGTTATATAATCTGGTTAATTAAGCTGCACAAATAAAAACACACAAATGTTATTAGGCACCTTCATAGTGCCATATGTATAATTTTTGGAGGAATCAAAGGAGGGAAATAAGCCTACAGGATTAGGTAATTCAATTGGCTGTCTTCTCTGGTGTTGACTTACTCTACAGTGTGGTACTGAAATAAAAGCTATACCTTGGTGAAGGCTTTATTTCAGTAATATGAGTAAAACATGAACAAACCTCACTTTTATTTCTAATCTGGGCTTTGGAGCATACTTTTCATCCACTGGCCTCCCAGGCTTGTTTTAGCATTCAAACAGAAGCTGAGGACCAGAAAGAGTCCAGGTGGCAAGTGCTTGCTTCTAGCTTACAGGGGAAAAAAAGCAACAAGAAAAGATTTAATTTCCCTGCAAAAACATGGAGCAGCTGCTCTTTTCAGTAAGAGTATTGGCTTCTGTAGACCATTATACACAGTGTGCATTATGTGCAAGGCTGAAGTTCTGGAACCTTATAATTTGAGGGGTGTACGTGTGTGTGTTTCTCCCATCAGCCTCCTTGCTGTATGACTCACCATGGAGTTGTCATGGGGGAAAGATGGAAACATGAATCAGATGAACTAGCTCCTTTAAGAACCAGTATTTCCACCCACAGACATGCCAGTTATGGTGGTCCTCCTTTCTCCAAGCTTTTCTGTCCTGTAAGGAATTCTGATTATTCTGATTCTGCAGCAGCGTGTGGCACTATGGTCAAGGTAGAGTTTCGAGGTGAACTTTTGAGCTGGGACAATCCATGTTTTCATGGAAGGTAGGGGAGGTTTTTGACAGAGTGAAAGGGTGAAATGAAAAAATGATCCCTTGCCCCTGTGATGAGACAGGTTCAAAGGTCACAGCCAAGCAAAGGATTGGCTAAAATCATTGTGCTAAAATAAGCAAACAATGTTAAAAAAGATTTTATTTATTCAATTGAGAGAGAAAAAGGGAGGGAGAAAGCATGAGTGGGGGTGGGGTGGGGGTGGGGCAGAGGGAGAGGGAGAGAGAATTTCAAGCAAACTCCAAGCTGAGTGTGGAGCCCAATGTGGGGCTCAGTCTCATGGCCCTGAAATCATGACCTGAGTCAAAATCAAGAGTTGGATGCTCAACTGACTGTACCACCAAGGCGCCCCTTTCTTTTGTTTATATATTCTCTTGCTTCATAAATATTTGGTGTGCTATGCTAAGTGAAAGTTAATTTTCTCAAATTCTAATATATTCCAAATTTTCTCATTACTAAAATGTTATTCTCTTTGTTTAGTGTTTTTTAATTATATTATTACATTATATATCTACTAGTTAGATGACAAAGTTTAAATAGCTTTTGTTTCCTGTAAGCTTAATTTATAATAAATGATAACATTAGAGCATGATTTCTTCCATAAACTAATCTCAAACCCCAGCTGTTGCAGAGGATATATATATATATATATATATATATATATATATATAATATGATATATAATATTTAAGAAATATACGTATATTTAAAGATATAAGTAGCTCCTAGGCACTCATAGATATAGAGTTAATCTAAAGTCTGTGAATCACCTACAATTTTAGGCACATTTTTCTGTGAATATGCATTTTTCTGAAAATTAGATCCAAAGACTTCATCATTTCCCTCAAAGGATCTGTGATTTTAAAAAGATTATGAATTACTATATTAAATAAATAGTGTAACTTATATAATTTATGTATTGACAAATAGTATTTAAATACTGTGAGACCTACCAGATAATACTAACAGGAATTACCACAGTTAAAGAAAAATATGTTTTTCCTGTTAATGAAATAAAAGTCTTTCCCGAATGTCTATGCTGCAGTAAACACATACAATTAAAAATATTGTTGGATATTTTCATCCATTTACTTCTGGTGGTTATGATACTCCGTGTATTCGTGATGTGTGCTGACACTTTATAAATCAGAACTTGAAGTTTAATGTCTCAATGGTCAATCTAAAATAGAGTGGGTTTGCATCCATACATTTCATAGCTTTGAATCCACAATTTCCTACTAGATTCCTTGTTGTTTAACTGTATTAATGGTGGACCTCTAAAAAATTCATCGGGGTGTATATGCAATTTATCTGGTTCTGTCATAACATTGCCAAGAACAAAAGTGTCAATATTTTCCTCAAAGTAAATTTTGCCAATATGTGAACTCTGGTAATTTTTTTTGAAAAGTATTTTTTTCCCAAGGCAGTTTTTTAGTAGAACAGGCATTTGTAGAATAGACCAACTCATTTAGACATTAAAAAATGGTCATAAAGAAGTAAAGTTTCCACATTGCAAAATATCTAAAGCCTCAAACATTAAATTTTTCAAAATGTGGGTTCCTAGTGTGTTGCTAGGAATGGGGTACGCAGGCTAGTGAAAATTAAAGCATCAGGGTCCAAATGACTCACTGGATCCATAATGAAATGGAGACTATTCTGGATGGCTCCTAAGTAGGCCAAAGGAATCAGGGACCACCTGTTTGGTTCTCTTTAACCTACTCCCATGCTCTGACAGAGTTAAAAACTCACTCCAGGTGCTCATAGAACAAGGAAACAAGACCCCCATGTTTTCTGTGATGGGTGACCTTGGAAGTGGCACCACCTAAGCAAGCAAGTTTTCTAATCTTTTGTCACAAAGCAGGACACTCATTTTCCAGGCATTCTTCCCTTTCTTTTCTCTCTCTCTCTCTCTCTCTCTCTCTCTCTCTTTTTTTTTTTTTTGTTGAGCCCAACATGGGGCTAGAATTCATGATTCTGAGATCAATACCTGAGCTGAGATCAAGAGTTGGATGCTCAATTGACTGAGCCACCCAGGTACCCCCCATTCTTCCCTTCTTAAGAGTCATAGCCCTGTGGCCATGCTGGGTCTGCACCAACATCTCCCTCCGCCTGCCCCCCTGGGACTCAGACTAAACTGATGTGGAATGATTTGAAGGTTTATGACTCTGTTGTTTGTGAGTTGAGAGTACTGGTCATTAGAGTTGTTACATTTGAGCCCAGTGAAAGAACATGCCAATGTATGTACATGGAACTAGAAATTTAGGAAGCTTATTTTGGAAAATATTTAGGCTTATTAAATTTGTGCCTCATCTCTTTTCAACTGTAACTTTAAAACCTCCATCTCGGAGTGCCTGGGTGGCTCAGTAGATTAAGTGTCTGCCTTTGGCTCAGGTCATGATCCTGTGATCCTGGGATTGAGCCTCCGAGGTGGGTTCTCTGCCTAGCAGGGAGTCAGCATCTTTCACTCCCTTAGCCCCTCCCCCTGCTTGTGCTCTCTCTCAAATAAATAAATAAAATCTTAAAAAAAAATAAAACCACAATTTCATAAAATAAAATCTCAAGTTGTCACCGTTAGAAGGGCAGCACCATCTCAGGCAGAAAACACTGACAGTTTGGGAGCATTCGGAAGTGAGTTGAATCCCCTTGGGGATTATTTTGTCCTTGGTCAAATTACTTAATCTAACTGAACTTCAGTTCCTTAATCTGTTAAACAAGAAATTGGGGCAATGAGTAGCATATATGTCAAATGGTTTTTGTGAGTATGAAATTATTACATACACAGAAGAAATATAGTTCAGGGTAGGTACGCAATGGAAGTGGTTGTCACAGCTCACTCCACACATCCATATGGCCACAGTTTTTCCCAGGATAAGGAGAATAAAATCTTTAAAGCATTTATTTATAGGTCACAAATTTAAATAAAAACTGGAAAGGCAGGGATCCCTGGGGGACGCAGCGGTTTAGCGCCTGCCTTTGGCCCAGGGCGCGATCCTGGAGACCCGGGATCGAATCCCACGTGAGGCTCCCGGTGCATGGAGCTTGCTTCTCCCTCTGCCTATGTCTCTGCCTCTCTCTCTCTCTCTCTGTGACTATCATAAATAAATAAAAATAAAAAAAACCTGGAAAGGCAAAGTACTAGATTAGTACTTTCAAAATACAAGTAACATGTAAACCAAATGTAATTAAAAATACATCTTTTCAGCTTTTCAGATCAGCTTAGACCTTTGTCTTGCTTGGAACAGAAAAGTAAAAATAGTAGTAGGAAAAAACCCCACCTTTTTTTTTTTTTACATAACTGCTATAAATGTCATTCTACAACTTTTGAAATTCAGGTAGATATAAACATAAAAAGAGCCTCTGTAACCATAGTTCAACCAGTAAATAAAACATTTGCAGCAAATACTGTATTAAAAAAACCCCTATACACACTATGAAAATAAAATTGCATAAACTATGCCTAGAAAACAAAAATACCCTGGTACTCTGGAAACCTAGTAAAATGTTTTTAGCATTAACTAGGTTGAATTGTTTTTTATATAATAGAAAGTTATAGCAAGTTAAAGTAGTTATGTAACTCATGATATAAATATTGACTTTCTATGTGAATTTTGTCTAATCATGCCCAACTGACATATATTCTGAGTTTTTTGATCCACAAGAAGAAATCAGTAGGAATTGTTGGGATTTACTAAAAATACAAGTTCTGTTTTTTTTTTTTAATCATTCAAACGTATTCCTCTTCTCTTTCCTCCTTCTCCCCCTTCTTGCTTCCTCTTCCTCTTCTTCCTCTTTCTTCTTTTTAGTATCCTAATCATCTAATGTTATTCAAGAAGTATTGTTTCTTGCAATGAAATATGTACCCAAACCCTGTCTTTCTAAAATGCAGCGATCTTAGTTGATTCTAACATAATACCCAGTATGTACTGAGTAAATACTAGTTGACACCTGATAAGGATACAGAAGTAGAACTATACTTGTGATAATATGTCTATTTTCCTTTTCGATTGACATTTACCTCCACTGCCTCAGCTGGACAAACACAGGAATATGTTTTAGGGTCGGATTCACAGATGAGCAAGTGACTAGCACAGTTGAGTGGGATCCTACTCTCAGACGAGTCCTGTGCTTGGGATACAATGCTCTGTAATTGCTGTCTTGAAATTCTTATTGATTTTATCTTTGAATTTGTGAGCACAGGGGAGCAGGTGCCCAGGGCTTAGAGCCTGGCTCATGTGTAGTTCTGCCTCTCTTTGCTCTCTTCCCCCTTTCTGGGATGAGTTCTTGGCTACCTGGTGGCTGGGCCGTGCCTGCCCTGCACCACTGCCACTCAGGCTAGGCAGCAACTAACTAGGTTGCATGGTTGGGAGGAAGTCCCCCTTTTACCAGCACCATCCTGGGTGGGGCTGGATGTGGGCACCTGGAAGAGCTGTGTCAGGCACATGCTCTGGGAGTCTCAGGGTGGGACCTGCAGCACCTTGTGCTCTGGCTCATCCCCTTCCAGGCACTGAGTGCATCCTGGGAAGAGGTTGTAATCCCTGAGACTTGGTGGTCTGCTGTGGGTTTGAGCAGAGGACTTGGTGGGAAGGGGAGATTGATTCTCAGATCTCGTGGAGACTGTTTTCATTGTGCATTGAACCTAGCAAATTACGTAGCTGGCCCTGTGTTTAATACTTACTGTGTTTAATACTTACTGAGCATTCCAGTTACAAAGAAACATCTCTTTTTTAAACATTAAGAAACTAAGAGTATGAAAAATATACTTTCCAAATCTAGCAAAACATTAAATAATAGATGTTTGGTTAGATATTGATTCCTTTTTTGTTTGATTTAAGGTTTTTATTTATTTATTTGACAGAGGAGAGAGAGAGAGAAAGAGAGAGAGAGAGAGAGAACAAGCAGAGGGAGCAGCAGGCAGGAGTGAGAGAGAGAAACAGTTTCCCCACTGGGCAGGGAGCCCAATGTGGGGCTCGATCCCAGTACCCTGGGGTCATGACCTGAGCTGAAGGCAAATGCTTAACTGACTGAGCCACCCAGGTGCCTCTAGATATCAATTCCTAATAGTAAGAGATTAACCTGAAAGAGTGAAAACTTTTTAAAAGAATTTGATAACTTTCCTTTCATATCAATAATAAATACCATGTAACTTTGACTAGCAATATTTTTGTGAGCCCAAAGCATCTGAATATCTTTGCAAAGCGCTATTAAACTGAAAAATACATGACACCAGAGACCTTAATTAGAGAAGGAGGACAAAAGAAAAAAAAAAAAAAAGACAAGAAAAAAGGAACGAGTAGAGGGAAGTGCAAAGCTCTTAGCAATTGAGGAATGGAGCAATGATGTCAGCAAGATGGAACACTAGGAGGTTCCAGCCCTCAACTCTACATAGAAACAGGTGACCTGCTGGATGATAGGGCCACTGGAGGAGAAGCAGGTTGGAAGGTGGACAGTGGCAGGAGGAAATGGTACCAATAATAACCAGGTTTATTGAGGGTTTGCTACGCATCTGGCACCATCTAGGTGTATGACATCTGTGAACCCATTTAACGCTTACAAGAACCTTGTGAGAGAGACCAGTATTACTTCAATTTTACCATAGAGAAACCCAGGGCTCAGAGAGGTTAAGTGATTTGTTCTAGGCTGCACAGCGAGGTGTCCAGGCAATTGTTCTAGACACCATGCTCTTAATCATTACCACACAAATGAGTTGCGTTTGGAGTCTGAGATTAAATTTGGACTGCCCACGTGTGAATGGTGTCATTACAGAGAGCAGCATCAGTGATAATAGCAACATTTTAGTTTTTATTCCACTTATTGACAGAAAAATAACCAAAGGGAAATAGCACGAGATGAAATATCAAGGAACTCTTGGTCTAACAGTATCCTACATTTGTACATAACATTTTGTACTTTTCAAAGTATTTTCATCAGTACTATCTCATTTATTTTGCAAAATGACTTGGCAAGACAAGTATTATTGTCCCCATTTTACACAGATAAGGAAATTGAAGCTGGGAGAGATGGAGTGATCTCCAAGTCCAAATAGCTTATAAAATGGAGATTCCAGTCTTCTGACTTCTTCCCACGAAGGGGTATTAGGGAGAAAATTGTGAAGAATGAAATATTTTCTAATCTCAGTTGAAATAGCTGATTATAGATAGTTTTCTTCTCACTGAAATCACTTCCAAAGGCTGCTGCGCTGGGTCTGTTTTATTAATTGAAATTACAATCAGCCGAAATAATTAAAAATTGAAACATATAAGGAGGACGCTCACAGATTTTAGACATGATTTAATCCAGTTTATTAATCATAAAAGCCATCTGGACCTTGGTACTCATTATTTAATTTCTTCTTTGGGCAGATATTGCTAAACCGACAGTACACAATTGTCTCTCAGTATATTTTATTCTTGAGTCAACATTTAAGAAACACTATTTGAGAGTGGGCTTTGGCTTTGAATTATAAAGAAGGAATAAGGGGGAGGCAGAAAGGCTGACTCATCTTCCAGAATTATACATGTTGAAGAGGGCAGCACGTTGAGTGTACTGCTTCTGACATTTACAGTGGATGCTGAGGGGAAGGATTTGTGGTGCTGCTTACTGGCCACGGGGGTCACTCTCTTTTTTTCACTGGCTGTAGATTGGCTTTTTCTGTTTCTGTGTTTCTGCTAAGGTTATATTTTTATGGCCTGCAAACTCTCAATTAGCATGTATAGAACAATATTAAGAGATTGAAATGTGGTATTTGTTTTCCTGAGAGCTCCAGGAGGAACAAGATGAGGATATATTGTAAAACTGAAGATGACAGGGCAGTAATGTTAAAAATATAACGTTTTTCTCCCCCTCAGTCAACATGAAGCTAATACCCTAAAATCACAGATTTAAAGACTGCTTAAGTCCTGTGGATCTTAGAGAGCCAATTGAGATAATTACTTAACAAATTAATTAACTCATGAGTGTGCCATGCTCTGTTTGGACCTAAGGCTACAGTGGACAACAAGAGACACAGCTGTTATCCACATGAAGCTTACAACTTGATGGGAAAGAAATAAGGAAGCATCTGGTTAGCATGACCAGGCACTGGTAATCCAGCCTTCTTGATATCCCATCCAGTGCAGGAAAATGCTCAATGCATGAGACTATAGTATAAGGACTAAAATTAAGGCCTAATATCATATGTGCCTTGACAGTTGGGAAAAAGTAGGAGGGCAATGAATGACCTACCTGCAAGTTCCTTTACCCACTCTGATCCTGAGGATTGGATCCCCCAGCTGAACAAGTTCCTTATCATGGGGACCAGGCATGGTGCCTGTTTATTCCTGCATAGCTGGCTGTGGTTCCCTGCCAGCCTAGAGAATCATTCAACCAAGCCAATCACAACCTCCCCTAGGAACCAGTGGTTGCCCTCCCTCTTGTTACTACAAAGTCGGCCTCCTACAGCCTCTGGTTGTTTACTGTGTTCCAGAATACAACTCCCATGTGGCCCTGCAGAGAATAATGTCATTTTCTCTGGTGCTGTGAGCATATGTGACTAAAAAGCTGTTGTCACTCACGTCTGTCCAGTGTTGGGTTTTGTGTGTTCGGCTATAATCCTTGGGAGGGAATCCCACCCTCACCAATGGCGTGAGGATTAGGTGATTAAAATCAACGATACTTTGGATGGAGTTAAAATTTAGTTTCTTATTATGTCCATTTACTGCAGGGAGTTGAGAAGTGAATGGCATTTTGGTAATGGCCGATAGAAATGCAGATAGAAATGGCCGATAGTAATGTACTCTTTAAAGTAGTTGAACACCAAACACAGGATGATGGAAACTTCATGATGCTCTCCACATTCCCTCAAAACCTTATTTATATATACTCAGAAATGGCTCAACAATAATAGAACTATTTTGTCGATTAGTTTTATTAACCTAAGCTATAAACTGAGAGAAGAATCTGGAGACTTTAAAGAGGCAGAGATGAAATTTCATATCGTTCAGTACCAATGTTTGGCTTCCTCAGGAGGTTCAATTTTTCATCTGTCAGTTTTCAATCCTAACCTTGATTTAGCAAGTCTTGCAGAAAATTATTCATCTTTGTGTGAGAAATCTATTGAGGATGGTTGACACACACTTCTAATGCATGTCAGTATAAAAATGAGGTGGCTCATGCATGTAGCAATATTCTGCTTGTTTTCCTGAAGCAATCATTCCCTGACTAAAGACACACTCATCACTTATCATCTCATCTTAATTAACTTATATTTTCATTTCAGTCAAAAGCAAACAAAGCACAGTCTGGCAACCTTGACAATGGATGCTCCTCAAATCAGATGCTTGCAGTATTTGTTGTGCCATGTGCCATGGCTTCCATGATAATGGTGATCTGAAATTAACCAGCACAATTTTTACTTAAGCAGACAAAAAAGAATTGGAATAAAAACATGTAATTGAAAAAAAAAACAAAAAAAAAACATGTAATTGTATGAAAAAGTAATCAAAACAGCCATATTGTGTCACTGAATAGAGTTGGAAAGAATGAATCATAAATGGTAACCCTTCTGTTACCCTAAGACAGTAAGTGTTGAGAGAACTTATTCTTGAGAGATAGCTGGAGGACCCCTTGGTCTCCAGCATGTCTCACTCTGAGTCCCTGCAGTATGGACTTCTGCTTGGAGACACTGACTCTCTACCTTCTCCTGACACCTCTGATTTTAGGGGGGTTAAATTGCTATTTTGTTACCCTTAATAGGGGGATAAGAAGGAAAAGGAGAGTCTAGAAAGAAAAAAAACAGGATGACGATGAAGACAAGGAGGCTCTCATGTCAAATTTTACTCATTTGAACAGTCTGGAGACACCCCAGGTCAGAAAATGGAAAGAAAGGGCAAATAAGAAAGCATTATGAAATTTAACAGGACATAATGGTTATAGACTCTGCTGGCTGAAAGTCTGCTGAGGGACAGGAAATATACTAGTTATTTATGTACACTAGAGCAATAGGGTTCTTAAACTTGGCTGCATATTTGAATCACCTGAGAAACTTAAAAAAATAGTGATATCTATGTCCTCTCCCAGAGGTTGTGATTTAATAGGTCTAGAGTGAGGCTTGAGCCTCTGGACCTTTGAAGGCTTCCCTGGTGATGCTAATGTGCAGGAGCATTTGAGAAACACTCAATATCATTCTCTCCCCAACCTTAGAAGGTACTACAGTCCACATTTTAAGAGTGGCACAAGTAAGATTCAGAAGTGAAATAAATTACCCCAAATTATGCAGCCAGTAAGTGTCAAAGCAAGGACTGGAACACTGCTCTGCCTGACTCTGGGGCCTGTGCTTTTGCAGGAGCTACTGGTGTTCTACTGGAGAATATTGGAGCTCAGGCAGGGAGAGGAAGGACACCCTGCCCTGGGTAAATGGTAGAGCACTGTTCTTCATTATTCATCTTTTATATCAGAACAGAATTGTACATGTGGAAGCTGATACTGCAGCAGCTTAAAAAAATGCTACTAATATTTTATAGACCCTTATTCCTAAATTAAAATGATTTTCTATATTTAGGGACATACAAGCTGAGGTTGGGTCTCTGAGCGCCTTGACTGAGAGAAAAGCAAGGTTATATTGGAATTATGCTTCAAAGATTGAAATCAGTTCCCTTCAGTTTTATGAATGGATTGCAGTGAATATATTTGGCATTTTATAATTTTTCTTACCACTCCCATTATCTTTTTTCTAGCTCACTTTTCAAGTGACAGAGTGATTTATTGACTGTCTTTTAGAAGTTCCATTTCCCTGAACAAATGGTGAATATAAAAATCTGCCACTTGACCTAACACTGACTCAGATATTCAAAAGCTTCGTTTGATTAAAAAGAATTCACAGAAGTGGAGACCAATAAATGTCAGATTATAAGAAAACTGAGAAAATTCCAAGATTTGTTCTTTTTAAAAATCAGCAGGAGGTAATCCAAATGACATTTTCTTTTAGGGTGACCAGAGGCTGGGTCTGCTTTCTATTTGTAAATTACACATGGCTCTCTGCCATTGACATCAATTATCTTCACCTAATGAAACCCAAACTCATAGCACATTTCAAGAAACAGCCTCAAAAAAAAAAAAAAAAAAAAAAAAAGAAAAGAAAAGAAACAGCCTCAATAAACATATCTTCTTTACTCTTCCTGCCAAAATGCAGAGCAGGTTACAGGGTTACAGACAGGGGAACTTGAACGTGTAAAACAAGCATGGATTGGAAGGGGAAACCCTAAACCAAAATTAAACTTCTATATTATTTTGGGAATTGCTTAGTTTTGAAAGGTCTGATAGTTATTTATAAAGGCAAAAGGCAAAAGAGTGGAAAGAGCCCAAGTGATCCTCAGTAGAGAACTGATAAAAAAACAACAATGAAAAATCCTCGCTATGCAGCCTGCATTGTCTTAATTTTCTTTAGGTAGGATAATGGTATTGTGCTTATGTGAGATAAGGCCCATATTATTAATAATGAATATTGAAATATCTAGTGATAAAGTGATATCACATATGTGATTTTATTTTAAATTCTTTAGCTGAAACACAACATCCCATAAGAAAACACAACAAAACCAGAAAACCTCTAAAGGGGTAAAACTAAGTATGACAAAAGTGTCGATAAATTTTTAACTCTGAGTGGTGAGTGTATGGGAGTTTATTGTGCTGTTATCTCTACCTTTATTTATGTTTGAAAGTATTCAGGGGTGCCTGTGTGGCTCAGTTAAACATCTTGATTTTGGCTCAGGTCATGATCTCAGGGTCTTCAGATTGAGTCCTGAATTGGGCTTCATATGGAGCCTGCTTAAGATTCTCTCTCTCCCCTGCTCTCTCTCTCTCAAAAAATAAAAAATAACAAAACAAAACAAAACCAAAAAACTTCTCTTAAAAAATGAGTATTTAGGGGGCATCTGGGTGGCTCAGTTTTTGAGTGTCTGCCTTTGGCAGGGGTCATGGTCCTGGGGTCCTGAGATCGAGTTCCGTATCAGGCTCATGTTGGGGAACCTGCTTCTTCCTTTGCCTATGACTCTGCCTCTTTCTGTGTGTCTCTCATGAATGGGTGAATAGAATCTTTAAAAGAGTATTCAGAATAGAAACATTTAAACACCAATAGAATCTAAGAAGTAACAAACTGCCTCATGCTGCTGCCTAAGGGATAAATAACCAAGCATTGACATTCTTTACTGTGCTTCAGCATCCTTCTGTAACAAGATGGATTGTTATAAACCTGGGTCAAGGCCACCTGATATAGTCTTCAGGTTTCACTAACTATAGGTTCATGGAAGTATCCCACAGATCGGGATAAGTAGTGTGGGAAAACTGGGCTACGAATCCCCAAAATGGAGCATGTTCTTGTTCCCATTGGTCTTGGGGAATATCACAGCCTTCATTGCTTAGAGCAGCCAAGTTGCTGTTTAACAGATATGATTCAGTTTAGACTGATTGGGATTCTAGCAAAATAAGATCTTGTTATTTAAATGCTGTTAATAAGATTAGAAAGAGGCTTTCAAATGTCTGAAAGCTGCCAGATAGGGCTTTTATCCAGGTATGGCCTCAGGTAAGTGTGAAAGAAGATACTAGTTTATCTCTGGAAAGTTCACTCTCATGCTAAGTCCTACAGAACCTGCTCTGTACTCTACTCTCTACATCATCCTGCCTTTTCCTACGAAGGACTCAGTGAGCATCTGGGGGCCCCCAGCTGGGTCTCCCTCTTTTGTCAGTGCCACAGAAACCACTCAGGATTTTTGCTCCACTCTCCTCCTGCTTACTTTATCCTTTAAATAGCCACTTTTAATTAGGAGAAACCATGAAAACTAGTGATGTGAAATAACTGCAATTTGAGGAAATTGAATTTAAGTCCAAATTAAACTGGGGACACTGGAAAGGAGCATAAAGGGTCCCAGGCAGTAGTACCCTTGACTCAAAGCAGAAACAAATACAAGTTCATCCTGGAGGTAATAATCCTGTTATGGCCTTCAGTTTCCCCGCAGATTAAAATCAATGGAATATGAGCTTGTGAAAACAACAACAACAACAACAACAACAACAACAAAAATCAAACCATTAAACATCCAAGAAAATAAATCACCATGAGTGAAACTCAGCAGAAACAACCAAAAAAATTGAGCTAGGGCTTCAACATTTCAGATATTGGCATTGTCAGATACAGAATATGAGAACATGCACTAGTTTATAAAATGTTTAATAAAATGAAGGGTAAAATCTGAAAAAAGGAATCACTAAGAAGTTATCCAAAGTGACCAGTTATATAAATATATGATGAGAGCACATGACCAAGATGGGGTGATTTCACAAATGTAAAATGGTACAACATACTATGGAAAAGTTAGCTATTTTATAAAACTAAACACGTACTTACAAATACAATCCAATAATGGCGCTCTTGGGCATCTACTCCAGAGAAATGAAAACTTCTGTTTACTCATAAATACATACATGAATGTTTATAACAGTTTTATCCCTAAAAGCCCCAGCCTGGAAACAACCCAAGTGTCCCTCAGTGAGTGAATGATTAAACATGACTATGTCTACATCTTGGGCTACTCAGCAATAGAAAAGAAGCAATGATTGATACCTGCAACAGTAGGGTGAATCTCAAAGAAATTTAGCTGAGTCAAAAAACAATCCCAAAAGTTGATGTGCTGTATGATTGTATTAAGGTAACGTTTTTGACATGACAACATTTTATATAGTGAGAACTCATTAGTGGTTGCTAGGGGTTCCAGAGAGGTTGAACAGTTGGGAGAAAGGGATGCTGATGTGGCTATAAACTTATAGCATGAGAGATTCTTATGGTGACACAATCACAATTTTTGTCTGTCTTGAAGATAGTGTGGCTACATGGGTGAATCTATGTGTGATAAAACTGCATAGAACTAAACACACATACAGATGCATATAAAAGTGGTGGAATTTGGATAAGATGCATGCAATTCCTTAAGATCAATTCCCTAGTTGTGATATTGTACAGTGGTTATGAAGATATTACCACCGGGGGAAAGGAGGTGAAGCATATACAGTGTTTTTCTGTGTTATTTCTTATAGTTATGTGCAAATCTACAATGATCTCAAAATGAAAAGTTTAGTTAAAAAAAAAACTAAATAAAAACTAAATACCATTTTTCTTTTTTTTTTTAAAGATTTTATTTATTCATGAAAGACAGACAGAGAGAGAGAGAGAGAGAGAGAGAGAGAGAGGCAGAGACACAGGCAGGGGGAGAAGCAGGCTCCATGCAGGGAGCAGACGTGGGACTTGATCCTGGGTCTCCAGGATCGCGCCTTGGGCTGAAGGCGGCGCTAAACCACTGAGCCACCCAGGCTGCCCTAAATACCATTTTTAAAGCAACAAAAATGGAAGATACATTGGCATAACTCAAGCAAAATATGTCCATGATCTATATGGACAAAATTATTAAACTGTATTAGCAGACAGCTAGAAAAGATCTAAATAAATAGATAATACACATTTATGGATTGAAAGGTAATATCAAGATAATATTAAAGGTAGAAATCCACAAAATTCCAATAAAAATTCCAATACACTTGTGAGGGAAGTTGATAAGCTGATTCTAAAATTTAGAAGCCCAAGAATACTTAAAATATCTCCAAGAAGAAATAAGGTGGAGGTACTTACACTACAAAACTTGAGGACTTCTATAAGGCCATGGAAATCAATATTGTATTCTTATGGTTAGGCATAGTCAAAGTATCTATTGGAAAAAAGTTATGTACACATGAAAATATCTTTATAATAATGGATTTTCCTGGGAGAAATTGACGATTAAATTGCATTGGACACTTAGTTATCTAAATAAAAACTGATATTAAATTACTACTTTATATCTTTCATGAAACTAATTACTTAAATATGAAAACTTTTAGGAGAAAATATAAGAAAATATTTTATGACATAGGGGTAAGAAAAAATTTCTTAAACATGTTAACAAAAAGGTACCAATGTAGCAGAAAAGATTGATAAATTTAGTGAAATTAAAATCAAGAACTTTGGTTCACCAAGACCCTGTAAAGAAGATGAAAATAAAAGCTTAAACTGGTAGAAAATACTTATGATATATAAAATCCACAAAACATTAGTAATCAGAGTAAATAAGAACTATAAGCCAAATAGAGAATGTCATATCAGTAGAAAAAAAGCAACTTATAGAAGAGGCTTATACAGAACAGGAAAAACAAATGTTCAATGAACTTATGAAATGTTACTCAATCTTAGAGTAATTAGAAAATGTCAGTTAAGACAACAATGAGATACCATTTTTATATCACTAGATTAGAAGAAGCAAAGAAGCCTGTTAGCATTAATTAGTGAGGACATGGAGTCATGGATGATTTTTACAGACTGTTATAAAGAAATGTAAACTGTTACAATCAACTTGGCTATGTGGCAACAATTCCATTGTTAGAATTCACTTAGAGAACTTTTTGCTCCTATGTCAGGAGCATATAGATTCCTTTTAGGACACTTTTTGTATTATTGGAAAATAAAGTCAATATAAATTGTTACTGATAAAGAAAAAGATGCAATGTTCTATATTTTATGGAGTGAAAAAGCACATAGCAGAGAAAATGAATGAAATATAGCTACACTGAAAAACTTCAACAAATCTTTAAAAAATTATATTGGGTGAAAAAAGCAAGCTGCATAGACAATTTTAATATGTCACCATTTCTATAAATCTTTAAGGCAAACAAAATAAAAAATTATATTCACTATATATGATGATGATGATTATTATTATTATTATTTTGTATATTTTTTATTGGAGTTTGATTTGCCAACATATAGTGTTAACACCCAGTGCTCATCCCGTCAAGTGCCCCCCTCAGTGCCTGTCACCCAGTCACCCCATCCCCCCGCCCACCTCCCTTTCCACTACCCCTTGTTCATTTTCCAGAGTTAGGAGTCTCTCATGTTCTGTCACCCTCACTGATATTTCCCACTCATTTTCCCTCCTTCCCCCTATAATCCCTTTCACTATTTTTTATATTCCCCGTATGAGTGAAACTATATAATGTTTGTCCTTCCTCACTGATTTACTTAGCATAATGCCCTCCAGTTCCATCCACATTGAGCAAATGGTGGGTATTTATCCTTTCTGATGGCTGAGGAATATTCCATTGTATACATAGACCACAGCTTCTTTATCCATTCATCTGTCGGTGGACACTGAGGCTCCTTCCACAGTTTGGCTATTGTGGACATTGCTGCTATTAACATTGGGGTGCAGGTGTCTCAGTCTTTCACTGCATCTGTATCTTTGGGGTAAATAGTGCAATTGCTGGGTCTTGGGGTAGTTCTATTTTTAACTCTTTGAGGAACCTCCACACAGTCCACACAACCACAGAGTGGCTGCACCAGTTCACATTCCCACCAACAGTGCAAGAGGATTCCCCTTTCTCAACATCCTCCCAACATGTGTTGTTTTCTGTCTTGTTAATTTTCCCCATTCTCACTGGTGTGAGGTGGTATCTCATTGTGGTTTTGATTTATGTTTCCCTAATGACAAGTGATGCGGAGCATTTCCTTATGTGCTTGTTGGCCATGTCTATGTCTTCTTTGGTGAAATCTCTGTTCATGTCTTCTGCCCATTTCATGATTGGATTTTTTGTTTCTTGGGTGTTGAGTTTAATAAGTTCTTAAACAGTCTTGGATCCTAGCCCTTTATCTGATATGTTATTTGCAAATATCTTCTCCCATTCTGTAGGTTGTCTTTTAGCTTTGTTGACTCTTTCTTTTGCTGTGCAGAAGCTTTTTATCTTGATCAAGTCCCAGTAGTTCATTTTTGCTTTTGTTTCCCTTGCTTTCATAGATGTATCTTGCAAGAAGTTGCTGTGGCCAAGTTCAAAAAGGGTATTGCCTGTGTTCTCCTCTAGGATTTTGATGGCTGCTTGTCTCACATTTAGATCTTTCAACCATTTTGAGATTATCTTTGTGTCTGGTGTAAGAGAATGGCCTAGTTTCATTCTTTTGCAGGTGACTGTCCAATTTTCCCAGCACCATTTACTGAAGAGACTCCTTTTTTTCCAGTGGATAGTCTTTCCTGCTTTGTCGAGTATTAGTTGACCATAGAGTTGAGGGCCCATTTCTGGGTTCTCTATTCTGTTCCATTGATCTATGTGTCTGTTTTTGTGCCAGTACCACACTGTCTTGATGATCACAGATGTGTAGTACAACTTGAAATCCGGCATTGTGAAGCTCCTGGCATTGATTTTCTTTTTCAATATTCCCCTGGCTATTCGGGGTCTTTTCTGATTCCACAAAAATCTTAATATGATTTGTTACAACTCTCTGAAGAAAGTCCATGGTATTTTGATAGGGATTGCATTGAACATGTAAATTGCCCTGGGTAGCATAGACATTTTCACAATATTAATTCTTCCAATCCATGAGCATGGAATATTGTCTATCTCTTTGTGTCTTCCTCAATTTCTTTCAGAAGTGTTCTATAATTTTTAGGGTATAGATCCTTTGGTTTTTAGGGTATAGATCTCTTCGGTTAGGTTTATTCCTAGGTATCTTATGCTTTTGGGTGCAATCATAAATGGGGTTGAATCCTTAATTTCTCTTTCTTCAGTCTCATTGTTAGTGTATAGAAATGCCACTGATTTCTGGGCATTGATTTTGTATCCTGCCACATTGCTGAATTGCTGTATGATTTCTAGAAATCTTGGGGTGGAGTCTCTTGGGTTTTCTATATATAGTATCATGTCATTGGCGAAGAGGGAGAGTGCCAATTTGAATGCCTTTTATTTCTTTTTGTTGCCTTATTGCTGAGGCTAGGACTCTAGTACTATGTTGAATAACAGTGGTGAGAGTGGACACCCCTGTCTTGTTCCTGATCTTAGGGGAAAGGCTCTCAGCTTTTCCCCATTGAGAATGATATTTGCGAGGGGAGGAGCAAGATGGCGGAGGAGTAGGGTCTCCAAATCACCTGTCTCCACCAAACTACCTAGAAAACCTTCAAATTATCCTGAAAATCTATGAATTCGGCCTGAGATTTAAAGAGAGACCAGCTGGAATGCTACAGTGAGAAGAGTTCGCGCATCTAGCAAGGTAGGAAGACGGGGAAAAAGAAATAAAGGAACAAAGGCCTCCAAGGGGGAGGGGCCCCGCGAGGAGCCGGGCTGAGGCCGGGGCGAGTGTCCCCAGGACAGGAGAGCCCCGTCCCGGAGGAGCAGGAGCTGCACCGACCTTCCCGGGGGAAAGGGGCTCGCAGGGAGTTGGAGCAGGACCCAGGAGGGCGGGGATGCCCTCGGGCTCCCGGGGACACTAACAGAGCAACTGCGCGCCCAGGAGAGTGCGCCGAGCTCCCTAAGGGCTGCAGCGCGCACGGCGGGACCCGGCGGGACCCGGAGCAGCTGAAGGGGATCGGGGGCGGCTCCGCGGAGGGGGCTGCGGGGCCCCGGGAGCAGCTCGGAGGGGCTCGGGCAGAGGAAGAGGCTCCGTGCGGAGGGGCTGCGCGGTTCCAGGAGCAGCTCGGAGGGGCTCGGGCGGCAGCTCCGCGGAGGGGGCTGCGCGGCCCGGGAGCGCGAATCCACCAGCGCAGGCTCCGGAGCACAGGGCGCCGGGACACAGCCCAGGATCCGGCCTCCCCCCGGGACAGGCAGAGGCCGGGAGGGCCCAGGACAGCAAGGACGCTCCTGCCCCAGCTGAGCACATCAGCGGCCCCGCCCCGGAGCCTCCAGGCCCTGCAGACGGAGTTCCTGCCGGAGCTGAATCCAGGTTTCCAGAGCTGCCCCGCCACTGGGGCTGTTCCTCCTGCGGCCTCACGGGGTAAACAACCCCCACTGAGCCCTGCACCAGGCAGGGGCACAGCAGCTCCCCCAACTGCTAACACCTGAAAATCAGCACAACAGGCCCCTCCCCCAGAAGATCAGCTAGACTGACAACTTCCAGGAGAAGCCAAGGGACTTAAAGAACACAGAATCAGAAGATACTCCCCGGTGGTTCTTTTTTTGTTTGTTTTTGTTTTTGTTTTTGTTTTGTTTTGCTTTTTGATTTGTTTTCTTCCCCCACCCCCTTTTTTTTTCTCCTTTCTTTTTCTTTCTCTTTTTCTTCCCCTTTTTTTTTTTTTTCTTTTTCTTCCCTTTTTTTTTTTTTTTTCTCTTTCTCTTTTCTTTCCTTCTTTCTCTCCTCTCTTTTTCTCTTTTTCCCAATACAACTTGCTTTTGGCCACTCTGCACTGAGCAAAATGACTAGAAGGAAAACCTCACCTCAAAAGAAAGAATCAGAAACAGTCCTCTCTCCCACAGAGTTACAAAATCTGGATTACAATTCAATGTCAGAAAGCCAATTCAGAAGCACTATTATACAGCTACTGGTGGCTCTAGAAAAAAGTATAAAGGACTCAAGGGACTTCATGACTGCAGAATTTAGAGCTAATCAGGCAGAAATTAAAAACCAATTGAATGAGATGCAATCCAAACTAGAAGTCCTAACGACGAGGGTTAACGAGGTGGAAGAACGAGTGAGTGACCTAGAAGACAAGTTGACAGCAAAGAGGGAAACTGAGGAAAAAAGAGACAAACAATTAAAAGATCATGAAGATAGATTAAGGGAAATAAACGACAGCCTGAGGAAGAAAAACCTACGTTTAATTGGGGTTCCCGAGGGCGCCGAAAGGGACAGAGGGCCAGAATATGTATTTGAACAAATTCTAGCTGAAAACTTTCCTAATCTGGGAAGGGAAACAGGCATTCAGATCCAGGAAATAGAGAGATCCCCCCCTAAAATCAATAAAAACCGTTCAACACCTCGACATTTAATTGTGAAGCTTGCAAATTCCAAAGATAAGGAGAAGATCCTTAAAGCAGCAAGAGACAAGAAATCCCTGACTTTTATGGGGAGGAGTATTAGGGTAACAGCAGACCTCTCCACAGAGACCTGGCAGGCCAGAAAGGGCTGGCAGGATATATTCAAGGTCCTAAATGAAAAGAACATGCAACCAAGAATACTTTATCCAGCAAGGCTCTCATTCAAAATGGAAGGAGAGATAAAGAGCTTCCAAGACAGGCAGCAACTAAAAGAATATGTGACCTCCAAACCAGCTCTGCAAGAAATTTTAAGGGGACCTCTTAAAATTCCCCTTTAAGAAGAAGTTCAGTGGAACAGTCCACAAAAACAAAGACTGAATAGATATCATGATGACACTAAACTCATATCTCTCAATAGTAACTCTGAATGTGAACGGGCTTAATGACCCCATCAAAAGGCGCAGGGTTTCAGACTGGATAAAAAAGCAGGACCCATCTATTTGCTGTCTACAAGAGACTCATTTTAGACAGAAGGACACCTACAGCCTGAAAATAAAAGGTTGGAGAACCATTTACCATTCGAATGGTCCTCAAAAGAAAGCAGGGGTAGCCATCCTTATATCAGATAAACTAAAATTTACCCCGAAGACTGTAGTGAGAGATGAAGAGGGACACTATATCATACTTAAAGGATCTATTCAACAAGAGGACTTAACAATCCTCAATATATATGCTCCAAATGTGGGAGCTGCCAAATATATAAATCAATTATTAACCAAAGTGAAGAAATACTTAGATAATAATACACTTATACTTGGTGACTTCAATCTAGCTCTTTCTATACTCGATAGGTCTTCTAAGCACAACATCTCCAAAGAAACGAGAGCTTTAAATGATACACTGGACCAGATGGATTTCACAGATATCTACAGAACTTTACGTCCAAACTCAACTGAATACACATTCTTCTCAAGCGCACATGGAACTTTCTCCAGAATAGACCACATATTGGGTCACAAATCGGGTCTGAACCGATACCAAAAGATTGGGATTGTCCCCTGCATATTCTCGGACCATAATGCCTTGAAATTAGAACTAAATCACAACAAGAAGTTTGGAAGGACCTCAAACACATGGAGGTTAAGGACCATCCTGCTAAAAGATAAAAGGGTCAACCAGGAAATTAAGGAAGAATTAAAAAGATTCATGGAAACTAATGAGAATGAAGATACAACCGTTCAAAATCTTTGGGATGCAGCAAAAGCAGTCCTAAGGGGGAAATACATCGCAATACAAGCATCCATTCAAAAACTGGAAAGAACTCAAATACAAAAGCTAACCTTACACATAAAGGAGCTAGAGAAAAAACAGCAAATAGATCCTACACCCAAGAGAAGAAGGGAGCTAATAAAGATTCGAGCAGAACTCAACGAAATCGAGACCAGAAGAACTGTGGAACAGATCAACAAAACCAGGAGTTGGTTCTTTGAAAGAATTAATAAGATAGATAAACCATTAGCCAGCCTTATTAAAAAGAAGAGAGAGAAGACTCAAATTAATAAAATCATGAATGAGAAAGGAGAGATCACTACCAACACCAAGGAAATACAAACGATTTTAAAAACATATTATGAACAGCTATACGCCAATAAATTAGGCAATCTAGAAGAAATGGACGCATTCCTGGAAAGCCACAAACTACCAAAACTGGAACAGGAAGAAATAGAAAACCTGAACAGGCCAATAACCAGGGAGGAAATTGAAGCAGTCATCAAAAACCTCCCAAAACACAAGAGTCCAGGGCCAGATGGCTTCCCAGGAGAATTTTATCAAACGTTTAAAGAAGAAATCATACCTATTCTCCTAAAGCTGTTTGGAAAGATAGAAAGAGATGGAGTACTTCCAAATTCGTTCTATGAGGCCAGCATCACCTTAATTCCAAAGCCAGACAAAGACCCCGCCAAAAAGGAGAATTACAGACCAATATCCCTGATGAACATGGATGCAAAAATTCTCAACAAGATACTGGCCAATAGGATCCAACAATACATTAAGAAAATTATTCACCATGACCAAGTAGGATTTATCCCTGGGACACAAGGCTGGTTCAACACCCGTAAAACAATCAATGTGATTCATCATATCAGCAAGAGAAAAACCAAGAACCATATGATCCTCTCATTGGATGCAGAGAAAGCATTTGACAAAATACAGCATCCATTCCTGATCAAAACTCTTCAGAGTGTAGGGATAGAGGGAACATTCCTCGACATCTTAAAAGCCATCTATGAAAAGCCCACAGCAAATATCATTCTCAATGGGGAAGCACTGGGAGCCTTTCCCCTAAGATCAGGAACAAGACAGGGGTGTCCACTCTCACCACTGCTGTTCAACATAGTACTGGAAGTCCTAGCCTCAGCAATCAGACAACAAAAAGACATTAAAGGCATTCAAATTGGCAAAGAAGAAGTCAAACTCTCCCTCTTCGCCGATGACATGATACTCTACATAGAAAACCCAAAAGTCTCCACCCCAAGATTGCTAGAACTCATACAGCAATTCGGTAGCGTGGCAGGATACAAAATCAATGCCCAGAAGTCAGTGGCATTTCTATACACTAACAATGAGACTGAAGAAAGAGAAATTAAGGAGTCAATCCCATTTACAATTGCACCCAAAAGCATAAGATACCTAGGAATAAACCTCACCAAAGATGTAAAGGATCTATACCCTCAAAACTATAGAACACTTCTGAAAGAAATTGAGGAAGACACAAAGAGATGGAAAAATATTCCATGCTCATGGATTGGCAGAATTAATATTGTGAAAATGTCAATGTTACCCAGGGCAATATACACGTTTAATGCAATCCCTATCAAAATACCATGGACTTTCTTCAGAGAGTTAGAACAAATTATTTTAAGATTTGTGTGGAATCAGAAAAGACCCCGAATAGCCAGGGGAATTTTAAAAAAGAAAACCATATCTGGGGGCATCACAATGCCAGATTTCAGGTTGTACTACAAAGCTGTGGTCATCAAGACAGTGTGGTACTGGCACAAAAACAGACACATAGATCAGTGGAACAGAATAGAGAATCCAGAAGTGGACCCTGAACTTTATGGGCAACTAATATTCGATAAAGGAGGAAAGACTATCCATTGGAAGAAAGACAGTCTCTTCAATAAATGGTGCTGGGAAAATTGGACATCCACATGCAGAAGAATGAAACTAGACCACTCTCTTTCACCATACACAAAGATAAACTCAAAATGGATGAAAGATCTAAATGTGAGACAAGATTCCATCAAAATCCTAGAGAAGAACACAGGCAACACCCTTTTTGAACTCGGCCATAGTAACTTCTTGCAAGATACATCCACGAAGGCAAAAGAAACAAAAGCAAAAATGAACTATTGGGACTTCATCAAGATAAGAAGCTTTTGCACAGCAAAGGATACAGTCAACAAAACTCAAAGACAACCTACAGAATGGGAGAAGATATTTGCAAATGACATATCAGATAAAGGGCTAGTTTCCAAGATCTATAAAGAACTTATTAAACTCAACACCAAAGAAACAAACAATCCAATCATGAAATGGGCAAAAGACATGAACAGAAACCTCACAGAGGAAGACATAGACATGGCCAACATGCACATGAGAAAATGCTCTGCATCACTTGCCATCAGGGAAATACAAATCAAAACTACAATGAGATACCACCTCACACCAGTGAGAATGGGGAAAATTAACAAGGCAGGAAACAACAAATGTTGGAGAGGATGCGGAGAAAAGGGAACCCTCTTACACTGTTGGTGGGAATGTGAACTGGTGCAGCCACTCTGGAAAACTGTGTGGAGGTTCCTCAAACAGTTAAAAATATACCTGCCCTACGACCCAGCAATTGCACTGTTGGGGATTTTCCCCAAAGAGACAAATGCAATGAAACGCCGGGACACCTGCACCCCGATGTTTCTAGCAGCAATGGCCACGATAGCCAAACTGTGGAAGGAGCCTCGGTGTCCAACGAAAGATGAATGGATAAAGAAGATGTGGTTTATGTATACAATGGAATATTACTCAGCTATTAGAAATGACAAATACCCACCATTTGCTTCAACGTGGATGGAACTGGAGGGTATTATGCTGAGTGAAGTAAGTCAGTCGGAGAAGGACAAACATTATATGTTCTCATTCATTTGGGGAATATAAATAATAGTGAAAGGGAAAATAAGGGAAGGGAGAAGAAATGTGTGGGAAATATCAGAAAGGGAGACAGAACGTAAAGACTGCTAACTCTGGGAAACGAACTAGGGGTGGTAGAAGGGGAGGAGGGCGGGGGGTGGGAGTGAATGGGTGACGGGCACTGGGTGTTATTCTGTATGTTAGTAAATTGAACACCAATAAAAAAAAAAAAAAAAAAAAAAAAAGAGAATGATATTTGCTGTGGGCTTTTCGTGGATGGCTTTTAAGATGCTGAGGAATGTTCCCTCTATCCCTACACTCTGAAGAGTTTTGATCAGGACAGATGCTGTATTTTGTCAAATGCTTTCTCTGCATCTATTGAGAGGATCATATGGTTCTTGTTTTTTCTCTTGTTGATATGATCTATCACATTGATTGTTTTACGAGTGTTGAACCAACCTTTCATCCCAGGGACAAATCCCATTTGGTCATGGTGAATAATCTTAATGTACTGTTAGATCCTACTGGCTAATATCTTTTTGAGAATTTTTGCATCCATTTTCATCAGGGATATTGACCTATAGTTCTCCTTTTTGGTAGGGTCTTTGTCTGGTTTGGAATTAAGGTGATTCTGGCCTCATAAGATGAGTTTGGAAGTGTTCCATCCCTTTCTATCTTTCAGAACAGCTTTAGTAGAATAGGTATTGTTTCTTTAAATGTTTGATAGAATTCCCCTGGGAAGCCATCTGGGCCTGGACTTTTGTGTCTTGGGAGGTTTTTGATGACTACTTCAATTTCCTCCCTGGTTATTGGCCTGTTCAGGTTTTCTATTTCTTCCTGTTCCAGTTTTGGTAAGTTGTGGTTTTCCAGAAATGCATCCATTTCTTCTAGATTGCCTAATTTATTGGCATAAAGCTGCTCGTGATATGTTTTAAAAATCATTTGTATTTCCTTGGTATTGGTTGTGATCTCTCCTCTTTCCTTCATGATTTTATTAAATTGAGTCTTTTTTCTTTTTAATAAGGCTGGCTAGGGGTTTATCTATCTTATTAATTCTTTCAAAGAACCAACTCCTGGTTTTGTTGATCTGTCCTACAGTTCTTGTAGTCTCCATTTCATAGAGTTCTGCTCGAATCTTTATTACCTCTCTTCTTCTGCGTGGTGGAGGTTTTATTTTCTGTTCTTTCTCCAGTTCCTTTAGGTGTGAAGTTAGCTTGTGTATTTGAGGTTTTTTTCCAATTTTTTGAGGGAGGCTTGTATTGTGATGTATTTCCCTCTTAGGACTGTTTTTGCTGCATCCCAAAGATTTTGAATGGTTGTATCTTCATTTTCATTAGTTTCCATGAATCTTTTTAATTCCTCTCTAACTTCCTGGTTGATCCATTCATCTTTTAGTAGGATGTTCTTTAACTTCCACGTATTTGAGTTTCTTCCAAATTTCTTCTTGTGATTGAGTTCTAGTTTCAAAGCATTGCAGTCTGAAAATATGCAGGGGACAATCCCAATCTTTTGGTATTGGTTGAGACCTGTTTTGTGACCCAGTATGTGATCTATTCTGGAGAAAGTTCCATGTGCACTTGAGAAGAATGTGTATTCAGTTGCATTCGAATGCAAAATTCTGTATATATTTGTGAAATCTATTTGTTCCCGTGTATATTTAAGGCCCTTGTTTCTTTGCTGATGTTGTGCTCAGAAGATCTGTCATTTGCAGAAAGTGCCGTGTTGAAGTCTCCTCGTATTAGTGTATTATTATTATGAGTATCTCTTTACTTTGGTTGTTAATTGATTGATATACTTGGCAGCTCCCACATTAGGGGCATAAATATTCATGATTGTTAAGTCTTCTAGTTGGATAGAGCCTTTAAGTATGATATAGTGTCCCTCTTCATCTCTTACTACAGTCTTTGGGATAAACTTTAATGTATCTGATATGAGGATTACTACCCCAGCTTTCTTTGAGGACTATTTGAATGGTAAATGGTTCCCCGGCCTTTCATTTTCAGGCTAGAGGTGTCCTTACATCTAAAATGAGTCTCTTGTAGGCAGCATATAAATGGGTCTTGCTTTTTTATCCAGTCTGATCCCTGTGTCCTTTGATGGGATCATTTAGCCCATTCACATTCAGAGTAGCTATTGAAAGATATGAATTTAGTGTCATTGTAATACCTATTCAGTCTGTTTTTGTGGATTGTTTCTTTGGGCTCCCTCTTTCTTTTACAGGGTCCCCCTTAATATTTCTTGCAGAGTTGGTTTGGTGGTCACATATTCTTTCAGTTTCTGCCTATCCTGGAAGCTCTTTATCTCTCCTCTTCTGAATGACAGACTTGCTGGATATAGTATCCTTGGCTGCATGTTCTTCTCATTTAGTAGCCTGAGTACATCCTGCCAGCCCTTTCTGGCCTGCCAGGTCTCTGTGGAGAGGTCTGCTGTTAATTTAATGTTTCTCCCCATATAATTTAGGGATCTCTTGTCTCTCACTGATTTAAGGATTTTCTCTTTATCTTTGGAATTTGCAAGCTTCACTATTAAATGTTGAGGTGTTTAATGGTTTTTATTGATTTGACGGGGACCTCTCTATCTCCTGGATCTGAATGCCTGTTTCCTTCCCCAAATTAGGGAAATTCTCAGCTATGATTTGTCAAATATGCTTTCTGTCCCTCTGTCCCTCTTGGCACTCTCTGGCACCCCAATTATACATAGATTTTTTTCTCCTGAGGCTATTGTTTATTTCCCTTAACCTTTCCTCAGGATCTTTTAATAGTTTTTCTCTCTTATCCTCTGCTTCCTTCCTTGCCATCAACTTGTCTTCTATGTTGTTCACTCTTTCTTCCATCTAATTAACCCTTGTTGTTAGGACCTCCAGTTTGGATTGCATCTTATTTAATTGATTTTTTAATTTTGGCCTGATTAGATCTAAGTTCTGCAGTTGTGAAGTCTCTTGAATCCTTTATGCTTTTTTCCAGAGTAGCTTTTTAATTGTGCTTCTGAATTGGCTTTCTGACATTGAGTTGTAATCCAAATTCTATAACTCTGTGGCAGAGACTACTGTTTCTGATTATTTCTTTTGTGGTGAGTTCTTCCTTCTAGTCATTTTGCTCAGTGCAGAGTGGCTGTATGTGTGGGCTGAGTCCAGAATATCAACCATGACCTAGGGAAATTTCACCCTAGATGATTCTTTTTTTTTTTTTTAAAGATTTATTTATTTATTTATGATAGTCACAGAGAGAGGGGGCGGGCAGAGACACAGGCAGAAGGAGAAGCAGGCTCCATGCTGGGAGCCCTACGCAGGACTCGATCCTGGGACTCCAGGATTGCCCCCTGGGCCAAAGGCAGGAGCCAAACTGCTGAGCCACTCAGGGATCCCCACCCTAGATGATTCTTTTTAGAAGCAAAAACCCTTCTGTCTATAATGTTCCAGCTGTTCTCTCTTTAAATCTTAGGTCGAATTCATAGGTGTTCAAGGTGGTTTGAAAGTTATCTAGGTACGTTGGTGGGGCCAGGTGAGTTGAGAACCCTATTCCTCTGCCATCTTGCCCTGCCTCCTTGATTACATTATTAAAAAAATTTTTTTTTATTTATTCATGAGAGACACAGAGAGGCAGAGACATAGAGGGAGAAGCAGGCTCTCTGCAGGGAGCCTGATGCAGGACTTGATCCCAGGACTTGAGCTAAAGGCAGACGCTCAAGCACTAAGCCACCCAGGCATCTCAGATTACATTATTTTTAAAGCAGAAATAAATCCACAATCCAGGGAAATGGTTGCCTTTGTGTGGGGAGTAGACAGAAGAGGATCCAGGGAAATAACATAGGGAAGGATGGTGTATTGAATATATAAGCTCCTTGGCAACATTCTAGATTTTAAGTTATGAGTTTAGAGTGATTCATTTTAATGCTTTGCTTCATAACTTACATATGTGTTCTATATTGTTCACATTTCAGATGTTAAATGATACACTCTAAATTGGAAAAAAATGGTCCATTATAGAAAAACACAAGACAAAATTTCAAAGACACAAGCTCAAATGTCAATGAAAATTCATGTCTCTCTAGAAAATGAAAAGGTAAGCCGCAGACTAGGAGAAAATATTTGGCAGAAGATGTATCTGATAAATGATGATTATCCAGAATATACAAAGAACTCTTAAAACTTAACAATTAGAAGACAAACAGCCAAAGTAAGAAATGAGCCAAAGACCTTAATAGATGCCCCACCAAAGAAGATCTATGGAGATGGCAAATAAGCAAATGAAAAGATGCTTTACATAATCCGTCTTCAGGGAAATGTCAATTAAAATGAGATACCACCTTGCATCTATTAGAATGGCCAAAAATCCAGAGCAGTGATAACACCAAATGCTGATGAGAATGTGGAGCAGTAGAAACTCTTATTCATTGCGAATGAGGGTACAAAATGGTGTAGCCATTTTGGAAGATAGTTTGGCAGTTTCTTACAAAGCTATACACTTTCTTGCAATGTGACCCAGCAATTGTACTGCTTAGAGTTGAAAACCCAAAGGAGTTGAAAATTTGTATTTACACAAAACCCTGCACACAGATGTTTACAGTAGTTTAATTCATAATTGCTCAAACTTGGAAGCAATTGAGATCCATTAGTAGGTGAATGGATAAGCGAACTGTGGAACATCCAGACGGTGGAATATTATTTAGTGCTGAAAATAAATGAGCTATCAAGTCATGAAAACACATGGAGGAAACATAAATAAGTATTGCTAAATGAAAGAAGCTATTCCGGGAAGGCTCCATACCATATGATTCCAACTATATGACAATTCCAGAAAAGGCAAAACTATGGAAACAGTAAAAAGATCAGTGGTTTCCAGGGGTTGAGGGAGGGATGAATAGGGGGAGCACAGATTTTTAAGGCAATGAAACTATTCTGTACAACACTGTAATGGTGAGTATGTATCATCACACATTTGTCAAAACCTATAGAATGTACAATAGCAAAAGTGAACTCTAATGTAAACTATGGGCTTAGGGTGATAGTGGTGTTTGTGCAGATTTATGGATCATAAGAGATGTGCTACCTAGGTGCGGGATATTGATAATAGGAGAAGCTGTGTGTGTGTGTGTGTGTGTGTGTGTGTGTGTGTGTGAATGGGGCTATATTGGAACTCTAAACCTTCTACTCTACTAAAACTGTTCTAAAAAAATAAAGCAGTGATGTATCAATGTTAATTTCCTGATTGAATTGTGGATATGTAAGAGAATGTCCTTATATATAGGAAATATACTCTAAAGGATACAGCTATGATAAGATATCATGTAAGCAACCCGCGCTTAAATACTTCAGGGGGGAAAATGTACTTATAATCTCTCCTTAAGTTTGAGATTGTTTCAAAATTAAAAAAAAACATTTAATGCAGCCAATCATTATCACTGTTCTAATGGGAAATTTTAGTATTTTCAGTTTTCTGCCAGCTACTCTTGTTTCCTCAAGTTAGAGGTACAGAGACTTCTAGTCACTTTGCAAATCTACGAGGTCCCAGGGGAGCAATTATTCTCAATCTGGTGTTCACTTCAGATGGCCACATTTTCTTCAGAGCTGACTCAGGTTGCTGACCCAGTGAGTAAGAGACTCCCCCAAGAGAGAAGTTATAAATGGCCATCTGCCCAGGTGCATTTTTTTTAAGGTTTCCATTTTTGTGTTCTAAAATATAGGGATGTCAGATATAGGCATGAGGGCATTTCGGGCCATTCCCAGTCAGGCAAAATAACAGAGTGTCTACCTGTCCATCATGCACCTTCCTTCCCTCCCTCCCCCAGCAATGTGGTTTTAGAATTTCCCAACACCTCCCTCCAGGAAGACTTCTCTGTCTGTGCCACCTTCTTTTCTGCATGAGCCCAACTCAGACAGACTGCCCTTCTGAGTGGCCAGAGTCTTATGCTTGCCACTGATTGTCTACCTTTTGGAACTTTTTGGGTTTCTTTTCTTTTCTTTTTTTTTTTCATGGTTGCACAAAAAGTGGTTATTGATTTTAGAACAAAATAAGATGCTTTCAGAACTTTTGTTAGGGAAGAAAAACTTAAAACTTGAAAACTTTTCTAAAATGATATTTTATCAGCTGATGGAAGCAGGAGCTTCAACAGAGAATACTTCCTACTGGCAACTGTGCAGAGCCCGAGTGCCCAATTAGACACAGCTAACCTAGAAGGGGGGCTTGCATTGCCGTCTGTGTACTATCGAGTGTCAGCTCTGACCTCCTTGCCCTGATGCTTGTGGTGTTCCTTCTTCCCCAGCACACACTCCTGGCTCTTCCTCACCATCTCGTGCCTCAAAATCCTGTAGGGGGACTCTGTTTAAGTGAGTTGACTTGTTAGATGTGGGCAAGCAGGGCCCAAGCTACTTTTGAGGTGACTCAGGCCAAGCCAGGATTAGCTCATGAGAGTCTGGCACTATCCAAGGAGAGCTAGAGGTCCCATGCCAGTGGTACCACATCAGTCAGAGTAGGCTGTGGAGTTGGCAAGCCTGGTATAGACACCACGTAGGGGCTCCCAGCAACTACAGGTGTCTGAGGCAGGAAAACAAGGATGCCAGCTCATGGCAGCCCCAACAATGATCCTCAAGGGCTGATTTTGGCCACCAGCTCTGGTTGAGGAGAAAAGGGACCCCTCATGGTCTCCTGGGAGAGAGGCCCTGGCTGCGTTTTTTTTCTTAATCAAGATTTACCTCTGAATATAAATTGAGTTTAGTGTATAGCCTGAATGAATATAAGCTGGATTTAAATCTAGAAATGTGTCTCATGTGAGATGGAGTGGCTTTCTCCCTGATGGGGGAGCCTCCAGGAGAGAGGTAGAGAAACATTGAGTTGGGTTCGGAGCCCTGGCTATTGAAGGTAAAGCCACTGCTCGTAGGACTATTAATTACCTCTGTTGTCTCTTGAGCCTTCTGGAAAGATTGGTTTCACTCTATGGTGAAGGCTTAGATTTTGATTAGTTAAGGGAATGAACAGTGGGCAGGAAGAGCTCCTCAACCAAGGCTGAGGGCAAAGTTAGGGAAAATTGGTCATGAGAAGTAAGCTGACTCTTACCTTTGTTATGTTTTCTAAATTTTCTGCAATGGGTATACAGTGCCTTTACAGTCAGGAAAATAGTCACATAAATATGTGAGAAGTGCATAGATCCACGGACCAATAGTGAGTTGCATGGTGAGCATTTCAGGTCATAGAGAATCCCATAGGGAAGCAATTTTGTTTTTTTGTGTTTTTTTTTTAAGATTTTAATTATTTATTCATAGACATAGAGAGAGAGAGAGGCAGAGACACAGGCAGAGGGAGAAGCAGGCTCCACACAGGGAGCCCGATGTGGGACTCGATCCCAGGTCCCCAGGATCACACCCCAGGCTGCAGGCGGCGCTAAACCGCTGGGATACCGGGGCTGCCCAGGAAGCAATTTTGGACGGGTGTCTGCTACTTTTCTCCTTTTTCTAATTCAAATGTAAGAACTAGATATACAAGCATTTTTTGTTCTTGAAAAATAAAATCAAACTTGCGCTTTGTATTAACAATGCCCACTGATGTCAATTTTGAGAGTGTGATGGACAATGAAAAAATAAATTCAATATAGATGCAGTGGTAGCTTCAATGAGAAATTATGTTATTTATTCCACATACTAGTCGTGTATCAATAATGTGAAAAGCTGTTGAATTTTCTTTAAAAGATACTTGTGTCTGTTTCTAAGTCTCTAAGTGAATTGCTATTTTGAACTAATTTTACAACACTTTGACTTCATAGTCTTCCTTTTCTTAAAGTTGGTCAGAAATTGTGTCATTGAATTGGAACATTAATATTATAGGAGACAGCAGAGCATTATGCAAACCTAAAGATCGTTTAAATGTAACTCTTGAGTTGGCAGGAGACTTACTATTAATTATTTAGAGGCTTTTTGAGTTTTTGTATGGAAATCTTAGTCATTGTTTAAAATGTATCACTTATAGTTATTCTTTCTTTTTTTAAATTTTTTATTTATTTATGATAGGCACACAGTGAGAGAGAGAGGCAGAGACACAGGCAGAGGGAGAAGCGGGCTCCATGCACCGGGAGCCCGATGTGGGATTCGATCCCGGGTCTCCAGGATCGCGCCCTGGGCCAAAGGCAGGCGCCAAACCGCTGCGCCACCCAGGGATCCCTAGTTATTCTTTCAATTACTCATTATTTATCAAACTCATTTTGGGTTTCTGCTATGTGCCATATATCCCTTGGTAAACAAGAATTGGTGCTTGTCTTCAGAGAGGGTACAGTCCAGTAAAGGAGATAAGATGCATATGAGAAATTATTATATACATTAGACAGTGAGAAGTCCAGCAAGAGTTAAGATAGATTATGTGGTGGTAGTATAATGAGTGTGGTGGGGAAAGAGAGTGAAGTTCTTCTCAGGAGAGGGAAGAATATGAAAAAGGCAGGAAGAGTGAGATATGACATGAGAACACTGAGTAGAGGAACAGATTACATAGAAGAAGTGCTATGGCCTCTGACCACCTTGGTTTATGTAAAGTGAATGATAATGATAGGTTTGTGGGCTTTATGGTTCATGTTCCAAAATAACCTTAAATCTGTTACAGGTGACAGGTAGGTATCTGTGTGACAAGGTAGACATATACTGTACTCATAAGGTAGCCCTTTCACTTGGTTGGGGAGTGGGATCTCTGTGTTCCATTCATGAACTAGTTCAATCTCTCTCAGTGATTGATGAAGTAGGGCCCCCCTTTTTTTGTTATCTTCACCCCTGTGATGATCAGTTTTACATGTCAACTTGGCTAGGCTACCTTCTCAGTTACTTGATCAAACATTAACTAAGGTGTTGCTATGAAGGTATTTTGTAGATGTAAAGTCCACAATGCAGTTGGTTTTAAGTAAAAATGATTGTCCTAGATAATCTGGGTGGGCTTGATTCGATCCATTGGAATGTCCTAAAATCAGAACTGAGGCTTCTCTGAGAGAGAAGAAATCCTGCCTGCAGACTGGAGCTTCAGCCATTGCCCTTCCTGACAACCAGTGCCATGGATTTCAGACTTCCTTAGCTAGTTCCCATAGGCACAGAAGCCAATTCACTTCAACAAATCTCTTAATATTTATCTCCTACTGGTTCTGCTTCACTGGTTGAACTCTGACTGATATAATGCCCAACACAAAGATTCTTACACTCCCTTTTCTAATTACGCTCCTTGGTTTCCTTCACTGAAAATTTCTTTCCTAGTGGTGTAAGAGATGTCAAATTCTCCAACTTTTCTTTTTTTTTTTTTCTTCAACTTTTCTTTTCCCAGGATTTATTTATTTTATAATGTGAACTCCCAAACTCATGATTTGATTTTTAACGAAGTCAATTTTACAACTATGCTTTTTATTCTTTACTTTCTAGCAATTGTTGTTTCTAGTATGTTCCTTCTCTATTTCATATCCATCAGTTTCTGTTTTACTTCTAGGAATGAAGTTCTACAGGGGTAGGGGTCTTTGGCTGGTTTATTTATGTTTTCCAAGCACCAAGAACAGTGTCTGGTACAAAGGAAATATTCATTATATGTTTACTGAATGAATGAATGATATTTCTTTGTGAATATCCATCTTTATATTTATATGCCGCTCATACAACGATAACATCATTACATAAGACTTTTGTTTCTGTCTTCACTGTGAGGTTTGTTAGTGGGAGGCAGCTATATTGGGTAAGCAAATCTGCTTTGAAGATCCAGACTCTCCATTGGGTTTGTAATCCCAAAATCTAGGCTTGGGGTCAGGTATAAGCTAGCTAGATACTGGCTATAGATCTGAGTGATTCTCTCTAATTTAGCCTAAATACAGGTAATTTAACCTCTATTCATTGAATAACTGTATTTGTTTCTCAATCAGTTCCAAACTCAGAGATAATTCAAGAGGTATATTAATTATATCCTTCTAATTCTGCAACATGCATTTATGGAACAAATCCATTTTTGGTCTTTTCTAGGAATAAAGTGCTTTTTTTTGAGGGGAGAACCTATTGCTTGTCTGACTTGAAAATTTTTGTTCTAGTGGGAGCTGCCAATCATATAATGTTCAGTCCTGTCCTCAAAGATGAGTGCATGACCCAAGTCAGAGTTCTTCACAGGGATTTTTTTAAAAACTGGAACCAAAGAAAGTAAGCCTGCTCTTCTCTTGTGTCCTTCTGATATGTTTTATGTTTTCCCTCTTTTTCATAAAAGTTTAAGATAGTGATAGGCCATTTTTCTGCAAAATTAATTATGAATTTTAAAAAGGCATCTGAAGGCGATTCTAGAGCAAATTGACTAAGTATGCCATTGGTTGTGTGGTGCCACCAACTGAAATGAGAAATTCTTGGTTCAAAAAGGCCTCAGTGCAGATTCTTATAGAATTTTCTTTAGTAATGCCAAAAATGTAAGAGTAGGAAAGGGAATCATAGGGTGAGCTAGGATGAGGATTTCTAGCTAAATTTAACTTTCTTAGTGGTTCAGATAGTAGGCAGTAAGATGTCATTCAGTCTGGATTGTTGAAAAAGAATTCAAACGGTAGAATTATACCAGCCACTGCTTTCTGTGTAATAAACATATCAACTTTCTCAGGTGAACAATCCTTGCTTACTGTCCTTAGAAGCTTCCCTAGGATTTCCCAATCTGGTGCTGCATTGGGCATCCCCTGGAAGTCTCTCCTTGAAATTCTCTACTGAATCTGATGCCCACTCTGCATTTCTTTAATATCAAATTCTCCAAGCCATAAACCCTGCCAGGTACAATAATATCCAAGTTCTTTTACCAGACATAATAGTACTTGGTCTCTTTAGTAGTTTAAATCTTTTAAATTATTCTCCAATAATAAAATAGGAATGTATTTTCATCTGGGAAAACATAAAGATTTATAGTCTTTTGAAATACTGGGCTTGTCTTACTTTCACTCAATACAATATTTATCACTTTTGGTCATTAGAACATAATGTTCATCTCAAAGAAAGTCAATACTTTTATATGCCTGTGAACATGAAGTGCTGTAGATTCTAAAACTGATTCAAGCAGATAATAGAGTGACTAAGCAATGGGATTTTTTTTTTTTAAAGCAATGGGATTTTTGCTTCTGAAAATCTCCCACTTGTAGAACTTTGTGATTTATGAGCCAAGCTGAAAAGGTTTATTAATCTCTCTGGTAATCAGATAATTATAACAAAGTGTACCTTAGAACCTGGCAGAGGGATGTTTGAAGTCAAGTGTGGTCAAAATCAAGGGAAACAAAACAAAACATTGAAACCTTTCAGACATACGTAGTCAAATCCATTTTGTCCAGAACGAGATGTATAAAACTATCCCTCTCCTCTGGCCTAGTCTCTACTACCCCGTCTGTTCTTTTGACAATGGCATATGTTTTGTCAAATGCATTGTCAAGGTAGCATCATTCTTCCTTTCTTGAATGTCTGTTGACTGCCAGGCATCTTCAGGTATCTGCTGAATACAAACGTGAGCAAAGCAGTTTCTTCTGATGGGGAGCTTCTTCTGATGTGATGTCCTGAGGGAGGCAGGCATGTATCAAGTGTATATGGCAGTGTGTCCTCTTCCATCTTGAGGAAAGAGCCAGCTGTGGTGTCTCACACTGTTGAGGGATCTGGGCCTGGTGGCGATACTGGGGGTAGACCAATAGAAAGCCTAAGGCTGAGTGAAAATGGCTGCAATCAGAGATTGGGAGCAGATCTCAGGAAGGGAGGTGAAATGAGAAGCTAAGAACTGGCCAATGCTGGCATATGACATCATGAAAAAGATAGGAATCTATACGTAGGGCCATAGTTAGGATTCAGATACAGAGGTGTTTTTTTAATTCATTTAAATTGGTTTCCTTTTTTTCTTTTTACTTTTAAATTGAAATGCACATAGAAGAAAGTATGCAAATCATAAAATATACTTCAGTGAGGTCCAACACCCATGTAACCTTGCACAAGGTCAGACAATAGAATATTACCAGCACTTCAGAAGGACCCCCTCCCCCACCTTGTAACCCGCTTGGGTCTTTACTATCTTCTGCCCACTGTTCCCATATTTGACTGGTTTTGAAATGCACGTAAGTGGAAACATACAGCATGGATTCTTTATGTCTGGCTTCTTTTGCTCCTCATTATGATTTTAGTACCTATCCTATTGTGTTTAGCAGGATTCCATTCTTTTTTGTTGATACAAAATTTTCCATCATATGAATTTACAGAGATTTTATATACTTTCTTCTGTAGATAGATATTTGGATTTTTTTCCAGTTTGGGGTCTAATAAAAATGCTACTGTAAAAAACATTTTGTACATTTCTTTACTATATCTGCATATATTCCTCTTGGCTGAGTCACAACGGTGTGCTTAGGACAACTTTAGCAGATTTTGTCAGTTTTCCAAAGTGCTTATATCAATTATACTCCCTCCACTAGTTGTGTTTGTCACTCCTATTGTTCCACAACCTTGTCAACACCTGTGATTGTCAGACCTTGTATTTTTAGCCTAGTGTGTGTACTGTGCGATGTCATTATGGTTTTAAATTGCTTTTCCATACTTATGAATGAAGTTGAACATCTTTTCATATGTTTATTGACAGGATATCTTATTTGATGAAATGCCTATTCAAGTTTCTCATGATTTTTCTATTGGATTTTTTTCCCTATTAATTTAAAGGCATTCTTGGCAGATTCTTCATATGAAACCTTTATTAGTCTTGTATACCATATATCTGTTCCCCCTATATTCCTCAAATTTGTACTGTCTTGGTGTCTTTTGATAAACATTTTGTTTATTTTAATGAGCCCAATTTATCAGTCTTTTCCATATTGGTTAGTATTTCCCATGTCCCTTAAAAATAGAACTACCCTATGATCTAGCAATTATACTACTAGGTATTTACTTAAAAGATACATATGGGACATGAACATATGGGAGGGCGGGAAAGAAAAAGGGAAACAAACTATAAGAGACTTAAGGATACTGAACAAATGGAAGTGAATGGAGGGAGGTGGATGGGGGGATGGGCTAGGTGGGTGATGGGTATTCAGGAGGCACTTGTCCTGCTGAGCACTGGGCATTCCTGAAACCAATATTACACTGTATGTTAACTAACTAGAATTTAGATAAAATTTGAAGAATAAAATATTTTCTGTGTTCCACTTATGGAAAGCTTTCGTATCCCAAGATCTTGAAGTTTTATTGTTTTGCTTTTCGCATGTAGACCTAAATTCAGCTAGAATTTACATTTATGTATAGTTCAAGGTTGGGGACAAATTTAATTTTTTTCTCATGTTGATATCCAATTGACTCAATCATTTATTGACCAAACAGTCTCTTCCAAAAGAAAAAAAAAAGTGGTTATATTTTCCTACCACACTGGCATGGCTGTATGTACTAAAATCAAGACTCCATTCATGTGTGGAGGAATTGCTGGACTCTATTCTGCCCCACTGCTATGTTTATCTACACTGATGTCAGTACCACTACCTTAATAACTGAAGTTTTATAGTATGTTTTCACATGTAGCTAGGTAGATTCTCCTACTTTTTCCTTACTCTTTAAGATTGCTTTAACTATTCTTGGCCCTTTTCATTTCTGTGAAAATACTAGAATTTAGTGATCACTTTATGTTAAAAAAAAAAAGCCCTCTCAGTGCTTGGTTTAGGATTCCATTGAATCTGCACAACAATTTAGGTAGAATTAACACCTTTAGTATTGTTCTTTGGTTCATAACATGGCATATCCCCCCATTTGTTTAGGTCTTTAATTTCTCTCAAAAGTGTTTTATGACTTTCTGGTTTGAAGTTTTAAACACATTTCGTTAGTTTTATTCCTAAATTATTTTTTTTCTTGAAATTTTTATTCTTATATTTATTTCTTGAACTCATGCATAAAAGTACATATACCTTAAGTATGTGTAGTTTTGTGAATTTTCACAAATCAAATACAACTGTTTAGCCAGCACTCAGATCAAGGAACAGAGTATTTCCAGCACCTTAGATGCCCACACTGTGACCTCTTCCCATGAGTGGGCCCCAAGAGAGAAACACTGTCCTGATTTTTAACCCCATACATTAATTTTACCCTTTAAAATTTTGATATAAATAGAATCCTACAAGATAAATTCTTTTGCTCAATATTATGTTCATGAGTCATCGATATTATTGCAAGTAGTTGGAATCCGTTTATTCACATTGCTGAACAGTATTCCACAGCATGAATATAGAATTTTTTAAATTCATTCTTCTATGATTAGCATTTGGATAGATTTCGAATTTTCAGCTCTCATAAATAGGGCTGCTATCAACTCTTGTACACGTCTTTTGGTGATCATACAGGTACATTTTATCTTGAGTAATGTCTAGATTACTAGACATTGTATGTATGTTATTTGTGTGTATTTTAAAATGTGTATTTTGGATATGAATCCTTTGTTGGACATATGCATTACAAATATTTTCTTCTGCTATATGAATAGCCTTTCACTCTGTTAATTGTGTCTTTTGATAAATAGAAGTTCTTTATTTTCATACAGTCAAAAAATTTCTTTAAAGTTTTCCCTCTAGGTTAGTGCTTTTTGTGCCCTATTTAAGAAATCGTTACTTACACTGAGGTCATAAGGATATTCTCTGATGTTTTACCTCAAATTTTATTGTTTGACCTTTATATTGGATCACAGATCCATGTAGAGATAGACCAAATTAATTTTTTTTCTTATATATGTCCAATTAACCCAGTACTATTTATTGAAGCAATCATCTTTTTCTCTCTACATTGCAAGGTTACCTATGTCATCAAGCAATTTCTTTTTCTGGACTCTGTGTAGTTTCATAAGTGAGTTCGTCTGTCCTTGCACCAATTCCATACTTTCTGTATTTTCATAATAGGTCTTAATTTGTAGTGGTACAAGTTGTCCAGCTTTGTTCTTTAAAATTGTCTATACTTGGCACATTGTATTCCTATACAAATTTTGGAATCAAATAATCATTTCTTTCTTTTTTTAAAAAAATATTTTATTTATTTATTTATGAGAGATACAGAGAGAAAGGCAGAGACATAGGCATAGGGAGAAGCAGTCTCCCTGTGGGGGAGCCTGATGCAGGACTTGATCCCAGGATCCTGGGATCATGACCTGAGCCAAAGGCCTCTAGAGGCTCAACCACTGGTCCATCCAGGTGCCCCATAATCAATTTAAAAAAAAAATCCTATTGGGTTTTAATTGAATATATTGTATTGGTCATCTAATTTGCTCCTTAACAAGATACCCCAAACTTAGTGGTTTAAAACAACACTTATTGCCTCATAGTTTCTGTGGGTCAGAAATTTGGGCCTGGATCAGCTGGGGAAGAATCTACTTTTAACCTTGCTCATGATTGTTGGTTATGTGGGCTGCTCCAACATGGCAGATTGCTTCATCAAAGCATACAAGCTGAGAAGGCAATAGAGAGAAAATAACAGCAAGACAGAAATCACTGTTTTTTAACCTTAACAGAAGTGACACCCCTTCAGTTTTCTATATGACATTTTTATTTTACTATGGTAAAAAACGCATAGCATAAAATTACCATATATACAAGCGTATACTTCAGCAGTATTTAGTAGGTTCACATTGTTGTGTTGTTACACATCTCTAGAACTTTTTCATCTTGCAACACTGAAACTCTATACCTGTTAAACACCAATGCTCCAAACCCTTGGTAAGCACTCTTCTACTTTCTCTTTTTATAATTTTGACAGTTTTAGACATTTCATATGAGTAGAATCATACATTTGTCCTTTTGTGACTGGCATACATCATTTTTACCATATTATATTTATTAGACGCAAGTCACTAGGCTAAGGTCTCCATCAAAGGGAGGGTATCAAACAAAAGTGGAAATAGCAGGAGATGGGAATTATTGGGATGATTGTTGTTGAGTTTAAGCATTTTTATATATTCTGAGTTCTAGACCATTATCAAATATACAATTTATGAATATTTTATCCCATTATGTGCAATCTCTGTTCGCTTTCTTTCTACTGTTCTTTTATGCACAAAAGTTTTTAATTTTGCTGAAGTCCGATTTATCTATTTTTTCTTTTGCTGCTTGTACTTTTGATGTCACATCTAAGAGTCCTTTGCAAATTCAAGGTCATGAAAATTTACTCTATGTTTTTGTGAAGAGTTTTCTGATTTGACCCTCATATTTAGTTCACTGATCCATGTTGACTTTTTTATGTGGTGTGAGTAAGGGTGCAACTTCATCCCTTTGCATGTGGCTATCCTGTTGTCCTAGCACCAATTGTTGAAGAGTCTGTTTTTTCCCCATTGATTAGTGTGGGTGTCTTTTTAAAATATCAATTGGCCAGGGGCACCTGGCTGGTGCAGTCAGTTAAGCATCCAACTCTTGGTTTTCGCTCAGGTTGTAATCTTAGGATGTTGGGATCAAGCCCCTTGTTGGGCTCTGTGCTCAGTGCAGAGTTGGTTTGGAACTCTTTCCCTCTGCTCTCCCCCCCCTCTCTAAAATAAGTAAATAAATCTTTAAAAAAAGAAAATCAACTGACCATAAAAGTATGAAGTTATTTCTGGACTCTCAATTTTTTTCCATTGCTGTATGTGCTTATCCTCATGCTGGTATCACACTCTCTTAATTATATAGCTTTGTAATAAGTGTTGAAATTGGGACATGTGGACCTTCCAACTTTGATCTTCTTAAGATTGTTTTGTCTATTGTAAGTCCCCATACTTCCATATAAATATGAAGGTCAGATTTTCCATTTGTGCAAAAAAAAAAGGCATTGGAATTTTGATAGGTATTGCATTGAATCTGTAGATTGCTTTGAGCGGTATTGATTTCTAAACAATATTAAGTCTTCTAGTCCATAAACATAGGATGTCTTTCCATTTATTTAGGGCTTCTTTAATTTCTTTCAGTAATTTTCAGAGTCTAATTCTTCTACCTTCCTGCTTAAATTTATACATGTATAGGTGTTTCATTCCTTTGGGTACTACTGTAAATGCAATTGTTTTCCTTATTTCCTTTTGAATTGTTCATTACTGGTGAATGCTTTGGCTTCTGAGTCCTTTGAGAGTTCTGCTCAACATTGAGCCTCTCATATACAACCTCCAGAATTATTAGGTGCCTTTAAAGGAGAAATGGTACAAATGCTGGTTTTAGCACTTTGGTTTTTTCTCATTTCCTGGGTATTGATTTCATAATTATATACTTCTTTGGTAGAAAATATGTTGTTAAGTAAGCTGTAGGCCTCACAGTGTTTGGTTGAGTCAACTAGAGTTCAAAGTACAATGCCAGACAGGGATAATACATGTTGCAGCATAAAGGTGAGAAAGAACAGAAACAACTGTAACTAGTCCTGACTTCCCCCTCTCTATGTCTCACTGACAAATTATCAATTGTGCCAATTTTGTTACCTGAATATAAATGATTAAAACTACTTCATAGTGTGCTTTTGTAGATTAATGGGGAGAAACTGAGTATAGCTCTTTGTAAATGATAACTGTCATTCCTAATTGTAACACTAGAGAAGGAAATTAGTGTGAGGATGAGCTGATAAAATCCTGGCTAACTATATCATACTTAAAGGATCTATCCAACAAGAGGACTTAACAATCCTCAATATATATGCCCTGAATGTGGGAGCTGCCAAATATATAAATCAATTATTAACCAAAGTGAAGAAATACTTAGATAATAATACACTTATACTTGGTGACTTCAATCTAGCTCTTTCTATACTCGATAGGTCTTCTAAGCACAACATCTCCAAAGAAACGAGAGCTTTAAATGATACACTGGACCAGATGGATTTCACTGATATCTACAGAACTTTACATCCAAACTCAACTGAATACACATTCTTCTCAAGTGCACATGGAACTTTCTTCAGAATAGACCACATACTGGGTCACAAATCGGGTCTGAACCGATACCAAAAGATTGGGATCGTCCCCTGCATATTCTCAGACCATAATGCCTTGAAATTAGAACTAAATCACAACAAGAAGTTTGGAAGGACCTCAAACACATGGAGGTTAAGGACCATCCTGCTAAAAGATGAAAGGGTCAACCAGGAAATTAAGGAAGAATTAAAAACATTCATGGAAACTAATGAGAATGAAGATACAACCGTTCAAAATCTTTGGGATGCAGCAAAAGCAGTCCTAAGGGGGAAATACATCGCAATACAAGCATCCATTCAAAAACTGGAAAGAACTCAAATACAAAAGCTAACCTTACACATAAAGGAGCTAGAGAAAAAACAGCAAATAGATTCTACACCCAGCAGAAGAGGGGAGTTAATAAAGATTCGAGCAGAACTCAACGAAATCGAGACCAGAAGAACTGTGGAACAGATCAACAGAACCAGGAGTTGGTTCTTTGAAAGAATTAATAAGATAGATAAACCATTAGCCAGCCTTATTAAAAAGAAGAGAGAGAAGACTCAAATTAATAAAATCATGCATGAGAAAGGAAAGATCACTACCAACACCAAGGAAATACAAACAATTTTAAAACATATTATGAACAGCTATATGCCAATAAATTAGGCAATCTAGAAGAAATGGACGCATTCCTGGAAAGCCACAAACTACCAAAACTGGAACAGGAAGAAATAGAAAACCTTACAGGCCAATAACCAGGGAGGAAATTGAAGCAGTCATCAAAAACCTCCCAAGACACAAGAGTCCAGGGCCAGATGGCTTCCCAGGGGAATTCTATCAAACGTTTAAAGAAGAAACCATACCTATTCTCCTAAAGCTGTTTGGAAAGATAGAAAGAGATGGAGTACTTCCAAATTCATTCTATGAGGCCAGCATCAGCTTAATTCCAAAATCAGACAAAGACCCCACCAAAAAGGAGAATTACAGACCAATATCCCTGATGAACATGGATGCAAAAATTCTCAACAAGATACTGTCCAATAGGATCCAACAGTACATTAAGAAAATTATTCACCATGACCAAGTAGGATTTATCCCTGGGACACAAGGCTGGTTCAACACCCGTAAAACAATTAATGTGATTCATCATATCAGCAAGAGAAAAACCAAGAACCATATGATCCTCTCATTAGATGCAGAGAAAGCATTTGACAAAATACAGCATCCATTTCTGATCAAAACTCTTCAGAGTGTAGGGATAGAGGGAACATTCCTCAACATCTTAAAAGCCATCTACAAAAAGCCCACAGCAAATATCATTCTCAATGGGGAAGCACTGGGAGCCTTTCCCCTAAGATCAGGAACAAGACAGGGATGTCCACTCTCACCACTGCTATTCAACATAGTACTGGAAGTCCTAGCCTCAGCAATCAGACAACAAAAAGACAATAAAGGCATTCAAATTGGCAAAGAAGAAGTCAAACTCTCCTTCTTCGCTGATGACATGATACTCTACATAGAAAACCCAAAAGTCTCCACCCCAAGATTGCTAGAACTCATACAGCAATTCGGTAGCGTGGCAGGATACAAAATCAATGCCCAGAAATCAGTGGCATTTCTATACACTAACAATGAGACTGAAGAAAGAGAAATTAAGGAGTCAATCCCATTTACAATTGTACCCCAAAACATAAGATACCTAGGAATAAACCTAACCAAAGAGGTAAAGGATCTATACCCTAAAAACACTTCTGAAAGAAATTGAGGAAGACACAAAGAGATGGGAAAATATTCCATGCTCATGGATTGGCAGAATTAATATTGTGAAAATGTCAATGTTACCCAGGGCAATATACACGTTTAATGCAATCCCTATCAAAATACCATGGACTTTCTTCAGAGAGTTGGAACAAATTATTTTAAGATTTGTGTGGAATCAGAAAAGACCCCGAATAGCCAGGGGAATTTTAAAAAAGAAAACCATATCTGGGGGCATCACAATGCCAGATTTCAGGTTGTACTACAAAGCTGTGGTCATCAAGACAGTGTGGTACTGGCACAAAAACAGACACATAGATCAATGGAACAGAATAGAGAACCCAGAAGTGGACCCTCAACTTTATGGTCAACTAATATTCGATAAAGGAGGAAAGACTATCCATTGGAAGAAAGACAGTGTCTTCAATAAATGGTGCTGGGAAAATTGGACAGCCACATGCAGAAGAATGAAACTAGACCATTCTCTAACACCATACACAAAGATAAACTCAAAATGGATGAAAGAGCTAAATGTGAGACAAGATTCCATCAAAACCCTAGAGGAGAACACAGGCAACACCCTTTTTGAACTCGCCACAGTAACTTCTTGCAAGATACATCCACGAAGGCAAAAGAAACAAAAGCAAAAATGAACTATTGGGACTTCATCAAGATAAGAAGCTTTTGCACAGCAAAGGATACAGTCAACAAAACTAAAAGACAACCTACAGAATGGGAGAAGATATTTGCAAATGACATATCAGATAGAGGGCTAGTTTCCAAGATCTATAAAGAACTTATTAAACTCAACAGCAAAGAAACAAACAATCCAATCATGAAATGGGCAAAAGACATGAAGAGAAATCTCACAGAGGAAGACATAGACATGGCCAACATGCACATGAGAAAATGCTCTGCATCACTTGCCATCAGGGAAATACAAATCAAAACCACAATGAAATACCACCTCACACCAGTGAGAATGGGGCAAATTAACAAGGCAGGAAACAACAAACGTTGGAGAGGATGCACAGAAAGGGGAACCCTCTCACACGGTTGGTGGGAATGTGAACTGGTGCAGCCACTCTGGAAAACTGTGTGGAGGTTCCTCAAAGAGTTAAAAATAGACCTGCCCTACGACCCAGCAATTGCACTGCTGGGGATTTACCCCAAAGATACAGATGCAATGAAACGCCGGGACACCTGACCCCGATGTTTCTAGCAGCAATGGCCACAATAGCCAAACTGTGAAGGAGCCTCGGTGTCCATCAAAAGATGAGTGGATAAAGAAGATGTGGTTTATGTACACAAAGGAATATTCCTCAGCCATTAGAAACGACAAATACCCACCATTTGCTTCAACGTGGATGGAACTGGAGGGTATTATGCTGAGTGAAGTAAGTCAGTCGGAGAAGGACAAACATTATATGTTCTCATTCATGTGGGGAATATAAATAATAGTGAAAGGGAATATAAGGGAAGGGAGAAGAAATGGGTGGGAAATATCAGAAAGGGAGACAGAACGTAAAGACTGCTAACTCTGGGAAACGAACTAGTGGTGGTAGAAGGGGAGGAGGGCGGGGGGTGGGAGTGAATGGGTGACGGGCACTGGGGGTTATTCTGTATGTTGGTAAATTGAACACTAATAAAAAATAAATTAAAAAAAATAGCATTTAAAAAAAATCCTGGCTAGTAAGGTTATTAGCTCTAACTTGGTATCTATCCTTTATTATTTCATGTTTATCTAACCTAAAGAATTTAGCATTTACCAGATCAACCTAACAAGATTTTTTAAATTAAAAATGGTAATGTAAAATTAAAAATATTAAATGTGTTACATTCTGAAATAATTTTTTTCTTTTCTTTTTATTTATTTATTTTTAAAGACTTTACCTATTTATTCATGAGCGACACAGACTGAGAGAGAGAGGCAGAGACACAGGCAGAGGGAGAAGCAGGTCCCATGCAGGGAGCCCGATGCAGGACTCAATCCTTGAGTCCAGAATCACGCCCTGGGCCAAAGGCAGGCACTAAACCACTGAGCCACCCAGGGATCTCCTAAAATAATTTTTTTCTAAATGAAAAATTTTCCATTTGAACAAAGATGAATATAAACAAGTCTTAGTTTAAATGTACACTAGAATTAGTGTCAAATCAGGAAAATCCATCAAAAAATGCTCTATAAACAGCAACAAATGTTAGAAAAGAGGAAATGGAAAAACTTAAGGAGAAACATTAACAGTTGAACATTTAAATGTGGTTTAGGTCATAGTTATATGTGAGTTTTAAAAAAATTCTGCAGATATGTTATCCATGATTTATTAGAAGTTAAGAAATACTGTATGTTGGCAAATTCAACACCAATAAAAAATAAATTTATTATTAAAAAAGAGAAGTTAAGAAATAGGCAAAATGAAGCCAATTAGATACAGGCATATCTTTAAAAACTTTCAATTATTAAACTACATTCATAAAATCCAAAATTCAAAAAGTGATGGTTTTATTTGTATTCTGCTTCTGTGAATTTTTCCTGTCCTTAACTTTTGCCAGCTGTTATGGAAAAGTCTGTCACTTATCATATAAGTAAAGAAAGGGTAGATGGATTTGCTTATATCCATCACTATTGATGAAAATGACTTTTACCCTGTGCTAATAGTGAGTTATTATTCTTATTTTCTCATATGAAGGATAACACTTCACTTTTTTTCATTAGTTCAGCTACCAACCTTTTGAATAACCATTGATATGATCAAGTGACTTACTGACAAGTTGAGCCAACAAAATAATGAGAGCATATGTCAGCTCCTGAATCATTTTGTTTGAAAACCTGTTATTAATTTTTGAAAAGAAAACCAAGAAAGTATTTAAAAATCTTTCTTTGTGAAATTTATTATTGAAGTTTTAAAAATATTTTAAGATGTTAAGGCAACAATTCCCACATTTATTTGAGATTTTGGCTACTATTACTAGGAAATAAAATGGTCAAACAAGTTTCAGAAACTTGGGGAATTCAACCAATATAATCTGATTTCTTTACTTCAGGACACACTGCAAAATCTGTAATGTGATAATTATTGCGAAATTCTAAGAAAGTGAGTTTGAGTGAGGATTTATCAAGTAACAGTTCCCAGAATCACAGAGTATATGTCTCAGACTCTTTTCTTTGGAAATTCTGGAGGACAGAAATTTAAATTAGTGATCATTCACCAACGGATTTACTTCAAAAAATTTATCCTTAGGCTCTGAAAAAATGTTATTTAGATATTTAAATGTGATTTGCTTTTACCTTAAGATACAGTTGTTTCTTGAAAACTTACAACTCAGGATCGGTATAATAAGTCTGGCATCAACAGGTGATGAAATGATGTCTTAATCCCTTTGGGCTGCTATGACAAAATTCCACAGACCAGGTGGCTTAAACAAAAGGAGTTTATATCTTAGAGTTCTGGGCTGGGAAGTCCAAGATCAAAGTGCTGGCAGATTCCTTTCCTGGTGAGAGCCCTCTTTCTGGGTTGCAGATGGCTGCTTTTTTGCTGTGTCGTCATGTGGTGGAGAGCTCTCTCTGTCTTTCATGTTTCTTCTTCTGAGGGCACTAAATCTCATCATGAGGGCTTCACTCACATGACCCACTTGCATCCTAAGGACCCCCCCCCCCCCCCCGCCAAGTGGGATCACATTGAGGTTGAGGGCTTCCACACAAAATTTTAAAATAAATTTACTTATATGTTATTTTCAGAGATTGTCCTTCAAATCTCTGACAGGACAAAGTCTGAAAAGTAAAAACAGAAAAAGATGTATTAGGCAAATACTAGTTAAAAACAAATCAAGTGGGACCTGAGTGTCTCAGTCAGTTGAGTGTCTGCCTTGGGCTGGGATCAAGCCCCGAATGGGCTCCTTGCTCAGTGGGAAGCCTACTTCTTCCTCTCCTCCTGTACTCATACTCTCTCTTGCTATCTCTGTCTCTGTCTCTGTCTCTCTCTCTCTGTTAATTAAAATCTTAAAAAACCAACAAATCAAATGAAATAGGCTTTAAGGAATAAGAAGGTGCCCAATACAATGAAAACCTTTTTAATTCACCAAGAAGATATAGCAGTCCCAAACTAGGTCCATAATACAGCTTACAAACATACAGGGTGAAAATTATGGAACCAAGAAATGCATAAAACAAATGTTTTAGTGGAATATTTTAAAATCTTTTTCATAGTGTTTGACAGCTGAAGAAAGTAAATTACTAGGGCTAGAGAAAATTTAAACAATGCAATCAATGAACAATCTTAATTAAATGGACATATATAGAACTGTGTGCTCAATGGCTAGAGAATGTACATTTTTTCTCAAATCCACACAGCACATTTATAAAAAGGAACTCCATACTATGCTACAGACCAAGTCTCAATATAACTTAAGAAGTGTTATTATACAGATTATGTTTTCTTACTTCAATGCAACTCAAGAAAAAATAAGTAATAAAAATAACTAAAAAAGTACTATGCATTGGAAAATATAAATGTGCAGTTTTAACACATTCAAAAAAAGATATTTTAATGGAAATTGGAAATCACTTAGAACTGATAATAGATGCACTATACTTAAGTTTTGTGTAATGTAGGGGTGCCTAGATGGCTCAGTTGATTAAGCATCTCACTCTGTATTTTGGCTCAGGACATGCTCTTAGGGTCATGAATTGAGCCCAGTGTTGAGCTCCATGCTCAGATTCTCCCTCTTCCTCTCCCCTTCCTGCCTCCTCCCCAAACAAACACCAACAACAACTTGCATGATGCAGTTAAAAAAAACTTAATAGCAAATATATATATCCTTAAAGTATTATATACATAAAGGAGAGATGAAAATCAATAAGGCCCAACTTAAGAAATAAAAAAGAACACCAGGAGAGCATCTACTTACACCATTCTTTTTCTTTTTTGTTTTTCATATTAATTTGTCATGTAACACTGTTGATTTTACTTTCTAATTATCCCCAAAATCTCTTTCCCATGCCCTTGTATACGTTTAACTTTCCTCATTTCCTCCCCACTTCATGGACTTCCTAACAGTTATTCTCTATCATTCATTACCCTCCCTCCACACCTCCCATTCTTTAGTCCATTCACCTCCTTGGTTAAATTCCTAAGTATTTCATTGTTTTTGATGCTGTTGTAAATGAGATTATTTCATTATTTGTTTTCAGAAAGCTCATGGTTAGTGTATAGGCAACTGATTTTTGTATGTTGATTTTGTATGTTGCAACTTTATTGAATTTATTTCTTTGTTCTAACACTTTCTCGGGTATGTTCCTAGGAGTGAGATAGCCCAATCATGTAATAGTTCTATTATTAGTTTCTGGAGAGCAGCTATATTGTTTTCCATAGTGTTTGCACCATTTTACATCCCCACCCTTGCCAATGCTCATTAGTTTCTGTGTTTTTGGTAGTAGCCATCATAATGGGTATGAGGTGGTTAGGTATATTTTTAGGCACATAAAATTCAACAGATCTGAGCCAATTTTAAGCTTTCACCAAATACATTAAATATCTTCTCAAAGCATCATATAGTGTGCATATCTAATGCACATGGCCAGTAGTCTACCAAGTCTGTGAGAGCAGGGAGCACACCCTAGCCTATGCCCAGCACAGGTCCAGCATAGGTCCAGCACAGGTACTGCATGTGGTTGAGATCAAGGTACGAGTGTTTCTATGGACAGTGATCTTGGGAACGAACAATGTGGTGCTTATCATCATCCATGGATGCCAGTGTCAAATGTGAGATTATTGACCAGCCTAAGATTCAGAGGACCCTGTTTCTTTTTAGCAGCAGATTTGAAGTGAATGCTTGCCATGCCTTCTTGGCTAGCCTCGGTTGGTCTTTTTTTTTTTTAATTTTTTTAAAGACTTTATTCATAGAGACAGAGAGAGAGAGAAAGAGAGAGGGAGAGGGAGAAAGAGGCAGAGACACAGGCAGAGGGAGAAGCAGGCTCCATGCAGGGAGCCTGACATGGGACTCGATCCAGGGTCTCCAGGGCTGCAGGCGGCGCTAAACCACTGTGCCACCGGGGCTGCCCGCCTCGGTTAGTCTTAAACTCAATAAATAGTCAAGAGTTGACATTCTGTGTGTCCCCTGAATGCCCAAATGTTTTATGTTTTAGAGATAGCACAATGGAGTGAGAATACACTTGGGGGTATGTGGCTCTGCACCTAGGAGGTATGTGACCTTTAAGAATGATCCCACATCTCCAATGCCTTCATGTGCAAAATGGGATTATAATACCTATTCGAGGAGAGTGTCAATAATTTAAATGAGGTAATATATGTGAAGTGCAATGCATATGTGTGTAGACTTTTTTAAAAAAAGATTTTACTTATTTATTAATGAGAGACACACACAGAGAGAGAGAGAGAGAGAGGCGGAGACACAGGCAGAGGGAGAAGCAGGCTCCATGCAGGGAGCCCGACGTGGGACTCGATCTAAGGTCTCCAGGATCATGCCCTGGGCTGAAAGCGGCGCTAAACCGCTGAGCCACCTTGGCCGCCCTGTGTAGACATTGTTATAAAAACATTTTAATTAATTACATTTTTTCCTATAATGTGTGACCTTCTTCCCCCATTGGTAGGAAGGTTCCTGCATTAAAATCCATGAATAAAGTGTAGCAAACTCCCAAGATTTCTCTGGATTACCTCATTAGAATTACTCGAGCAGAGGATGAAAATCTAGCCCTTTGTACTACTTTGTACTACTTTGTACTAGGCTACTTTGTAATCTATATTACACCAACTAAAGGTTGAGTGAGAGTGCCACATTTTATCTGGGCTCAAATAAAGAGATAAATTAAGGAATCAGTGCCTGATATGTTATTATGAATGTCCTTGAGCACTATGATGGAGTTTGTATGTTTCTCCCTTAACTTTAATAAGTGTATTTATGTGAGCTAACAGTCATTAGTGGGCATTCCTTTGAAAGGTCTTGAAGCAGTGAAGAAGTCAAATTTTGCTGGGAGCATTCTGGAATTCAAAGATACAGAGAAGGCTTTATCCTCATTTAAATCTGAATCTCCTTGATAGTGGTATATTCCATACCTTGGCCCCAGATTGAATGCAGGTTAGTATGCGTTACTAAACATGCAGGATGTGTTTTTTTCACTTAGAATAGTACTGTCCAGTAGAAATTTCTGGACATTGGTGGAAATGTTCTGTAATTTTATGCTATGTCATAGAACAGTCACTAGCTGCATGTGGCTATTGAACACTTGAAATGTGGCTAGTGTGGCTGAGAGATTGAATTTTTAATTTTATTTAATTAATTAAAATTTATTTATTTATTTACTTAATAAGATTTTATTTATTTATTCATGAGAGACACAAAGAGAGAGGCAGAGACATAGGCAGAAGGAGAAGCAGGCTTCCTGCAGGGAACCTGATGCAGGACTTGATCCCAGGACCCCGGGGATCATGCCCTGAGCTGAATACAGATGCTCAAACCACTAGGCCACCCAGGTGTCCCAATTAATTAAAATTTAAATGGAGGAGCTCCTGGGTGGCTCAGATGGTAAAGCATCTGCCTTGAACTCAGGTCATGATCTCAGGGTCCTGGGATTGAGCTTCACCTTGGGATCCCTGCTTCCCTGCTCAGCAGGGAAGTCTACTTTTCCCTCCCTCTCTGAGTTCCCCCCAACCCCCCTCCTGCTTGCTCTCTCTCTTTCTCAAATAAATAAATAAGTAAAATCTTGAGAAAAATTGAAACTGAAATGGCCACACGTGGCTAGTGACTGCCCTCTTGGACAGCTGGACAGCCCAGTCCAGCACATCTTTAGGAAAATGAGAGTTGCTGTACAACCATATGAGATATATTACCAAATGGCCTAAACTGGGTAAACTTACTTGTGGCCCCTCACTCTGTCTTTTTGTTTGTTTGTTTCAGTTTTAATTTCAATATAATGAAGGAAAAATGTTATTCTAAACCAAAACTGACCAATGATAACTGCTGTTGGAGATAAGTTTGAGGAGGAATAATTCATTTCAGAGGGAAAGTGTGTTTCTCTACTGCTTTCTACCTTTTGTAGAGACACAAGGGAAAGAGAGGTAGAGATAAAAGACTAAAATTTCAGGGATCCCTGGGTGGCGCAGCGGTTTGGCGCCTGCCTTTGGCCCAGGGCGCGATCCTGGAGACCCGGGATCGAATCCCACGTCGGGATCCCGGTGCATGGAGCCTGCTTCTCCTTCTGCCTGTGTCTCTGCCTCTCTCTCTCTCTCTGTGTGTGACTATCATAAATAAATAAAAATTAAAAAAAAAAAGACTAAAATTTCAGAGCCTTTGTCAATTCCTCTATGTGCTAGTGGGGGACATGCAGTTTAGGAAACCCTTCCTTTAAGCGGAAATATTAACAGCATTGTAAATATGCAAAAATAGATCCAGAATTTCGTAGCGGGTAAAGAATGACTACATTTGAATTCCCAAGTAAGAAGAGCAGATAGTCCAAAATTTAGAACAGGGGCAGAGAAAGATGAAGATTGGGGAACCGTTGGGATGGACTTGGGAGGGCAGGGCAGGATGCTGCAGCATGATTGGGGATTGTGCCTGTTGAGAAGCACCTGAGGAGTAACCTCAGCCTTGGGAAGGGCAACTCTGACAACAGGGTTGTTTCATCTCCAATGTTAATTTGATTGTATTCCTGCATTTCTAAGTCTTTTTTTTAAAACATTTATTTATTTATTACATTTTAAAAAATTTAAATTAATTTTGCCAACATATAGTATAATGCCCAATGCTCATCTCATAAAGATTTTATTTATTTGGCAGAGCACAAGCAGGGGGAGCAGCATAGGGAGAGGGAGAAGCAGGCTCTCCTCCAAGTAGGGAGCCTGATGCTGGGCTGATCTCAGGACTCTGGGATCATAACCTGAGCCGAAGGCAGATGCTCAACCGACTGAGTGATCCAGGCACCTCTGTAAGTCTTTCCTTTGTGCTCTAATCGTTAGCAAACCCTACTCCACCCACAAAGCACTGAGTGGATTATTTGGGGAAAGGAAAGAACAGGGGCTCTGTTTCAATATGTGGATCAACGCAGGGATAAGAGAGCAGCCACAGAGGGCAAGTTCAGGTAGGATGGGAACTCCAGTAAAAGCAGCAAAAATGAATATGAGAATGTGACTCCTGGTACCTCTGGAGGGATGATGTAATCAAAATCTCAAAAACCAAGTCACCTCCATAGACAGCTAAACTGCACAAGGAGTAAAGATACTGAAAATGTATTTGCTTAATGTTTTCCCCCATATGCCGATCGATGGAATTCTGTACATGGTGAAGTTTATGTCAAACAACACGTGCCATTTCAAATAAGGTCTTTTTAAAACCTCACACTATTATTTATATCATCAACAATCCAGATTTACATTTACAACGATCTCCTGAGTGTACTTCTGTAACGGAGTTTATACTTCGGGCAAAAAGAAACGTATTTTTTACTATAGAAATACATGCAACTAGCTAAACAAAGGCACAATCTCTGAGCCCCCTGGTGACTTAGAGATTGAGAGGAGCTATGACACATTTATAAAGAAACCAGACGTAAAAGTCCAGGTGTAAATTAAAGTCCAGGTGTAAATTAAAGCAACCAAAACAGTCTTCCCAGGAAGTAAGATAATACAATTATAAATGTAGGGTTTTTCTTGGCTCTGCCCTGAAATTCTTTGATTTCCACAACTCAAGCACTTCCTTTATTAGAATCTGGCCAATCAAGTTCTTTTCTGCTTGTCCTCCTTTTCTACTAGGAAACTGTTACGTGTTTCACTACTTCCCTTTACTTACTGAACTCGCTTTCTTTGTCAGCAAGTGGCTTTCAAAGCACAGGTTGCCACACATAAAGTTGTCAGTGCTCAGGAAACATTTTATTTGCCAGAGCTCCACAATGTGTACTTCAAACACACACTCGAGGGCTTTGGTGTGAGGCCATCTGTTAATTTTGTAGACCGGATTTCAATATGCTGGTGATGGGACTCATGCACATTCTGTCCTGTTTTTTGCAACTCCTCCTACAGCAAAGAATTTCCTCTTGGAATTTAGAAAGAGGTCCAAGTCTTTTGTGTTTTATTATTTTTAAGCTGATTCTGCTCTGGCTGTGACTCTTTTGTTTCACACACTACTCTCTCCGGGGCTATTCTTGGCTCTGCCCTTTCATATCCTGTACCTCAGTTTCTTTTTAGAGAATGAAGGGGGTGAGTTCATGACACATTTGTCTAGGAGGCAAAGGAATACATTTCTGTCCTAGATGAGTTACTCTTCCCTTTTAGGTTCCTTTGAATCTATTCTTTGAGGTTCCTTTCCTCTGAAATTTATGCAGAGATCCTTGCACGGGAAATAAGCCCTAAATCCCTGTGTATGGTCCCCTTGGGGTTGTCTGGACAAAGTGACAATCCTTTTGCTTAGGCTAAGATAGGCCTGTAGCTTATAACTGAATTTCTTGTTTTTTCACCTTTTCCTTTTACATGGCATTTGCCTCAGTAGGGAGTAATGGTTAAGCTTGTGGATTCTGAAGCCAAGTGTGGGTTTGGGTCCTGTCACTTAAAAGAGTGTTAGGTATTACAATTTTTATTGAGTTTGGGAACTTCTCCTGAGAGTGTAGGCCAGAGGAAGTCAGCAAGGGTCAGAAAAAACAAAACATCAACTATACCAGGAGAACCAATTCCTCCCCGACAGTCTTGTGTCTACTCTCTTGGTCAGTCTCCAGTTCCGGAAACCCATGGCCATAGCTCTTTGATACCCACTTTGGGGTAAATCTGGACTCATCCTTGGTGAAGACTGATGTATGGCTTGAATGGGTGAGCAGTGAGAAAAAAAAAAAAAAAAGTATGTGGTTTCTGCTCAAGACCTCATTGATCTATAAAATGATTTGCTGAGAATAAATCATGTTCCTTGCACACATGGTGATTTACAACTTCCTTGGTATGGGAATGTCAGTGGCAGAGTCTTCCTCTTTGTTTCCCCTTATTGTGATGGTGTAAACATTTGTGTTTTTGACTTTTTAATACAAGATTCCAGGATCCCCAAATGATTATTTCTACCCGGAGATTAAGAAAGGGATGGAATGATGCCTATCTATGTGACATCTTTATATGAAAAAAACTTAGTTCAGGTTATATCAGATTATAGTATCAGATTATATCAGATTTACCCTCTCTAAATCAATGACTACCAAACTTTTTTCAATAGCAGAAGAACTCTTTTGCTAACATTCAGTGAAATCCTATAAACCACATGCATAGAGTAAATACATAAAACAGATAAAAGCAGAGCTTTCTGGGTAGCTTTGCTCTGGCATAGATATGGCCCACGTTCCCAATGTCAAGACTCTAGAAACTCTTGAGGCAGTTCCAGGTACTCTGAGACTGCACACAATACAGTTGGACACCACTTAATTAACTGGATGGTTCCCCATATTTTTATCATCCAGGATCCTTTATTGTTATTATTTTCTCCACAGACTCTAGAATTTCCTACAATGTCATACAAAATTAATTACCTATAGTTATCTGCT